>NC_089140.1:101257955-101565455 GCF_009819655.1 Sylvia atricapilla | reverse complement strand
ATGCAGTTTCAGAGAAGCAAATTTCTTCTAACTTTCGAGCTATCACCCTGCTCCCAGTAGCTTTGCCAAGGGAGAAAGTACAGCTGAGGGACTCATCACAAGTGAGTAGAGAAATGAAAAGATCTCCAGAAGAGGTTGTAATCCCTGATCTTTGATCATGCTTCCAGGTTTTACCTTGCTGGATATTTTAAATCTGGAAAGTCTACAGATAGAGATTGCTTTGCATTTTGCCTGTCAGTAGATGCTGGTGTGCATGGTGATTCTCAACACCATGCAGGAATACAGCACCCTGCAGCTTCCAAAAATGCTTATTTAAAGCCTAGTTCTCCATTTTTTGGGTTGTTGAGTACTTCTCCATTTGTCAAAAACATCAATCAGTTTTTATTTGAATGCTTATTCATGCAGAGGCCGTGTCTGCCTCATTAAACATCTCCTTAGCTGCCTTCTCATGAACACAGATTGTCCAGACAATGCAATTGGTCATGAAGAAAACCATTTTGAATGTCTCCATAAAGGCAAGCTGGGAGTAGAAAGCAACTTTTCTGCTGGCCACTGGGAAGCCAGTTCTTGAAACTGTGATGGTTGAGTTTTAACATGCTTAGAATACTGTAGACACATCAAGAAGACTTAAGAGATCTGAAACCCCTAACTCAGTTTGGGAAAAGGGGACTGCTGGCAAGGACAGCTGGGTTAGCAAGTAAACAATTGCAAGACCTAGAAAGCAGGAGTAGGAAGATAAAAACTTTAGGGCAGCTGGTAGCCAAACAGCATGATGTGAATATGAAAGGGAAAGTGGCCCTTCATCTAACACAGGTAATTCCTTCTTAGTTTTGTTTGGTTTGGTTTAAAATATTCTGATGGCACAGATCTGTGGTAGGATTAGAACAATAAATTTGTTCAGCAGTGTCTCTTCCAACTTTTCACTTGTCACCATGATATAGACCTCTGGAAGGATACCTGATAAATTCAGGACACCATAAGCCTCTCACTGAAGGGTAAAGTAATTCTTCCTCAGCTGTGAAAGGGTCCAATGAGGTAGAGAAATCTTGTTGTTCAGCATGGATCCCTTTGCAGTCGGAAATCAAATATTGCTTGGCAGATATTGCTAGGGTCAGAAAATTACTCCAGCAATATTTCAGTATTACAGTATTCCTGTTTAAATTTTGTCATATTTATTGATTTCCCCTTATCTTAGATCAGTGTTGTTATTATATTAAGGACTATATATTCATGCCCTCTGTTAGGATTTGGCTAATTTTGGCACAATACGTTTTCTTTCCTCTCCTAGGATGGGATGAGGTATAAAATATAGACAGCAAATTGTGCTTGAACAGAGGATGGACAGTTTCACACCATAGCCTGGCAGGGGACAAAACAGTAATTATAGTCAAAGGTAGAGAATAACCAGTTTAGGACTAGATGTGCTCAAAATATGACCAAGGCTGGGGCTCAAATAGTCTACCTTGAGAAAATGTGGAATACTTAGGTGCTTTTACAGTCTCAATCACTTAAGGAACAAAGAATATTACAGTGCTTTATAGTAAAACTTTTCAGTGGGTAGGCAGCCTGTGGAAATCCTAAAATCTGTAGTAGTCAAACCCAAGTGTACGAGAAGATTTCTCAAAATAATTTTGGAAGGTATTAGGTTTTAATTTCATTATTCATTTTATTATTCAATTTAAGTGTTTTAATTTATTTCAATTTTTTTTTTTAATTTCATACACTGCGCTAGCAAAAACTGCTAACTTTTTTTGTTCCAGATGAATGAGGAAGAAAGAATACTATTCAAATACCAAAGGTAGCCTTTTATTACCACAGAAATTTCAAATGGAGACCCAAACTTTTTAATGCCCATAGTGGCTATGGCTACACGAGTCAATCTGCTTTGACTCAAGAAGTGAAAATATATGCACTGGCCTTTCATTTCGCTGAGGAAAATGTTTTCTTTTTATTCACACAAGCCCATTTATCTAATCTTTTTTCCAAGCTGACTTTTACATTAAAATTTTCACAAGCAATGCTGAACAGCTTCCATTTAGCAATTTCTTCTGTTTTTAGAAATGAGCACCATGGGAGCCTAACTGTTTGATTAAATACGATGAATGCAGACAGACGTGCTTGAAACTACCCTGTGGCCTAACTGTAAACATCTGCTGTTGTTTGGGCTTTGCACTGCAGTTGTTAATGCAACAGGATTATTAGAATGTATTTGCGTGTTAAAAGAGGTGGGTTAGAGTCCCAGTCCAAGGGAAATCATATATTGAAATTGCCTTAAGAGCAGGGCTTTGTTTTCTTGCTGAAACAAGCCTTTCAGCTGCTGTTGTGGGAGACCCATTGGGATGGATATTCAATCCATTATTCATGATTTTAGCAGAGCTCTGTTATGGGGAAATCATTCTTTACAATCCAAGGAAAAAGCAGATGAACTAGTAAGAATTGCCCTGACTAAAACTAACAGGAGAACTAAAAAAGGTAACATGGAGCAACCATCTTATGACAACAAATGGAAACCAATGGGAAAAACAGTAAATAATTTTCCACCTGGTGATTTCTGCCAATGGAATATCCATAAACAAAAGGGAGTTTCCTCAAGCAATCTCCTCCTGTTTATTCAGAAGCAAGAAGACATTCTGAAGAAGAAAAATGTCACTCTTTCAAATGACCAGATATGGCTTGTTACATTTGATACCCGATGCTCTAAATTGGAGCTGTATTTCCTAGTTCTCTTCCTTCAGAGGATCTCAGTTCTGCCTTTTCCTGAGCAAGTGTATATCCAAGGCAAAAGCACTTTTCATTTCAGATCTTGATTACTTTCGTAGATGGCTTTTAAAGACTTACACATTTAGTTCTGTGCAGAAAAATACCATAAAATCTCTGACACTCATAGGTTATGGAATAAGAACCACTGAAGGGAATTAATGTAAAAGCAGTGAATTGCCACCAGAGATTTAAAATAAAAGCAGATATGCTGGAGAAGGTGAGAGCATGTCTTAAACAACAAGTTTTCCATGAGCTCTAGTAATAAAATAGGAATAGCACACTGAAGAATAATTTCTTCTAAGCCATTTTTAATATGTTTATCCATTTTCCTTACTTATCATGCCAATAAGGAATTTATAACTCTTAAGTTAATTACTGGGTTAAGTGTGGACGAACCAGATACAGTGATGTGCAAGTTAGGTAAGTCAATTTACCACCTGCTTTGAATGAAAACTTCTGTATAGATCCATTTTGGATGTATGAGGAGAATTTTCATCTATATTTTGACTGTTCTATTTTTAAACTGGTGCTGTTTCTTTGAAATTTTCATAATTCCATGTGAGAGTTTTTCAGCTGGATGGTTTTTGCAGCATCTCCCAGCCATGTGCTGAAAATTTGCACATCCATTTCTCTGGTTAAAGGTTTTGTCTTTCCAGAAACAGTGAATGGTTTACACATTGTGACTTTTTTTCTGGTAAAAAAACCAGACAAAACAACAACAACAACCAAGGACCACGTAGAAAGCTGTATGTCTTATGTCCACTTTTTCTCCAGTGGAAAGCTGTGGGAAGAAGAAAGATAAACTTAATGCTGTGATCATTCCTTCCCACCAAGATTAGGGGAAGCAAGAATAATTTACTTTGATGTATTGTACTCTTTCTTGCTATGTAAGATTCTGTAGAGGTTGACAATGTAATGGCTTAAAAGACCCTTTATGATGTAAATCTGGATATTTGAGTACTAACTGAACTTGGTGAGACTTTTTGTACTATCCGTACAATGAGATGGATTTTTACAGACTTGAAGTGTTCTGTTTTTTCCCAAACTCAGAGACTTTTTATATAAGCACAGAAAAATAACCACACAGCTGCCTATTCTACACTAGCAAATGGAATATATGTTGTTTATTTTTAAAGGGTGAGAAGAAGAGTGCATCTTCAGGAGCAGCCTCGGCAAATTCAGTTGGATGTGAATTGCATGTAAAAAGTATAACAAAAGGCACTGGAACTTTCTTTCTGACTGTTGCATGCAATGGCCAGCTGTCAATCTGTGGAAAAAGTAGCAATTTTTAGACTATGTGTTCAAATGTAAGGTCCAAATATCAAAGCATTATAATGTAGCTTTAGAGGAGCAGCATAGAACATTCATCTTTTGACTTCCTCAGAATTGCACACAAATGCTGGAGAGCATCATTCTACCCTGCCTCCTCAGGCCTTATTTTATTTGATCATTTCTGGGGCGAAAAAAAAAAGCTTAAGAGAAAGATTCCATGAAATTTCATATTCATGGTTGTTGCATATAAATTGATTAAGTTTGCAGGCGAATTGAGGTTGCAATTAGCTACAGTAAAATGGAGAAAACAGACAAGTAAAACCCATACCTTGTCTTGGATGGAAATCTTGTAAAAACAAGTCATGGCAGAAATGTGGGATTGTGTGAGCTGCAAAGTAACCTGAAAAGCTGTCAACATTCTGAGAGCGGGGGGGAAAGGGGTCGGTACAGTGAGGGAGCGGTGGTGAAGTCCCCAGGTGTGGATGACTTTTCTCTGTGCATCCTCTTGAGGTAAAGACTAATCAGCATGGATTAGCTTGTTCCGGAGTGATAACAGGTGAGATAAAAGGACTGAGCAGAAGGATTTGGCAGTGCCTGTCTGAGGGGACAGGAGTGGAAGCATATCTGGTAATGCAATAACTGGGATATGTGGGAAACTGTTAGTCGGTGTTGAGCTGTGGATGAAGTGCAGCTGTTTCTGTGGTGTTGTGGTAGAGTAGCACTAGCTCGTAGTTCCCATGGTGTTGTGTTTGTGTGTCTGGTTGTAGTGGGTTTGTGTCTGTTCTGTGATGTCAGTACCTTGGGCACTGGCCGTCGTATTCGGGATGTCGCATTCCTTAATGAGAACAAAGGAAACAAATAATGAAATATAACAGATTATCAACTGTTGTGTCCATTTTGTAGTGGTGTTGCTTTACAAAACAAAACCACAGTTGTGCCACAGACTACACCCTGCTGATTTTATGATGGAGGACTGATTTCCACATATAAACATCCAGACACCCATCAGTGCAGTATCAGATACTTGAACTGCATACACAAATATTACATGATGCATTTATGAGTATTATTCATTCACAACCTTAATAGATTGTTTAGCAGCAATCTATTAGGCACTTAAGCACCCTTACCTCCCATGATCTGAGCAGTGGAGATATCCTAACGCTTCTGGTAGAAATGACCAGAATGTATAATGAAATTATATATTATTATAGACTGTGAAGAGTTCTCAGGTTGCATCGAAAGGGAAAAGATGTGCAGCTCTACATTCATGCACTAGCTGCTTTTAAATTTAAATTTACTTTAGGACTTACAAAAATGTATTGCCTTAAAGAGGCAAAGCAGTTGTGACGTAATTTTGACTTAGTGTGCATGTAATACTGCATCTGCCTTTTTGACATAATTAATTTCTTTTAGGTAATTCCAACAGTTAGCACATAATCCTAGCTCACAAGTTTCCTGAAATTTGGCTTTGCATGGGCTACATATTTATTTAAAAATTGAATGGGTTAATAATTGAATGGGTTAATGAATTCATAAAGGGAAGTAACAGATTTTTAATTATACATTAATGAACTGATACATTGGTTTTTGTTTGCCATATTCCTAAAGAAACCTGATCAGAATAAAATAAGGCAGAAATTTCTGATGAAAATTATTTTTCCTTGATTGCATGAGAGAATTAAATTAATGATTTACAAATGATTGTGCAAAACTGACAAATCCCATCACAGGCAGTTCTTTTCAAACTACTTGTGAGACCAGATTTTGGCCTTACACGCTCCAAAATGTTTGCAGACATTGCAGAGACAGATGAAATTGCTAAGGCAGATAATGTTCTCTTAGTCACTTTATGTGTACCTTTCAGAGGGATGGAAGTGTCTTTTCCTCAGGTACAAAACAGACATGCACAAGTCAGTAAATGACTCAAGTAAAGAAGGAACTGATAGGGCCCAGAAAGTCTTTGTAGGTCCACTTTTGGTTTTTAACAGAGTGTGGTCCTGCAGATAGTTTTTGGGATACTTCCATTTGCCTTATCTCATTTTTCCCTAGAGGAGGGCTGAGGGGTGCCTGTTCCAGGGAGAAAAACATCTTGAATAACCAAAATGTTCCTACAAGGGCTCTGTGGCCTGAACAGCAGCAGCTGCTGGCTTTGCTGTGGGAAGTGGGAGGAGAGCCTGGGGAGGAGGTGGGGGCCAGGGCTGATGCCGACAGGGTTAGGGCAACACAGGCCATGAGAGCGGTCCCATGACCTTCATTATGTCCTTGCAGCTGCTGAGGTTGGAGCACACAGGACACTGGCCAGCTGAGAATTTGGGATTACACTTTGAAGCCTGAAGCAATCCCATCTTTAAGTACATTTTTGCTCTGGGAAGCAGGAGTTTGGTGCTGTAGTGTTTTCTGTGGTCACACACGTGAAGAGGACGGCATCCAGCCAAGCATCGCTTTCCTACAGATAAATCAGTTTTAGCACCAACGTGAGAGATGCAAAGTGAAGGGCACGGAAAGTTCTGATCAGAAATATAAGTGCCACAAGATTAATTACTGTAGTATAAATAATGAGATCTGACTCTGCCTTCTTGGGTTTTTATTTTTGAGTTAAGTAACTTTACTCCTGAAAGTTGATGGGATGCCAAACTTAATGAGAACATAAAATTGAAGGAATTAAGATTAAAACAGTATTGGACCTGAAAGGAGGATACTTAATTATTTTGATCAGATCTCAGGCCCACACAGCTTATCACTGTGACATTTTTGTAGTCATTATTTTGAGTAGAAATCACAGAATGAAGTTGACATGTGCAAAGAGCTGTCTTGTATCTGAAGAAAGGGACCTTATGTATACTTAGTTTAATAAATGCTATCCCATTAACTGCCCTATCAAGATTGTTGCAAATGAATAAACAATTAGGTTCAATATGCATGCATTAGATTCATCTTGTGCAGAGATGTTAAAATTTTACAGCTTTTATTATGATGAAGAAATGCACCACCAAATATGTCATCCTCGAAACAGGAGCCAGCTATTCAAGTGCAAACCCGAATAGCAGAGGCCTGAAGGGAATATCTAACATGTAACATCAGCATCCCAGCTTTAGTTTCCAGAAGAAGCCACACAGGAAATTCCCACACAGATTTAGGACATTGTTATTTATTTGCACACTGTGCTTTGGTTTTAACTACTGATAACTGTGAGTTGTGCAGATGTCTGTCCCGTGGCTCTTTTCTTTTTTCCTTTTATTTACACCTCAGCGACACATTTTCTGCTAAACCTATCCCTTTGTCCTGCTGATCAGCTCAGGGATTCCCATGTTTTACCTGTACAGAATGTATCGATACAGGAGCTTCAGGCTCAGCTTGAGCAGGAGACAAGACTTCACCGAGAGGAGCAAGAAAAGTTTACAGAAAAGATCATCCAGGTAAATACAAAATCTGCCTGCTGGGATGCAGCATGATGTGTGACGTGAGCCTTGTTTGTCAGGACTGTGTCAACTTGTGTCCTGATGGCTCTGTCTCTTTGACCTCATCTGACTAAATGAAGAATCTGGGATCTGGGGAAACCTAAACGCAAGCCTGTTGTGCCACTCTGAATCTGGCTTCTCTGCTTGGTGGAAAGAAATTTGGTCCTCCCCTATGCAGGGGAAATCATGATAGAGACATGAAATACTGCACGGAGAATTCTGTCACCCTTCAGCTCGCTGGGAAAGGGTGTGTTTGATCCCTGGGAGCTCAGTTTCGCGCTGTACCCTATTCTGACTCCTCCTAGCCAAAAGAAAATCCAGCACCTCTCTGAAATCAGAGGAGTTGTTATGCACACATAGCTGAGAAAAAAATAAGGACATTCATTCTTGTATTTCTCAGTACTCACTGCTTCCAGTCTTTGTATTAATAGCTGGTGAATAAATAATTTTTTTTAGATGAGCTCCCCCTGCTCATTTGAAGGCTGGAACAGATTAGTCAATAGTTTTGTGATCTCTAGCTCCTAGAGTGAAAAAGATCTGTTGCTAATTTCTGCAGGCTGTTTGGCTCCTAACTGAAGTTTTCTTTTTAAATTTACTTCATAGACTAAATTCAGCATAATTGTTGCATACTGTAAAGAATTTTTCCTTGTTCCAACTAATCTCTTTATGCCCAAGTGGTATATCTCTGTTTTTTCATAACTAGCTTTAACTTTCTGTTGATCTCCACTGGAGTTTCCACTGGAACTTTTGAAAGCAACCAGTAGATTGATTTCCTTCCTGGTTGCCTCAGCTGTAAAAGCTTTTTGGAAGCTATGCCTGCCTCTTAAATTCTTTTCTTTTGTAATTGCTATCCACTGAAACAGCATAATACTCTATGAATATACCTCCACTAGGGTCTTCTGCAAGAATTCATGACCACAGGAATTGAAATATAACAGCTTGTCAAAATGAAGAAAAATGCACCAAAATGAAAGCTAGCTGTTCATGTTGACAGCCAGCAGAAACAGAAGAATAAGAGCATCCTCTGGATTCTTCTTCAATTTTTTTTTTTTTCAGATTATGCCCATCCTGTTGATAATATTCCTTTTTTATCACCTTCCAAGATTTCTAGTGGAAATTACTCAGACTTTTGCTGTATTTACCCGTAATTTCATTTGGTGGAAAAATCATCACCAACACCAAATCACTTTCTTCCTGTAAAAATTAAATTTAAAATCAGCCCTTCTTTTACTGTTTCATTTTTAGGAATGTTTAATGACATCAAATTGATGTGTGCTGGCAGTATACAGTCTCCATGACTGTTATTAGGAGTTGTGTGTAGGGGTTTTTTGGCCATTATGGCTAATTTTTTCCAGACTACTCTTAAGCTTCATTTCAAACGCATTTAAGCTCACCACTACGGTAAATACTTTCAATTTAATTGGGAACTTTTTAAGGCATAGTAACATAGATCCTAAAAATTTGCATTATGCTGGAGTACATCATTTAGGTGGCAGGCAAGTCCTTAGGAAACTATCTCATATGGACTGGTAGCCTGTTTCAGAAGCATCTGAATGTTGCCTTGAAAATCAAACATGTATTTCTTAGCGGTATTTATTGCTAGAGAGTCCTAGTCCCTGCAGTATTCTTTAACGTTATGTGAACATTGTTCATTGCAGGGCGAGTTCTGATGGTTTGGGTTGTTGTGGTCATAAGCGTATGGTGGCTTTCATATATTTCATCTATGGAGCTGGTCAGGAAAAGAAGAGGCTTTTGTTCTGCAGAATGGAAAATAGATACTGGCACCTGTAAACAGTGACTCTGTACTCATTTTCCATCTGCATTTCCTTCATCTATAAAGAAGCCTCAGCTTGGTTGAAGTGGAAACACTTTCTCATCTATGTGCAATATGAGATATTGTACAACTAACCTGTACAAGTTCTGTTGAGTGTAGGTCATGCCCATGGTTTGATTTTTAGCTATTGAGGGAGAGGTCGTGCTTAAAGAATGATGTTTCAGGTGGCCTTGCATAGAACCCGGTATAATTATACATGTCGTCTAAAGAATGAGCTTTTCTTGGTGATTTTAGTACTAAGGCTGAGTTGCAAATGCTGAGTTGCAATCTGTTCCTCTCTCTTCAGTTTCTGCTTGTATCCCAGATATAGTCACACAGAATGAGAGACTGTTTACTGTGGTATCATTCAGATGCCTTCAAGTATGAACTGCAAGAAGTGAGGGACCAGTAGTTGTATCTGAGGTATGAGAGGTGTTGTCTTCAGAAGTGTTGCCCTTCTAGAGGCAGAGGGAGACGTAGCAACTGTGGACAGATTGAATCTGTGGCTGTGGAGGGAAATTGCAAGGCAAATATTCCAGGTTGTCTGAAGGGCAGCTGTGGTCCCGCCTTGTACAAATGGCTGCAAATGCATTTAGTAGGTGTGATATGTGCAGCAGTGTGGGCTGGTGGCTGTGCTGGGAACCTACTGCAGAGGTGCAATCAAGAGAGGGAAGAAAATATGAGTGATATAAAATGTTTAACCAGCTTCAGAGCTCTTGTGCATCTTTGAAGTAAATATCCACTTCCACAGCAGGTTACTTTCATATGGTTATCTAAGCAAAGCTTATAATCTGCTATCCTCTAATTTCCTCAGCAGTTATGACTGCTGAGGATCTTTTTGAGCCAAACTCAATAGCTATTCAAACTGATGAAAATTAGAGATTTCAGTTTGTCTCACCCAATGAAGTACAAGTGCTGGAGACTGCCCCAGGACACCACTCTGTTGACATGTTGCCTGTTATTCCATTAAAGCTGGAGGAGGAGCATATGCAGACCCTGCGGAGAAAAGACTTGGAAGTGCAGAGCTTGACTTTGCAGAACAAACTGGAGGAGAAGACCTGGAGTCAGGAGAAGAATCTGCTGCAGCAAGAACTCAGGCATTTCAAGCAGGACACCTTTCTCCTGTATGTCAAACTGAAGTGGCTGCTGAAACATTGGCGGCAAGGCAAGCGAATGGAGGAGGAAGGGGAGGACACATTAGAGGTAACTGTCCCACCTTGATAACCCAGATGAGTACTGGGATGTCCCTTCTTTAAGTGTAGACTTGAAATATGATGTGGGACCAGCAGCTTTCAAATTTCACACATGTTGAAAGGGGATTCAAATTAAACACGAAAGCTTAAGTTGGCTTGTGTTGAAGTATATTCTGCATGATATTTTACAGATCACCCATCTTTAAATTGAAACCCTTAACTAGTACAAACAGCTGGTCCTGAAAAACACTCTCATAGTGAATGAAAAATTAATTAGTTCTCAAAGATATGACTCCTGAGTAATTTTTTTGAAAGAAAATAAGCACATTAGAAAGGTGAGGGAATCAAATCTATTTAGATGGATTGTGTGCTGTTGTTTTTCTCATCCTGTGCACTGTGTGTTCCTTACAAAGCCTTCAGCAATACAGATGGAGGGAAGCTCTGTTTCTGTGTTGGCAGGAGAATTCCACAGCTTCATGTGGGAACTTACAGTGAATCATCCTTATTTGTTCCCCTTCTCCATACACACGTCTGTCACCATCCGCAGCAGTACACCAGTTGTCATCATGATGCTTTTCTAAGTACAGGCTTAATCAAAATCAGGAATTTCAGAAGTGCATAACAACCTGAAATCCCCAAGCTGACACATCTCAGCAGGGGTGTGGCTGCCAACCAACATGCACTGTGAAGGAAGTGTTGGGTTGCACACCCAGAATTGACATTTGCTTCTTAGCTAAAGAAATAGTGTTTTCCCATTCTGACATTTTATACTAAATTCTTGAGAACAAAAGATTTTTTTGCAGGTTCATGCAATTCTGAAGCCATTTGGTAAGCAACAAAGTAATTTTTCTTATGATCCCTTTGTACCTAGTGTTTTTCAAGGTTTGCTGCATTTGGCAGTACAGGTAACCTTTCAGGTCTGGTCAGAATATGCTTAAGTTGAATACTCCAGTGTTTTGTATTCTTAGATAAAGGGTGGATGAATATCTTTAGATTCATCTGCTGTGGTAATATGAGTCAGAAACAAGAGATGAGTAGCTATTTAGGAATAATTTGCTTCTACTTTACTTCAGCAGTGTTAATTTGCTTCTGTGTAAACTAGCTCATCTTCTAATACCAAAAAGCTTACATTTCTTGACTGTTTGGATTTTTTTGACTGGGTAATTTATTACCAGCCCAGCTCTAGTCATTATTGAAGCCATGTTTTGCTCACACTTTTCAGAAAATAAAGTGATAGATTTGGATACTTCCTAATCTCCATTACTTCATCACACAATACAGCAGTGTCTTGTACAGTTCTTGATTAATGTGTGATGGATTATATCTATTATGTGAATTATACCCATCTCAGCTGCATAAATCCCATGTTGCAGGCCTGCATAATGTTGTGTTCACATATGCATTTTGTCCTATATATCACTCAAAGATCAGTTCTGAACCCTGAGTTGAAGTCAATATATGCCATCACAGAAACGCAGTCCCTTCCCTCAGTTCTTCAGCAGATTTCTGGCCCCAGAGGTAAATGGCAAAAGCGTGATCCTGTGTTCTCTCTTGTGTTCCAGATCGAGCACCCTGAGGCCCTCCCAGACTTTGGCATTCAGTCTGAGCAGAAGGCAAATGATGCCCAGAGAGAGGAGGAGGAAGAGGATGTTGTGTTTGCACTGACAGATTTCTCCCAGCGTCCCACCACGGAGAGCACTGACCATGGGCCCCAGCTGCAGACTGCAGAATTACTGCAGCAGCAGAAGCAGGTACTACACCATTTATATATCTTGTCCTGGGAATGGAAACTGTAGATTTTCCAAAAGAGTTTTTTGCTGCTGTGTTAAATCACCTCGAATCATATTGTGTAAATATTTCTAGCTACGCAACAATTACAGTGGATTTCATCCATTATATTTATATTTAAATTTAATCACAAGCCACGTGTTTACTGTTCTTCTCTTGACAGATGCTATCAGTGAAAAATCCTATTTCCTCTTATGGCTGTTTGCCCAGAAACATCTATCAGTATGTGATGGTTTGCAGAATTTACATGCTCCTCTTGTCTGAGCACATCTATTGTACTCTACTGTCAAGCTTTTAGCAAGAACATGTGATTTTATTTCCTTTAAATAATTTAAGAGACCAGCACATGTATTTAATGCTTCCCTTAGAGATGATGAGAAAATAGTGTAAAAGTTCCTTCCTGTCACCGGGCTTTTTTTTAAAAGGCCGAAATCAAATCATGCTAACTTTTTCCTGGCATCTCCTGTACCCTGACTGTGTGCCAGAGCACTGCCATATATCCTAGCTTTTTCATTTGTACATTTAATATACTATCCTAACAATACAAATAGAAAACATTCAAAGAAGACAGATTTCTTATATTTTAAAATTAAAACTGTTCATGTGAGACTATCCTGTTACATGGATTCATTTGCAGTCATAAATAGAATGGAGCAAGAATTCCATGTGAAAAACAAATTTGGTGAGGAAAACAGTCTTCAGCCTTTATGGCCAAGGTCCGTTCTTTATCCAGGCCTTTGACTTGGGAGCCTGCTCCACAGTGACAGCTCTCAGGCAAATATATACTCCCTATGATCACAATACTGTGATGGAGGCACTGCAGAGCCTGGGGATTATGTCTCTTTGCATCTGAGTTCTTCACCTTGAATTCCCCAGACTTTCATGGTTGTGGACAAGCTGTTTGCTAACTGCCTGTGTGTTGCAGGAGGCAGCAGGAGGTCTCCATCCTATAAAAAGGATTTTCTCTAGCTATTAATTTCTGCAAAGTGTGCTACCAAACTAGTATTCATTTGATCAGTTTGGCATTTGGAAATGTTCTACCTTGCTGGTCACCCACACCCATCACTATCTTCCTCAGCAAGCTATCCTCTGGAAAAAGGCTGTAGAAGGCCATGCAAGAGATGCTCTTGAACACACTGTTTGACTACATTCCATCTGTGGACTGATTTATTCTGGAATTAGTAAAATAAATATCTACCAAAATGCTGTTTCTGTACAAACTCCATCATGTACTTACTTTCCACATAGAGCTCTTCATGAATTCAAATGAATTATGTACTTGTTGAAATAATCATTGCTTAGGCATTAATCTCAATTAAGGTGGCAGAAATGGGTAATAAATTGGTTATAATCCATTTTTATATGCATCACATACATTAGCAGTTCCAGGTAATCTTGCTCGAAGAATTGATTTGAAGGAACTGACCACACCTCGGTACTCCTCATGATGATAAATAGTGCATGATATCCAAATGAACTTGTCAAAATAAAACAGATTCCTTGCTTCCCAGCCAGGAAAAAGTGTTATTTTGACACTGCAAGAATGAATGAGTTTGGTAAATATTTCTCATTTTAAGCACTATTATTTGTTTAACTTGAACACACTTTGAGAGCATCTTCTCACAAACACTGCTGTGCTGAAAAACACACTGTTTTGAGGGGTTTTCTTCAGGTTCCTTAAGCCCACAACTGGAAAAAGCTACTGTTTATACAGGGAATTTGGAATGAGTGGTGCAGCTGGAAGTCTCTAAGGTTTGCACCTGCCCAGGAGAACCCAAACTTGCTGGATCTGCCTGACAAGCTCCAAGATGAAATGCATCAGCACTTACTTCACATCAGGAACGAAACTTTTAGTTAGGCTAGGAGTGGCTGAGATAACTAGGTCAGAAAAAAAGAAAGGGTTTATGGTAACCTGAGGTTACCTATATTTATTTTTAACATTCAGTGTTAATATTTAATGTCTTGTATTTTCAGACTGTACTCTTGCTGCTGACTTTCTTACCCTGCCTGGAAAGTGGAATTGTTTTGAGAAAAATTATAAACCCAGAGGCCTTAATTTCAGCATGCAACTTTTAATTTTATATTGCTATGATTTGAGATTCTCAGCTGGCTGGAAAGTACACCAGCCTGGCTTTTCTGGGATTTTTATTTGGACAGTGTGTGGAGGGATATAGGCAAGGCAGAGTGGAAAGGGGAGAAAAAAGACAAGCTGATAAGAGGCAGAGTAGATAAGGAGTCTGAGAGAGGTCAGTTGATCTTTCCCTGCATAGGACTGTCCCTTGGCTGATAGCTGGGGGACACAGCAGAAAGTGTCAGGCAAGGTTAAGAGCCAGGCTGGAAGTCTGATCTTGTTTAGGAAATAATCAAGCAAGTTGGACTGGTGGACAGCAGAGGAGGGTTTGCTGTAATTCAGTGTTTCCATGTTTCTGGTAAGAGATCAGGGAGAACAGCCTGTGGATAAAGGAAGAGCTTTGTTTCAGTTGACTATGAGGGGTGAGATGGCTGTTAGATGGTGTAAGACAAGGGCATAAGGAGAAAAGAGTTTCCACATTTGTGGTTCAGTGGAAAAAGCATTAAAAACCAGTTTGGTAGTGTTGTTGCCGGGAGGAGTATCAAAAAAATCCCCAATTAAATGTCTTTTCTCTCATACAATGTTTGTTTTCAAAGCTTAGCTCAGAGAAAAGTCCAAAAGAATAGTTATTAAGCCCTGAACATACTAAAATGGGTTGCACCAGGTTTTCTTTTGCCTAGATCTGTGATCAGGCAGAAAAAAATACATGGTTCTCATTTGCTGTTTGGGCTCCTGACCTTGTGTTTTTAACTGACTGCTGTACTAAACTGCTTGTAATACCAGGCAGTGGCTAGTCTTCAGTGAACATTTCAAGTGAAATTCTGAGAGAAAAAAGAATTTTGATTGAAAGCAGAACCAAACAGCAAGAAACTACTCTTGTCCAAAACTTTTCTAGAGCTGGATGCTCCTGTTTCTGTAGTTGACTCAATAAATATCCTGGAATTTATTTGGAGTTTGCTACATAAAGGTTTTGTTTGTTGTCAGCTGTTTTTTCTATAAATCCAGAGCTGTGGATCCAAGTCTTTAAACTTTTGTAAATCCTTTGTAATTATCTTGTCCTAGATCAATTGTGAATCAGTGACATTCCTCTAAGCTTTAAATTTTAGAAACAGCTAAGGTGCTAAAGACCCATCTCCTTGTGTGTAAGACTATCCAGAGAATCACAGCCATGCCAGATTTCTGCTATGCAACATGCCTGAAAGGAAGGAGAAGGCTATAACAATAATTTTTGTGTATTTGCAGAACTTAGTCTTATGAATAAGCTCGGCAGTTTTGCCAACAAAATCTAAAGCATGGCTATATGTAATCGATGTATTTCAGAGCACATTCTCTTAAAACTACTTTTTCTCTTCTCCAAAACCACTCCAGTCTGGCAAAACAGAAAAAAGTAATTTCACAGACTTCACCAACTTCAATAGGTACAAAGTCATGCAGAAGAAACTTCTCCCCAGGACTACAAAGTATGTAACCAAAATTGGATTTATATTGGCAAGGTAATTAAAATCCCAGGAAGCCTAGAGCACCTGGGGTACTTGCCTCATAACAGTGACATTGATGTAATGCCTCTAGAAATAAGAAATGCCTTCATCCCACTATGCTACAAACCTGTGATGAGGCTCTTTTGTCTCCTTTATGTACTAGTCCATATATTCTTTCTTCGCAAACCAAATTTTATAGCACTCTAAAATTATCAAATGTATGCACAGGAATGAGAGATGTAACTTGCTTGAGTGTCATTCCGTTTTATTTTTCTTCTGCCTCATTTCTCTTGTGGAGCCTTTTGACTGCTTTGTCAGAGAAAGGTTTGTACAGCACACCAGAAAACACAGAACTTGGCTCTTGAATGAAAGCACTTCACAGACATTTGGAGTCACGGTTTTCAAAGAGGATGAGACCAGATTTTGATGCCTTCAATACCCAGCAGCTTCTGTTGTGACATTAAGGGCAAAACTTCAAAGGAGTTCTCATTCTGATTATTACACAAGGGGCTTGAAGTGTTTGGAGAATTTAGCCTTAATTAGGTAGTAGAACGAAAATGCATGGTGGAAACATAAAATCTCATTGCATATTGAATAGTAGGTGATCTTATATGCATGATGGAGACTGCTGCTGGATAGCAGGAAACTGCTAATTGGCATTAAATGTTAATGGAATTAATTCTGCTTCTGTGGGCTCATTTCTTGCAAAACCCCATCTTGTACACCATCACTTTTCATTAGCCCAAACACATAGGTCAGTCAGTGAGCACCTGCAGTCATTTCCCTACATCTAGCATATTTTTGCTGATGCATCAAATGGCTTGGAAAAAGTAGACCACATTTGTTTGTTTTTTAAAGAAAAAAGGCACCTTGGCATGTATGATTAGTGATTATGAAAATGGGTGAGGTGAATTCAGTGATGCCAAAAATCTGATGAGCATATGAAGTCAGCTTAGTTGTCTGCACAAAATTTTATAAGTATTGCCATTGAAAAAAGCACATGACAATTATTTAGATTTTTGTGTACATCTGTTTACTTGACTTGTCTTCAAAGAAGCCCCCATGTAGTTTCTTCATGAAATACCAGATAAGAGGGAAAGCAGGAAGCCTTCATTTGGGAAAACAAATAAAAAATAAATTCAATTAGACTATCATGCAAGGATGGAGACAACTAATTTGAGTTAGGCCTTCCCAATGTAGTTAATACATTCCTGAGAACCAGGTAATTAAATGCTGAGTTTTTTGAGTAAACTTTCCCATTTTTCTGCCCCTTGCTGTGTCTGCTAGTCAAGTATAATTTCCATAAAAGTATTTTCTAGTCAGGATAACTTGTCAGATACAAACTCTGGTTACTCCCTGGTGTTTGAAGGGCTCTTTGGGAATATTCAATTTAAATTTTGGACAAATAAATGATATATTTCTGTTTTCTCATTCAGTGACTGTGAAAAAAATGAGTGGGAAACCTTTTCTTTTACTCATCCAGAAGGAATATTTAGAAAATGTTTTTTGATATTTAACATAAAAATGGCAGGTTTTACAAGTGCCCAGAGAATGTTCAGAAGGTAAATGCCAAAACTAAGGAAAAAGAAATAAGATTTGAGTAAGAATACGTGATGTCAGCTCTGGGCTAGGCTTTTAACTCTTGGCTTCTGGCTATAAGAGCTCTGACAACCTTTTCAGTATGACACTCTCAACAAGTTATGAATGGGGTTTTGCTCCTTGATCCCCTCAAAAAAAAGGAAAGTGGTCTCCCTGGCCATCATGCCTTTGGTACCAAGAAAAGTGCTGCTGCAAAGTTAACCTGAGCACAACTGCCAGGCATGGAGCAGGATTATGGACTACTGGAACACCTTAGCAGAGATACTCGGCTCAAAGCCTCACTGCATTTCTCAAAACAATTTTATCTGATAATACAAAAGTGTGGAAAAGTTATCCCCTTTCTTTTAATGCCTTTTACAAATATTTGGGATTTGATACTGAGCAATGACTGTATGTGTGAGACAGACGTGTTAGCACCTGACAAACCTCAGGAATGACACTCTTCTAGCTTTGGTTTACAGATTAAAAAAAAAAAAAAAGTTATTAGTGATTAATGATGTCCTCAGTCCAGAAAGATGTTTAGTGCCTTTTTCAGGGTGAATTATATATCTTTGGCTTTCAAGAAGCATCAGCACTAGGGCTAAACAAGAAGCAGAATCATAGAATCATTTAGGTTGGAAAAGACCTTTAAGATCATCGAGTCCAACCTAACACTGCCAATTCCACCACTAAACCACATCCCAAAGTGTCACATCCACACATCATTTAAATACCTCCAGGGATGGTGGCTCAACCACTTCCTGAGCAGCCTGTAGACAGAGAAGACATTGCTGTTCTCGGTTTCCTCATGCAAAAGTTAGCCCAGGCACTTTCTCTTCCGTGCAGTGGACACACAGTCATTTTTCATCCTAAAAATATGAAACTGGGGATTAAAGCCGGCAGTTTTGTCATCTGCTTTGTGTTGTCAGGCAAGTGAAAACCGGAAGCTGCTGAACGCTCTGAAGGGTTTGCTGGATGACTTCCGCTCGGAGCTGCGGGACGAGGAGCGGGAGCGCCAGGGCCTCCAGCAGCAGTATGCCCTGCACAAGGCAGCCTGGGAGGTGGAAATGACTCAGCTCAAGTGTCGCCTCGAACAGGTAACCTGCCCTAGGTCCAACACCTCTGAACAACAGCTGAGGTGCTTAAGGAAATTTATGACAAACTGAAAAGGGACTTTATTCATGCATTTTATTCTGGTGCCTGAAAGCCCTCACCTGAAGCCTGATCAAAGCTTTGCCTCTCGGGATTTCCCGTTGTCCCAGTACAAGGGCCCATGCAGTAGGCACTGTATGACGTAGGTGAGAACTAAGGAACTGAACTTGTTGCTGTATTTTCTCAGCAGAGTTGGGTGGTAATGTATCAGCTGTGGCAATGAGATATGTGGGTGTCTGTATTTATTGGAGAGAAAAATGTTCTGAGGTTGGCATGCTCACAATTAGTTCATCACTGTGCCTTGGTATGTAACAACTGCAGTGTTTGATTTATAGGAGAGAAAAGAGTGATTCAACAACACTGAAGAGATACTTCAATATATTAATATTAAACCAGCCATTCAAAGCTACTGGTTAGTGGTGGATGGCACCTCAATGGAGAGAGACCTCTCGCTACCTGCCACAGGATACTGTTAGAAGTATTTCTATAAAACCCGGTGCCAGGTGCTTCAGTGTCATGTGTGGCAGTTCACAGAAGATGTACTGTTTCTGAAGCAGCATGAAAACAAATCAGCAAAAACCCACAAGAATTTATTTCCAAAGCTGATGGCATAAAAGCTCTTATTTTACACATCGAAGAGGGAAGAGGTGGGAGAATTAGTACATTCAGATCTTGAGAAAAATTGTAGAGCTTCTCTTCAGAAGGAAAACATAATAAAAATACTCACTGTTGGGAGGGTGGTACATTTAGAAGGATTTACTAAATTTTAGAGTCTCACTGTGACACACAGAGCTGAGATGTGAGCACTGCTTTTCCTGCCCAGGTACTATGGGCTGCTTTCCCAGAATGAAGGAGGCAGCTTTCATTTTTAGCAGTCTTCTCCCAAAAGATTCAAATTCTTAGTTCCACTACTTCTCAGCCCACAAGCATTTCTGAACAATGTATCACTTGAAAAAGGAAACAAAATCAGTTCCTGTTTTGGCTCCTTCTAAAATGTGTTGTTGACAGATTTACTTTAAGCTCGCAATGGCAACAAAGCCCAAAACTTGGAGAAAAGTCTGACCACAGAACTGCCAAGCTTTCCTGCTTTCCCTTTGCATGGGCAATGAACTTCCAGGCTGCCACTTTGGCTGGTGTTTGGCGCAGGATGGTGCTGGCACTCCTGCTCAGGGGTTTCCACCCTTCCTTCTGGGGCTTTTACTGGGCTCTTTACTACCTCCACTGCTCCTCTGGAAATAATAAATAACGTTTGGTAATTACTGGGCAATGGGTGTTACTTTTTAGTGTTTTTTCAGGCAAATGAAAAGAATGAATGTGTCCAATATTTAAGACACAAAACTCTCCTCCTAAGCCAATTCCTCACAACATTTCTGTTACAGTAAAAACAGGTCCTGAATGCAGTAGGAAAAAAGACAGCCAAGCTTTAACCAAATAATAGCCAAGTCTGTCAGGTTCATGTGTGTAGAAGGATCTCTCATGATGCCATTTTGTTATGTTTATGGGTGGTGATGAACTTACACACCACAGATTTCATGTGGAGCTGGCAACATCTTGACAGGCCCACAGAGGATCAAGGTCTTTCTACTCTCCACTGTTGTCCTCACTGCTGCTCTTTTCCACCTTTTTTATGAAGCAGCTGGTCAATTGACAAAAGCATTTTCCTTGAGACAGTCAATTCCTAATTAATAGTCACTGGCAATGGTTTTGCATTTTGATGCTTCAACTATCTCTGCATAGAAAAAAAAAAAGAAAAAAAGGAAAGAAAACTTCTTATATAAAACTACTGCAAATCGGAGGTGACAATGTACTGTCATCTTCTGCTTTGGAGTTTTAGCAAAGATCTGCAAAGATCATTAAAAATAAAATCTTGTCTGTCAGAACTGCGTATACATCTTATTTGGCAGAAGGATCCACGGGGATTGTTTTTAAAATAGGAAATAATGAGATTTCTCTCAAATATGGAATAATGATAATTCTGAGGCAATAAAGAGTCACCGTAATTTTCAGCCTCCAGCTCAGCAAGTGAAAACTCTCAGTATTCTGGAACCTGTAAACTGAGAAAAGTTTGGAAGGAACAAGGAGTTAGCGTTAGGGGCCAAACCCTACATATGCTTTGAGAACTTGCATTAAGGACATGGGACCCATTAAGGGTATGGGAGCCCCTCACTAGGACTCTGACCAATAGCCCAGCTTCACAATTCCTGGGGGGAATAGAATAGAGTAGAGTAGAGTAGAGTAGAATAGAATAGAATAGAATAGAATAGAATAGAATAGAATAGAATAGAATAGAATAGAATAGAATAGAATAGAATAGAATAGGTGATGCACAAGGGTGAGAAAGATGACGTCATGTCAACTTCATTAAAATAGGCTGCTGCTCTTTGAGAATTGATTTTTTTGGCTGGTTGTTTGGTCATTTGAAAGAAAACAACTGGACTCTGTGACACTGTTGTACACTACAACAACACAGACTTTGACTTCAGAAGACTGAAAATTAGTCTTTTATTTTTGGGATGTGTGTCTTTTTTATATTACTCTACACAGGTCAATTTGATTGGTGAAACAAAGACAAACTTTTTCAATTACCCTGGTTAGACTAGAGGGTCATCAAGAAGTCGTCTCTCTTAGGAAAAGGAATGAAAACAAAGTACAGTTTACAAAAACGTAGTTTTTGTTTACAGAAAATTTCTTGGGAAAAGAATTTTAGAAAACTAAAACATTTCAGGCACAAACCAGAACTACAACTCTGAAAATCAGTGGCAGAAGATGCTGTTGTTTTTAAGACTTCTCTGTCACTGCAAGTGGCTGTAACAGGATGTTCTCTGCAGCTCAGTACAATTTAAGTAACTCAAGCAATAATCTCTCAGTCAATTGTTTGGGGAGGCTGTTCCAGAGCCTAGTAAGCATCACTCCTGAATCCAGTCTGATTTTGCTCAGAACGTTTGGGCTTATTTTCATCATAGGGCAAGGTGAAGGTATTGTCTTTCTCTCTTGCCAGAGGAATATGCTTCCCAGCAGGCCTGCTTCATCTCATTTTTGAGGACAGCATTAACTCTAGAGGTGGAAATGAGTTTTCACTGCTTTTCACTCCATTTCACCTGCAGAGCTAAGGGATGGAGATGTATCCCAATCTGAGTCACACACACATCTACTGAGCTGTCAGCAGAAGGTTAGATTCCAAGGATAAATTCTTCACTTGCTTGAACTTACACAAAACAATTGAGCACTTTTTCCCTCTTAAAACAGTCCAGCACTGGCCCAGCTTGACCAGAGAGGTTGTGCAATCTCTACACTTGTAGGTTTTTTGGGATCCATCAAAGTCTTGTATAACCCACTCTGACCTCAGAGCATACCACGCTGGAAGCAGAAGGTTCAACTAGACACTTGCTGACATCCCAGGGAGCCTATGTTTTCCTATGAATCTATTACCGTGGGCCAGCTCTTCTGATCTGTTTAAGCTGACCCCAATCATGTAATTGAAGAAAGGAGGGAAGATGGCATCAGATAACTGCCCTTGAAATCAGTTCAGGGTTCAGAACCTCAGAGATGGGGGGAGTGATCTTGGTGCATCTGCTGCTGCTAACACCTTGTCTTGTTGGAAGGCAGAAGAGGCATACAATAACACGACTGCTGAGGGTTGTTGTGGGAGAAGTGTCTTCAGAAGATTAATTCACTCTGCTTAGGTTTCAGGTGCACTGAGTGAGACCACAAAAGCAGAGCAGTAGCTGAGGACATTGTCCTGGAAATTGTGTCAGAGATAGTGATGACATTGGAGTTTATCTCCATGTTTCCTTCATTACTGGTACCTATATTCCCATCAGAAAGATCACAACTGGTGCCTTAAGAGGATGAACTGGTAAAGCTTAAGAAGTTATTCCCTGTAGTTTTCACTGTCCTGATTTTAAACTTTTTCCACACTGAACATATTTGATAATTTTTTGAGATCTTAAGATGTAAGAATTGCTATTATTCTGCCATTACCTTTGTGAAGTTAGGTTGTTAATCCATTGTCAGACACAGGTTTTTATTGCAGAACGTTTAACATCCTAGTAACATTTGACTTTATTCCCAGCTGGAAGGGAAAAGTGAGAACACATCCGGAGAAACAGGTCTCGGTCTGGATGCAAAGGGAGCTTTCAAAAGGGAAAGAGAGGAGCACAAGAAGCTTCTGGCTGACAGTCACAGTGTGGTGATGGACCTCCGCTGGCAAATCCAGCACAGTGAGAAGAACTGGAACCGGG
Organism: Sylvia atricapilla; assembly: GCF_009819655.1. Taxonomy (NCBI): domain Eukaryota; kingdom Metazoa; phylum Chordata; class Aves; order Passeriformes; family Sylviidae; genus Sylvia; species Sylvia atricapilla. The sequence goes on along the minus strand of NC_089140.1, from coordinate 101,542,648 downwards.
AAAAGGTGGAGCTCTTGGACAGGCTTGATAGAGACCGGCGAGAATGGGACCGCCAAAAGAAGGAGCTGCTCAGGCGGATAGAGCAGGTAAGGAGCCGTCAGGTAAGGAGTCATCTTGGGTGAGCAGGGCCTGTCTGAAAGAATGAGGCCATTGTATCATTACTACACTCAGGCCAAGCTCAAGGGACAGCATTAAGAAGCAGCACAGGAACGATTTTGCTTCCTCGGCTACATCAATGTTTCTCGTGTTATGAAACAGTTTATATACACAAGAGAGTAAAAGGAAAATGCTCATAATGCCTATAAAAGACCACTTACGAGAAATCAGCTCTAGGTTAGAGGTCATTTCCCCATTTCAATTACCCTGGACAAGCATGGTCACATTCTGTTTGAAAGCTTTAGTGCACCTCTGTCCGCTAAAACACTCAACCCGCAGAGTTATTCAAGGTCTGGTTGCCAAAAGAGAATGTTCATCTATGAATTAGCCCCCAAATATGCAGCTGCTGCAACTACTCAGCCTCAACTGAATTCTTTTTCTTTGGCAAAGGAACTCAGGGGTTAACATGAAGAGCTCTGACTGATAATAAACACAGTTATCAGTATTAAATATTCAGAAGAATATTGGTCATGTGAATATTGTGCAAACCTCTGTTACCACTGGCAAATTTGGGAAATGCATACCTACACCCTTATTTTCATGCCTATCTGTATTTTCATCTGCTTAGCATAAGAGACAAATAATATCTAATGAATTTATGATCAGGCTGGAATCCACACAAAAAAATGAAGTTTTATGAGGGAGTTAAAACACTGTTCTTGACTGAAAAATTTTCAGCTCTGAGTCATGCATTCCAGAAAAAGCAAGAGAAACAATTGAAATTGTGGGTCCTCAACTACTTGAATGTTTTCCGTCCTTAGGAGATCAGGAATGGAACCACACCAGGCTTGTGTATGCTCTTTAGAGAGCATTATACTTGAGCAAGACACAGAGTGGCCTCACAGGTTTATATCAGTGAAAGCCCACTGCGACTTCATGACCAATTTTTGAAAAGGATGAATTGTCTCGTGTTCCCATGTCAGGGCTGCAACAAGAAGTTAAAAAAAAATGACACCAGGCTGTAAATATTGTAAGACTAAACCTTGGTTTGAGTTATGGTTGTTAAACCCATGGAGAAGCACTTAGGAAAATCCCACGCTCATGTGGGTATTTCTAAAACCAATGCTAAAAGTGTAGGTCTGAGTGGGCAGTGCCAAACATGAAGGTTTTATTGACCAAGAAAAATTATTTTTGAGCTTCTAAAATTCAAAATATCAACAAGCTATATTCTGGATTTTTTTTTTAATCTCCGATATGTCTGAGGGGTTTTGTGTGTACTTCATTCAGCTGCTTGAGCTAGCCTTTATAAACGCAACACAGTAGTGCATCTCCTAAGATAAAACCGTCAGAGCCTGTGAGCCTTATAGCAAAGCTCCTCATGCAAAGTTCCTGGTTGGCAGGGTTCAGTGGCAGAAGGTGCTTAGTTAGTTCTCCATAGCTTGACTGGGCTGGTTTCTAACTCTGTTGGATTGTAGTGGCCAAACTACCTCCTATGGATCCTTCATGCACAGTGGAAATTAAATAATGCCCAGAAAAATTTCCAATGTACTAAGGATGTATACAGAAACTTTTCTTTGAAGAGTCACTGGTACCTCTTTGGATGTTTGTTTTCCTGTCCTTATAAATTGGTGTTTTCGGTATATTCTCAATAGCTCGAGGGACTTCCCTGGGAGTGGAGCACATTGAAGGAAGCCATAGAGAAATCCCTGTTAATGTTACCTAGCTTTTAATTCTCTTAAAACCTGACATAACCTCTCAGTGTCATCTTGGGAGAGCCTACAAAATAGCTTTTAGCTAGTGCTGGAACTGATTCCTTTGTTGTTTCTGAAACCTCTGGGCTTTAACTATATATTTACTGTGCCAACAGAGTTGTGCACAGAATCGGCAATGAATAAGTGAAATAAAAATTATTATATCAAGCTAATTTCAGAGGACTAGATGACCAGAAATAGCATTTGAAATCTTGGCTACCTGCCTACAAAACTTCATAACTCCATCTTTGCTTATAATCAAACATTTCCCTGTGTGACAGGAAGCTTCCAAATATTTGCAAGCTTTTAGCTGAATATCCTCTCAGATTGCAGTCATGCCCTGCTTTATATGGAAACAATTAGTATATCTCTGAAGTCCTACTCCCCAGGGTTTTGGCGTGTGTATTCCATGTATGGCAATACACAGAGGATGATGAGACTGCACCACTGTGTATATTTGAAGCAAAGTCTAGGAGATAGCAGAAGCGTGTGTGCCAAATTTCATTCTAATGCTTTATGCCAGTCTGCTTTCACACAGCTCCTGAATAATACATGTATGATAAGGGGGAAGTCACACCAATGTATAAAATATATAAAATACTTTACTCTGGGTGGTGTTGGGAATACTGCTCAATAGAAAAAAACATGGTGACCTACTTTCTTCAGAGCTCACAGTTGTTGTTTTTTTCTTTTTAAGTACTCTGTCACTTATTTTCCCTTAGAGAATCTGCCTCCCCTGTGCTCCTAAAGCTAATTGTGCACAGAGAACACTGACAAATATTTAAATCCACAAAATCACTGGTATGAAAAGTTGTGTATTTAAAGGTATAAACACATGGGGACTCAAAATTATTAGTAATTCTTGAAAATTTAGGGCATTATTTGTCACTTTAATTCTTCTGTCAGCTCTCTGAGGTTCAGAGAGTAAGGCAGTATCGGTACTGTTCTCTCATAAAGGTTTCCAGAACCTTGTCCTTATAGGATCCCTAAAACTCTGAAGGGCTTGCAATTGGAGCTTTTCTTTATAAAGAAAGCATGTAATTACAATTTCTCCTTCCTTTGAATCTTCCCCGTATGCTCAGGAACAGCCTCCAGGATCTCCTTATAGATGCCTTCTAATCCCTACCTTTATAGGACACCTCCTCCTAATAAAACAATTTCAGATTTCGTATATCATGAGCAAACAGTGAAAATGCATTTCCATTTTTGTAGACCTGAATCAAGGAAAAAATCTCACTATTTCAGCTCAAGTGTAAATTTAATCATTTGGGACCTAAAATGGTTTGGTCTAAATTAAGCAATACAATGTCTGTTTATTTTTCCAAACACAAACAGCAAGATGAATATGTTTTGTAGGTTCTCAGTTTCCAGGGCCCTAGTGAATGACTTGCATTTTCAGTTTATTGTCACTAATCTTAGGAGGATGCTCTAGCAAAACATCAGAGTTCTTATCAGATTCCTGCAGTCATTTATCATGTTTGAAATTATCTCTTACTTCATCCATCTTGTTGTATTTACAGTTAAAAGAGAAGCTGATCACATAATCTAATTTTAATATTGACATTTTCGCTAACAGTTCACCTTCTCTTCACTAGTTTTTGAAAAGTGTGGAGTTAATGCCTTTGATACCCCTTCTATCAATACACATTTTCTTTGAATATGTTCTGCATGCCTAATTTGTCCCTTTGACAATGCTCTTCTGTACAAATACTCAACTTTCTAGCCATGCATTCAGATGAGGCCATTTATAATACAAAGGGTTTGGTTTTTGTTGAGTGTAATTTTCCACCTCTGGAAAAAAGTGATATACGTAAAAGAGCAATCTTTGTGATGCTGACCAGAAGAAAAATGTGTTTGTTTTGAGGAGAAGGCAATTTGCTTACCCTTCCATCAGTCTATACTTGTACTGCTATCAAGATTGCTTTTAAATAACTGTCTGTGTTGATTTGTTTCTTTAAAAAACAGATTACAGGCAGATGCACTATTTTGTATATACGTATATACTCAGTGTGTATATATGTATACATACACATGTAAATAAGCAAAACTGTATGTGTAGATATTTAGTCACTCGAAATCCCATGAGTACTAGCATCAAAGTTCTAGAGAAGTCTCCCTTTGTGGAACAACCAGTAGAGCAAGGCCAGTATGCCTTGGAGGTGCACCCCTGGGGCAGGGCTGTAACCCTCAGGGCATGTGTGCCTTGCTCCTGGGGCAGGATGAGTTCTGCCAAATGGCGTTCACTGCAGAAGTAATTGCTGTTCCTTTTAATCTGCCTTGTCTCCAGCTCCAGAAAGAAGCGAGCCCACGGAGGGGAGGTGGTTTGATGTGTGACCAGAACGAGAGCGGCCGCCGGCCGTTTGTGCCGCAGGGGAACCTCCGCGTGCCCCGCTCCATGGGCTCCAGGTCCTACTCTGATTCCGACACCATTCAGTTTGACGAGCGCTCGCTGTCCAAGCTGAAGGAGAGCGACCGGTGCAGCGCCACGGAAAACCTCTTTCTGGAATCGCTGTCTCTCGACTCCCCCGACGAGCCTGAGGAGCATCGCTCTCGGCAGCTGGAGCGGGAGAAGTTCTTGACCGGACTAACAGAAGTATGAGCTCTTCTACATTTTATCATGCTGTCGTGTTATCTCTTCTGTCAGGATCAGTACAGCTCCCCTGCTGTAGGAAGTGAGATAGTGTGTCACAGGCACTGCTTACAGTAGTAAATTTTATATGGACAAGTTTTCATTCCTTGTTATGAGCTGATTAGACCAGTGTCAGTCACCTGAGAAACTGGGAGCCAGCCTGAAGGTCCCAAAGATTACTTAATCTTGTGGCCATTCATATTATGTTTGAGAACTGTATTTGACACAACATAGTGTCTTAGAAGGTCTTCAATCTTTTCTAATTGTAAGTAGATATTTGTAAGTTCATATTTATGAACAAATGTGGGCTTTACTTTGTTAGTAAAGCAGCAAGTGCTGTAGAGAGGCACTTCTGATTGTTCTGCCGTGGTTGCCTTCTAAACAGATCACCATGAGTAAGTGAGATGAGCTGTTAAAAAAATGAAGTTATTCATCACCAAAGGACCTACCGTGAAGTCACACCATAAAGCTGTAAAGACATAAAATACAGTGCTAAAAGATGACAGTGAGAAATGGTGAATGAAATCTGTGTCCTCTACCATGGCAGACTTATTTTCATCAGTTCTAGGTCTTTACAGTTTGTTTACATTGTTTCTGAATGAAATCAAGCATCCCTGTCCCCAAATGCTGGTACAAAAATAAAGGATTGAGAAATTCAGTTCTTTGAGAGAAAGAAGAGAAAAGAAGATTAAGAGAGACAAGAAATGTGACTGTCCTTTTTACACAGCTGTGGGTAGCTATGTGTTTCAGTTAGATTTTCTTCCCTCAGTGCCATAAGTGTATTGTTGACAGTGTGGGATCCCATATTTATTATTTCTTAGCTTTTGTTTCATACATGTCCAAGTGGTCAGTGAAGAATGTTGGTAATACTATCAGTGAAGTTTTGTGCTTAATTTTGATTGCTGTTCCCATTCCTTCAAATTCAGTCTGATCTTCAGAGAAAATCTCTCTTCCCTTTTCTGTTTTTCAGATATTAACACCATTACAAAAAAGGGTGGGCAGCAAAATTTGTCCTGGTGATATTTGCATAGCTTCTTTCCTTCAAAGCATGTTTTAGGGAAACCTGGGCAAAGTAATTTTCCCTTAGAGGGTTTCCTGAAGCAAGACTGATTGGAGTTTAATGAGTAGCTTAACTGAAGATGCACAGAGGCAACTGCAGCTTGCTGACTCTACCTTCCACTATATTTTCATTTTGGAACTAACTGCAATAGAAGTCAATCCAGCCTTCACCTTCATTATGCATTCAGTTAGGTCAGATTTATTCTGCAGTAACTCCACTGGAGTCACCAACGTTATTCCCGAATCATACCACAGTGAATGCAAGGAGGATCAGTTTACTACTATTTTTTTCCCTGACCCAGGATAAATACCAGAAAGGTATTTGCTGAATTAAGCAGTGCTGTTTTTAAACAGTCCCAATTTGAAATGCACTTCTGGTAATGTTCTTGATTTCATGAGGTCAAATAAAATATTTACGGTAGCAATGCTCATTTTTTCCCCGATTCTATTTTTCATTCCCTGTAGTTTACTAGAAATATAAGTAAACAGTTAGAATAACTGTACAGCAAATATTTGAGAAGTACCTATTTGAAACCCCAACTCATTATGGGAATTGTCATAGGGAAATAACTGCCATAAAAACATCTTAATGCTGTTAGCAAGTTGCAGGTATTCCATCTATGAAACAAGGAACTCTTCCCACACATTTCATATAGCCAGCTTAAGGAATTTCAACCAGTGCCACTTGTTGGTTCCTAGAAAACATATAATGAAATATGTCAAAGAAACTCAGTTTATCTTTTATGTCAGCACAGCTAGGTCTCCAGCATAAAGTAGATTACCTCCACAGAAAAAATATATTGTCCAAAACAATATATTGTGGGGAAAAGCCTTTTTTGGCCTACATCTTTTTGTGTTTGCATGGGAATAAAAAAAGTTCAAGGCTGTTGTAGATTTGGCATACAGGCTTTACCTGTGCAGTGTATTATACTGATGGGATTGCCCACTCCCCTGCCTATTCACTGCCTATTTACAAATTCCCATTGGTACTTTAAGGATCTTTATTAGAGAGAAAATCAGACACTTTTTAGAGACAAACATACCTGGTGCAACTAATGGAGAGTGAATGACAAAATACCCATAACCTAATGCCACCAACATCTTTACAAATAACTTATTCTGCTTGTTTCTGTTTTCATTCAGGAGGAAGAAACACACAAAGGAAATCTTCAAAGGTGAGTAAAACTTACAGGGGAAAGCCCAGCAAATACTCAGCTGCTGGAGCTATAACTCTCTGCACCCAAGCCGCAGGCCCAGGACATAGCCATGCCACCTCCTAAACAGCCTGCAAGCCAGATTAATGGATTTACTCTGGGATTAATTTGTCTCAATATGCTTCTGTTCTACTCTGATTAACTTGGGCCACATTCAGCTGTCATGCACAAATATCAAACTCTTTGAAAGTGCATGAAGCTGCAGCTTACAGTGAAATCTACGCCTGACTTAGCAAGAAGTGCAGTACACCCTGCAGACATCAATATATAGGAGGAAAACACTTGGTGTTTCCCTCCACAAAAATCAGGTGCTGAGGCCCTTATTCTGCTGCATGTCAGGGATTTTTTGCTCTGGACTGGTTCTGGTCTTATCCCATGGGCTGAATACCCACCTAACCCCAGAATGCATTAGTTGTGCTTCTGGAGAGCATCTTCCAGCTCATTTTCATCCCAATGGAATGAAGCCTGTGGTCTCTGAGATTGCCCTCCTGATGTAAACCAGAGCATGTGACTAGGAGATCTATTTAGAAACCATATTCACCTGAATCCCTAACAGAGACACACCCAAACTGCAGCAGGAGCTCTGGATTAAAAATTCATAATGTGACTTGGCTGTGTCTTCTGGATCACTGATCCATGAAAACCAGTGCTTGCTGACTTCTCCTCCAGCTTGAGTTACCTTGTTGAGCTGACTCTCACAACTGCACTCATTTGCATTTTTTTTAGTCCCGTTCAAAAATTTTGATTTTTTTTTTCTTAAAGCAGTAGGATAATTCATCTGACTGCCTGTTATTGGTACAAATTAGTAAAATGCAGGACAGCCAAGAACTCAGCATTATCACTTAGAGATTCCCTTTGGTTAAATTTCAGCATGAGCTCAGCTCACCCAGCCAGTTCAATGCAGCAGCATCTCTGCTGGGTGTCCCACATCACTGCACACCAGCTGTGCAGCCTGGGCAGTCTCAGGAGTGGGGGTGGACTTGATGATTTAACAGCAGGTCAGAAATAGTCTACACTTGCTTTGAAAAGTGTGCCTCCTATTTTCACAAACATTCATTTCCTGTGAATGTACAATTCTGAGATGCATCCTACTGCTCCACATTGCAGATATTTGCCAAGCAGTAATCCATGAGAAAGCAATAAATTAAGAACCTCTAGTAAACCATTTGGTACTTTTAATGACACATCACTGATGTTTGTGTTCACAGTTATTTCAAAGATAATAAAAGGGGACTTAAATAAAAGAAAGACCTAAAGTAAGGAAAACTAGGAAAACGTTTTGCATGCAGAGGGTACTTGGGCATTGGACCAGGCTCTCCAGGGAAGTGGTCATGGTATCAAGCCTGACAGAGTTCAGGAAGTGTCTGGACAATTGTTTCAGACACATGGTGTCATTATTGGAGTATCCTGTGCAGGGCCAAGAGTTAGACTTGGATGATCCTTGTGGATGCCTTCCAGCTTGTGTCAGTCTATGATTCAATGATTGAAGTGGTTTTATATGTAAGCAGATAGAGAAAGTTGGGTTTCCAGAGTTTGCTGCTGAAAATAAGTTACTCTTTTACAATTTCCAGGCACATGAGTGACTCTCTTGTGTTCCTCTCTCCAGGGCAATGTCCGTTTCTTCCATGTCCGAATTTCAGCGCTTGATGGATATCTCTCCATTTCTACCAGAAAAAAATTTGCCTTCATCTGGCAGCAAAGATGACATAACCCCTCCCTTGTCTCCTGATGATCTGAAATATATTGAGGAGTTCAACAAAAACTGGGATTACAGTAACACTAGGAACCATGGTGGGGCAACTGAGAAGCCTGCAGAGGGCTGGGCAGAAAGGACAGAAATTGGAAAAGCTGGGACCGATCCTGCTTCAGATCCACTGAAGGCATCCTCATGGTACCTCACCACCAGTGTCACTATGACCACCAACACCATGACCAGCCCGGAGCACTGCCAGAAGCAGCCGACGAGGAGCCACAGTGTAACTGACAAAATGGGAGTTCGGGTATTTCACAGCCCACCCGTCGTCCGTAGGTTCGATAACTCAGTGATAGCTGGCAGTGAAGGGAAAAACCAGGCTGAGCCAGACTTCCTGTTTTCTGTGACCAAAGCTATGGGGAATGTCACTGAGACAAAAGGTGCTTCCTCGGATATGTTTGGAAGGTGGTCTTGTGACCTGGCCAAACACCATAAAGATTTCCTGGAGAATGGTCTTCATCCCATTGAACGTCCTATTTGCACTACTGTGGGCTTTGCTTCACCCTTGCACAGCTTGCAGATGTCCAAGAACATGAGTGATGACATGAAGGAGGTAGCCTTCTCTGTCCGGAACGCAATGCGCTCCAATTCCACAGAGCCTCAGTTCAAGGACACAGCGTGCCAAACCAACGGCATGAGGACAACAGGGACACAGACCACCCAGACCATCAGCGTCGGCTTGCAGACGGAAACCCTGCGCAGTATCACCAGCAGTCCACACAAGTGTCTGACACCAAAGGGGGGGTCCACGCCTGTCTCTTCACCATCCAGAAGCCTAAGGAGCAGGCAGGTGACCCCCGTCATTGAAAAGGTCCAGGCTAAGTTTGAACGCACATGTTGCTCCCCCAAATATGGCTCTCCAAAGCTGCAAAGAAAAGTCCTTCCCAAATCAGACCAGCCAAATAACCGGACTTTGCCTGGCACACCTCAGAAAGGATTCAGTGAGTCTGCCTGGGCTCGATCAACCACCACACGGGAGAGCCCTGTCCACACCACTATCAACGATGGCCTGTCCAGTTTGTTCAACATCATTGACCATAGCCCCATCTTCCATGAGACTTTCCAAAAATGCCCCAGATCTGGCAGCCGGTCCAGGTCAGCAGAACCCAGACCAGAACTGGGCACTTTGCAGGAGCCATGTACAAATGCTCGTGGCAGATCACCCAGTCCTCTCCGGCTGGGGACAGAGACGCAAAAGGAAGAAGGAACTGAGGTGACAAGTATTAGGCAGGACTTATCTGCTCCTCCAGGGTACACACTTGCAGAAAATGCTGCCAGGATCTTGAATAAGAAACTTTTGGAGCATGCCTTAAAGGATGAGAGAAGGCTATCTTCACACAGCCCACCAAATCTTAGCAATGACAACAGCACAGGAGAAATTGTCAAAGTAGATCCAGGGTCCATAGAGGTAATGAGTTTGTTTGTTTTTCCTCCTATAGCTAAGTGCACTCTTCTTTGAGCAAATGTATTATAAGATCTCTTGCAGTCCTAGTGAGTATTTACAGTGAATATCCTTGTCCTGTCCTGGTACCACCAGCAATTTCCAGTCATGAAACTTTGGGTTAGTCACTGAAAAATGTATGAAGAATTGAATTTCTATCCCAGCAGCTTATTTGGCTTGAAAGCATCAGAATAGGTTTATCCTTTTTCTTTTATGGGATAAAAAATGGTTCTTCTGAATGGCTGGGATAAGGGGTTTCTGTCACAAAATACACTACACATTACAGATGCTCTAGGGACACTAGGTTTGAGTAAATTTTTATGCTGGATGGAGAGGTAGATTCTTTCTCCTGCACAAGAATAGGTCTTAACAAGTTTGTGTGAAAAATAGTCTCTACAATCTCTACAATACCCTGGGGCAAAACTTCAGGGCCTTCAGCATATCTTTATTGAATGTATCTGATTAAGTTTGGCTTAGGTCTGCGAATGTGATTGAATGGCATGGTGTTTGGTACTGACTGCTGCTGCCTCACAAAAAAAAACAAAAAAGCAAGCAAAAAAAAAAAAAAAAAAAAACCAACCATACAATCAACAAACCTAGGCACATACCTATTTATTGTTTAAGAATTCCTTGCTGATATCTTGTCATCAGCAGTGTAACAGGCATCAACTGTCTCAGCAAGTGTGCCTGGATGTTGGGGGTCAGTCTGAGGTGCAACAGCAATCAACAAAACAAGAAGGTGTGGTGATGGATGAAAGCTTTCAGTTTACCAGTATTTAAACCTCCTGTTTCTGGTGAACCTTTGAGAGCACTTGAGAGTCTTACTCTTAAGAAGCCTAGAAAAGCTGAATTATGCACAACTCTTACATACATATGTTGCCTTTCTGGTACAGCCATGAAAAGGGATGTGTGCTGCTGGTTGGTGACAGTCCCCAGGGCAGAGGCAAGCGCTCCTCATCCTCTCTGCCCTGTGCTGCTCCTTTAGCATCCTAGTCTTGGGGTGAGTCCTGACTCCAAGGAAGCAGCTCCTTGACATTTGCACACCCCATACATCCACCTTCCTTTGCTGGGCAGACTCCTACCACCCCTGCCTCAGATACCTCAGAAGGGAAGGTTCAAACCCCATTTTCAAACTCAACTTTTAGCATGAAGGATTTCCAGGGACCTGAGCACTGAAACCTTTGGTCTGCAGTTCGCCTTGCCCTGCTGGGTGGTTCTCAGTTTACAGTCAGTTCCTTTACTGTAGGTACTGCTCAGAGGATGTGATCTTTTTTTGCCAAACAGACAATCCAAACCTAAGGATATATTCCCTTTGTGCAGTTTAAACAGATATAAGCAGGGAAGCCTTTACATTAAAAAAAACCAACCAACCAAACAGAAAGAAACCACAAGCACATTATAAATACTAGTGAGTAAAAGTGGTCTTTGTGCACAAACCTCAGAATGAATAAAGGTGGGAAGCAGCCTCATTTATTTGATTTTTTTTCCAGTTATCTCTGTATTTTGCCCTTATTTGAAATACTGGGAATACACTACTGGTCCTTATTAGGAAGTGTGTTGTGCTCTTACAAGTTCAATTCAGCTTTGCCTTCAAGGTATCCCTGGAAACTCTTGATTTCCTCCTGTACCTTTTAACTGTCTCTAATTTCAGATTTCAAATATAAGTAGAGGGATGTCATCCCACTTCATCAGAAATTGCTGTTGGCAAAACACAAACTAGCGACAGTTCCTGAGTTTGATGCACAGAGAGATTTGGGTCAATGCTATTTAGCAAAAACTCATTGACCATCAATCTGGCAGAAAATTGCTCCCTTTTTGTGAATTCTCAGTATCTTTTGTCTAACTTTTTGAATTATGAGCCCTAGGGCTAAGACTTGCTTCTCCTTGCAACTCCTACATGGCTGTTATGACTGTAGTCCAGATGCACAGGTTTTGTTCTTTGGCTTGTCCTGGCATTTCTCAGAAATGTGGATTGAAAAGGAAACTGGTGGGCATTCATACAATGAGCTTGGCTTTTCCTAAGTGAGGTGGTGTTCTGGAAGATGTACTCAAGGGAAGCGTGGGTTTGCTGCTGAAAGAAACCACCCACAAATAAGTTTAGACTCTGCAGGTGCCTTGGGTTATTTGTGGATTACCCATACCACACAAATTACACTTTGTACAAATTCCACTTAGCACATTTTGTACAAAGCCAGATGCAGCTGTTCAGGGAATTATGATCTTGAAGGAGGCACATTTGTGCTTGGGGCAGTGCTGACACAATGCTTCCACCCTCCTGTAGATCCCTGCCCTGCTTCCCTCTCAGCTGTTGGTTTCTGGCCAAGTCAAGTGCCCTTCTTACCACCAAATGCCTTCTGCAGCCATGGCATATTAATGACTTTTAAACTTGCATGCATCTGTTGGTGACTTTTCCTTAATTTGAGCTTCTGAGTTATTTAGTTACATAATTTGCTTCTATATTCCTGCTGCAAATATGAAATCTAGTTCATATGTTTATCTATTTACATACACGCGTGTGTGCATGTACACATATATGCATACAGAGTAGCAATAACTTTGTGTTTTCTAACTTGCCCAGAGCTGCTTACAGGCAAATTCATATCCACACAGTGTGTCCTAGTAGTGTCTTATCCTGATAATCCACTAAACCCCCATCTTACTTGCATATCATAGGATTTATACATTTTACCATTAAAAATGCAGATTAACATTACAAAACTAACAACATAAGAGTTTTACGAACATTTTGCTTTTATGACTGGCAAGGTCTAAATCATGGAGGTTACACAACAGTCCTGGACTGGGAGTCATTTCTGGAGGCAACACTGTGAAAGAACCATCCACACAGATCCACAGATGAGAGAGCAGGTGCTGCATCCTCTGCTCGTCAGGGGATTTCCACAAAGCAATTTCCACAGGCTTGCCACTGAACCATTCAGCATGGGAGGGGGAATGTTGAAAATCAGGGAAGGTGTTGTCAGAACTAAAGGGCTGTTGGTTAAGCTTGAGTTTCCCATCCAGCATCACTGTTGAAGAGAAACAAGGGAGAAAGGTAAGGCAAAGGATTGTCATGAAACCTGAGCAATCTAAGTGTAAGCAACAAAAACTAAGTAATTTTCTTGCTTGTTAAAGATGTCTTAAGCAGGAACTCTCCCTTGAAATCAAACGAAGGAGAAAAAAATACAGCTTTATTCCTCTCATAGTAATGTGGTTTTTCCCTAGCGCAAATCAAGGTTGGCAAAGGATAACAGATATATTTATCTGCTGAGTAGAAATGTTTGATTAGTTTATTGCTATGTCCACTTCTGAAACTGTGCTAGGATTGTAAAAGGTTGGTTTGTTTGCTTCCTTCCTTTCCAAGCGTTGTTCTGCTGGTGGCTTATCTTTTATTTTTGGTTATTAGTTTCCCTGTGATAACACTGGTAACATGATCTGAATGAGTAGTAACATCGGGAGACTTCTTCCTTGCTGAGATGAAATCTTCACTTAAAAAAAATTATCGATTAAAACAGTTCTTTCCAACCTACTTGCTTTCTTTTTCTTTTCTGTCTGTTCTGTCCAGAACCAAACTGTCTTATTAACTACCCCCTGGGGACTCTAACCCTGCCTGCCTCACTGCTGTAAGTCCTTTCTACCTTGTTTCCAGAGCTTTCCGAAAGCAGTCATTCTTGAACATGTGGGTTAACAGAGGGAAATAAACGACAAGTAAACAACTGCAGAGGTATTAGCATGCACCTGACATCCCCGTGGGGTCCTTTGTATGTGACAGTCAGGAAGAGCCCAGGATAGGAGCTCATCTCCTGTGTCCTGCAGCAGCACAGGCTGTGAAGAGGTCAACATTTGTGCTGTTGAGGTTTTTTGCTAAGCTTTCAAAATCGCAAAATTTAAGACCAACACAAAGGCATGCGAAAATGTTGGGGATTCAGATTTGTGACAAACTCTTTTGGTTTTTTGGGGTTTTTTGTGGGTTTTGTGTTGGTTGTTTTGCTTTGGGTTTTTTTTTTTTTTTGGAGAAAGGCACAACACTGTGCAGGGCTTCTGGCTGCCCCAGAACACTGTCCCTCCAGCCCTGGCTACAGCAGCAGGTGGAGAGGGCTGGGAAGAGGGCTTCAGCACCAGCCTGTGGCTAAAAGCTAAAGGCCAAAGTCACCTTTGCTCATTAAGCAGTTCTGGGCCCAGTTCTGTCCAGCGGCTGTGGTCGCCACAGCAGAGGGAAGACACTGTGCAGACATAAGCTATGACCATCTATTCTGCCTCAGGGAAAAGAGAAAACTGTTTTCTTTATTTATTATTATAGGCACAGTCATGGTGGCTGACAGCCTATTTTAAGAAACAGCTAGAAGCTGAAACTGAAATAATCTTCCCCATTTTCAGTGTTCAGGCTAAGAAGTGTTGCCTGTCCACCTACACCCCTTAGCAACTACCAAACTAAATTACCCACAAGTTATCGTTTTTTTTAAAAAAAAAAAATTTTGTGCTATGACAGCTACATATAGTAAGGGAAGAAGGCTTTTTACAAACCATTCTGCAGAATTTCCTTGTCATGGCTGGATTTCCACGCTGCAGGTGGTGGTGACTGACTCAGCAGCCATCACTTTATAAGACTGTGCTGCCAGTCACTTTTGGCCCTGGAGCAACATCCGTCACCAGCACTGCCTTGTGTGGTGCTGGGCATGTGTACATCACAGATAAGATGAGCTTAGCCTTGCTGTTTGGTAAAAGCTGACCAACATCTGTGGACATGCTGGAGAGAGGCTTTTGAACTGGGAGGCAGCAGTGAAAACAAATTTTGTTATCGCTGCGCTAACTCTGATTTAGTGCTCTGAAACTAGGATAAAGCAGCCAGAGGCAAGCAGCACTATAAAGATATCATTTAAAGCCTCCTTTTTGAAAGAGGCTAAGACAAAACCCGCAAATCTCATAGCCTCAATGCACCGTGTTGTGCTGCCCGTGACTGTGCAGATGGATTTCTCTTAACAAATCTGAGTCTAGTGGCAGCTTTCAGACCATATGCTGCCCCAGGCACAATGGGATAAAAGGTGAAGTAAGGACACACAGTCAATCTTTTTTGTTAGCACCCATTTATATTTCAGCCTTACTGGTGTTCTAGCAAGGGTTGTGAAGTTTATGGCACAGAGATGGGGCAGGGGGTGAGGATGCGGAGAGGAGGGGGTGCAGGCTGAGGTGCTCTGGGAGTGCTGAGGGCAGCTGCTCATAGCTCCTGGTGTGCAGCTGTAGATCACCCCACTGGCTGCATGCTGCCCAAAATCACCTGGGGTTTCCCCTTCACTGAGGCTGCACTCAATGCACTCTCCCCAAAACAGGTGTCACCAGCTCCATTTCTCATACCTCAGCTCTATGTCTTCAAAATTGGTCTTTCTGTCCTATGACATTCATATTTGGTCTTCCACTGCAATTGAGAAGTTCAGTGTCGTATCACCTTGTTTGTTCACTGTCAATCACATCATGTTACCTACTCCAATATTCTCTACCCTTAGTCACTCTTCTCCTTCTCCATGTGAAACAGTGTGCTGAATCCTGGCCTCTCTGCCGCTTGGTGTCCCTGCTCTTTACTGTGCCAGAGCTTTTCCTTTGCTTTGTATCGTTTTTGGTCTCTCTCTTCATTTATCGCCAGTTTGCATTCTGACTTTGGTTTTTATTGAACTCCCCTGAACATTCCAGTGACTGCTGCTTGGTGTACATATTGCTAGAGGTTGGCAAACTGCTCTGATTTGCTTTTATAAATTGCAAAGTATGCAGTGAAATTCAGAAGTTTGGCTTGGACCCTATGAGACAGACTTGCTTCCACAGTCACTCATCTTGACGTAAGGAGCATACAGAGCAAGGCAGGACTTTAAGCAAAGTCCATGAATATTAAAGGCATTACCAACTTAGTGCCAGAGTGAAAAATCACTTCTGCAGATTGTTTCTAATTACAAAAGCAAGCTAACCAAGCCAGAATGATGGAAACTTGGTGAAGGAATAAAATTTCCATTTTCTTCCGTTTCTGTGAATGTTGCCTTTAACATACAGTACCTCTGAATCCTGTAATTCAGGCTTCAGCAGCTGACAGTTAGAAGTGGTGTTGCAGCAAATGAAATCTGTAGGTAAGCCTCATCTTTAACCCAGCTGGAGATAATAACTACTCCTGTAGTCATTATTCTGTGCTAAGAAATCTCCTGCATGTCAGTCGGAATTCTGAAGGAGAAAAAAAGGAGACGGTGGCTGATTTCAACCCTGTTGCAAATGCCAAACCTGGCCTGTCAGGTCAGCACTTAAAGTGTTGAATAGTGGATTCTCCTGAATTATTATGCAAATGTACTTTTCAGCTCTTCTGTTTCTAGCAGGAGGAGACATAGCAATTGGAAGTTTGTCAGCTACTCCAACTCACTCTCTTTCTTTCATTGCCTCCTTACCTGTTCCATAAATCACGGGTACACACGCCGATACCTGGGGCCCACACGCAGCCAGGTGTTCGCCGCTTGCTTTTGTCCCTCGCCATGACACCTGCTTAGCTTTAGTGTGACGGGTTTGTGTCGTAGCTCTTGGCGCACGCTGAGGGTCTCTAATGCAAGTCGCTAACGCTGTTTTGCTCTCTTGGCTGCCAAGGAACTGCCTTGTTCTGCACTAGCCCCGTCCCTCCAGCCCTGCTTCTCCCGGCCAGAGAGACCAGCGAACCGGCGCCCACCGTCACGATGGGCCTCACATTCCCCTACTGCCTCACAGTCGCAGTCCACCGGAGACCTGACTTCCTCAGAGGAGTGTGGAAGCAAGGAGCAGCTGGCAGAGAGCCCCAGCCAGGGCGGTGAGCCGGCCTGACTCCGCACGGACACGGGGCGGGCCAGCGCTTGCCTCCGCCAGCCGTCTCTGGACGAGCCAGGGACGTCCGCTCGGAGAGCTCAAAGAATGTTCTCAGACACAGCTGCTGAATGTCCGACCTGGGAAACGGAGGTGTTTCTAGAATGAAACAGTTAATGTGCCTGTAATAACTTGATTTTTTTCATAGCTGAGAAAACTATTTTTGTCTCCATCTTTTCTACATACAGTATATTAACAAAAAACAAACAAACGAAAAAAAGGGGTTAAAATTATATAAAGTAAGATTTAAAATAAAATGTAAATTAAGTTCTAAGGGAATTTGAATATGTGCTCGCGCTCTCTCCAAATACTGACTGCCTTTTCGTTATATTTGCACTGTTACGTTTTCAGTTTTGGTTTTGGGTATTTTGGGTTGGTTTTTTTTTTAATTTCATGTAAAACTAGGGTCTTAAGTTAATTTTATTCTATTTTAATGTCAGTGTTATCAGTTTTTAAAGGTAAGGTTCTTAAAGATGCTTCAACTGTCTGAAGCGATACCTTTTAAGTAGTGAAGAAAGCCATTAAGCTCGTTCACTAGACTTGTAATTAATTGAGATGGAGGGGAATACAGGTAAACACAAGTAAATGTGTAAAAAAAAAAAAGAAAAGAATGCCTCAGAAAGTCTTACAGAGTTAGCTGTAAAATACACCTACAATACTTGACTTGCATGCCTCTGGGTCCTCGCACTTTAGTGCATGTACATACTGCTACTGTACCATCACATATATGTGAGTCAATCTGTTTCACTGTAATATTGTTGTGAATTTACCTGTACTGTACTTTTATTGTTGGTATTCTTGCATTGACTATACAAAAAAAAAGAGTTTTTAAATTATTGTTAGCAGTTCAACTGGCTATGTACAGCGTTTACTGAGAACTTCCTTCGTTTTGGAAAAACCATGGAAATCTCTGGGCATACTAAATTGTAACTGGTCTTGTTTAAGAGTCTGTTGGAGACCATGTGAAGTGGAAATAAAACCCTCAGTATTTACAAGCTGCTCGAGTGCTTCATAATGTTTTTTTAATGATGGTACTTCCCAGGTTCGTTTAACTGGGAGAAATAAAAGCCCCCGAACTTCTCCTTTATTCATAAGGGAAGAAAAAAGCTTCCTTATATGCAATAAATCACAGCAAAACCAAATATAATGCTGTGCTCCACAGACTCCTGTGAACACTGGATCAGACCGTGGGAAGGTTCCTAAATTCCCTCCCTGAACTCCGCAAAACTCACAACAGATTGTAGGACCCATCTTCTCAGTTTCTCTGAGGCCCTATGGCTTGTTGTTTTCTCACTCATGGGAGTGAAAACTAGCCAGCTAAATGGAACACCGGTAATATGACATGTCCAGTATTAATCTAAGCTTATGTACCATCTGCATTACACACAGAGACCAATAAACAGGGCTTTTGTAAAACTGAAGGCTAACAATAAGAAGCGAATGCAGCCAAGAATTCACACTTCTGAGAGGTAGAAACCTCTCAAGCTACTTTGCCTAGGACCATCTGTTTGGCCACATGCTTTCTCTGGAGCCCCAGAACTGCTCTGACTAGTTATCCCATTGCTGAACTGGCTCATTCCTGTTCTGTTTCCTTAGCTGAGGTTTTCTGAGGCTCATATGTTGAAGAGCACCATCTGGGATCCCTAGAAGCCTTCCTGGTTAGCTCTGTCAAGAAATAAGCCCTTCACATCCTGTCCTGCTGTGTCACAGCCTGCTTTCTAGGAAGTTTAATTCTGCTGCTGGATAAGAACAAACTCCCTATCTCCCAAATCACAGCCAATTTCGGTCTGATTTCTCCCGTATCAGGTAGGGCTGTAGCTATTGACTTGGGGTCAAAATGTCCACCTGCAGGTCATCATTACACAAATGGCCACTTACCAAATGGGCAGTGACTGACCAGTACTGTTCTCTGAGGGCCCTCTGTGCCACAGTCAGAGCAAGGGGTGTCCAGTGCTAGGGGGGAGCAGCAACAGTCACGTTAGTGATAGCTGCCTTCCCAGCTGTCTCAAAACCTCACTGCTGGCCTTTTTCATGAGTTAAGCATAATCCTCAAGTCTGAATGCTTACAATTGTCCATGGTGGCCATGCTGTTTGCTTGAAAATCTTCCTCCTGCAACACATTGCTGAATTGTCACACTAATTTTGGTTTGGGAGTGGAAGGAGGAGCACATGCAAGAAGGGTTTTGAAGGTGAACCACAAGAGTCACAATGATTATTGGAGAAGACTAAGCCGCAACTGAAAAATCCTTGTTTGTTTTCAAATATTGCCAGCAGTACCTTTGCAGGGATAAGAGGGAGATTGCTGCTTCCTTAAGAGTGGTTTCTCCTTGATGAAGTAATTTAAAGTTACAAATGAACGAGCAATTTCGACAACCGGCAAGTAAAAAAGATGTTCTGTTTCTTGTGACAGCTGTAATTTTTTTTAATGATGCACCAGAAAATTCAGGGCACTAATCTGTTCCTTTGATGCCATGAGATGATATTTGCCTTTCAAGTCAAGGATACACCAGTTTGCAGAAATAGCTGCTGGCCATCCTGAAGATCTGTGAGGATAAGCAGCTGCCTGTGGCTTGACAGGTAAAGTGCTTCTGAAACAGCAGGAATCACTGAAACAAAAGTAAGACAGCAAGCAATAACAAGGAAAAGGTTAAGCACAAATAGAGCTTCTGTGGGCAATCTTAAAAAGAATGACATCAATTAAACATAATCTTCTTTCTAGTCTAATTAGTGAGTACAGTGACATTGAGAAATATCCCATGTTTCTACCGGCTCTTTGGAAACAACAGGGCTTTTCTCTTCCAGTATAGCTGCTGGTGGGTTTCTACCCACCTTCACATTTTTCCGTCATGCTCCATAATTACTTACATAAATCATAAACCAAAGGACAAGTCTCTAGTCCATCTGAAGTCCTTTTAAAATCTGAGAGAAAATGAAAAGCCTTTTTAGAAAGTCTGCAGCTCAGTGTCTGTGGGGTATCTGAATTATTGCCTCATGAATAATCAGGGCAGGAGAAGCCTCACAGATTAGCACACAAGTTAGTGCAAGGGGATGTGAATATATCTGTCACAACTTGCTTTGGTAAGGCTGAAACAGGTGGATTTCACCCAAGGGTTTGTGGTGCCAGAGATGATGGCTTTGGGACATCGCCTGCTCCTGCAATACAGAGGGGATCAGGAGCAGGACTGTGACCTGTGGCATCCCTCCGAGTCCAGACAGCTTTTGAGGTGGCTGTAGCACCCCAGGGTGATGGGGTATCTTTCACGTCATAACACTGATGTGTCCATGCAGGCACGATGAGGAGAAGTCACCCCTTTCTCCCACTTCACTTCCTGCCTCTTCACAGTGATCTGCCCACGATATGCTGCCCTCTGCTTTACACCCCAGTGAGGCATGGACATATACCACTGGCCATGGGGTACGGCCTCCTAACTCACACACCCAAGCTCACAAGGAAATACCAAAACTGGACAACCTGGCAACACTGCGCCTGTGTTGTACCTCAGTGGAAAATGACCAGGCTTAGACCATCCTTTCCCATTACCCTTTTCACTTCACAGCCTCCTCTGCACAGGGGAAATCTCCATGACCATACAGTACCCTAAGGCATGCATTTTCCCCTGATCCCTTCCTTTCCTGAGTATCTGAACCACCAAGCTTGTCCATGGTCTCTTTGGAGGTATCCCATTTCTCACTCACTCCCTGTCCCCCAGTTTTGACTTTGTTATATGTAAACCATTGCAACCTGCAACCTCAATACCTCAGTATTATTGAGCTGCTGTGTACATATAATTTTCATACTAAATGACAGCTTATGTCTTCAGTCTCCACACAGCCCAGCCTGCTTGGCAGAGAGGTTTAATAGCTTTGAGCAAAGTCTGCTTCCCTTCCCTGTTATCATCCCCTTATCCACCATGCAGAAGTATGAGACGTGCCTTCATGTTTGGGTGAGAGATGTTACTGCCTTGCTATGGATGTCTCTAGAACAGAAGACTAGCATCTGTTGCTGAAAATCCCTTTTTATTCCCTATCAGAGCAGATTTAGGACTTCTCTCATTATTCAATTTTTTTTTTAGTGTACAAACACTTTCTGGAGGCCTTGTCATCCTCTGAAAAAAATACATGAGAAATCCTGAGAGCATCTGGTGTTTTGGGCAGGATCTCACCAGTGAGGGAGGGATCACAATGGGCTGCTCAGCAAAGTCAGTGCAGACTCTCATCTTGAAGCTGGCCTGAAGAAAGATGATGCTCCATATTGAGAAACTGTTTGGAGGCAAAGCTGGGGCTGCACAGGCCCTAAGTAGCTCCTCAGAAGTCCCTGGCTGGGCAGCCAAGTCCCTGATTTGAAAGCCATCACTTACAGGTTAGAGCTGCAGGAGGTCAAGAGGTGGGTGGCAGAATGTTCCCTTTTTGGGCACAGGGCCCTGGGTGGTAGACTGAGATCTGAGGAGAGAAGGTCAGAGAAAAAATCAATGTACTTGGCAGCTGCAAGTAGATGGATATCTGAATGAGGAGAAGAAAGAAGGTGGTTTGGATATTGAATTTTATATGTCTCTAGATGGCAACAAGCCTGGCTGAGAAATGTAAGCAGATACTGCACTAAGAGGGAAGAATGCTGTTAGGCTATGAAATGTAAATCCTATTAAATCTCAACAATAGCAAATAGCAAATTTTATTTTGTCCTTTTAATTCCCTAGGTTATTTTTGAGAGGGTTGAGGTATTTTATCTACTGTAATTGTATTTTTAATTTCTACAGTAAGACTTTAGAATACGTTTACACACAAAAATGTCGTGGACTCAGGTACTCTCCTAATCCTCCTCCTGCTCCTCTCTACCACTGTGATCTCTCTGGATTAGTCTGCAGAGGAGAGAGCTGAGTGAAAATGGATAGGCTCATCCCACAGGCTTTGCTCAGCAGGCACCTCTTTCTCACTGAGTTGGTTGGAACCAGCCTCACTCAAAAATATTAAGCTCTGCCATAGTGGAATAGGGCATTATTCTGGGGCTGAAAAAAATCCCACTTTTACACAGGAGATGAGCAATCCATACAATTTAGCTATTAAGAATTGCAGTGTTAAGTGCTTAGCAATTTAGAACATAAATCTCATTGATTTTCTGCTTAGGGTAGAGACAAGCAACTAAAGACATTTGGGGAACTTTCATCACAAATCTGTGACTACAACTTCAGTGTGTTCATCTTTAAAATACAGCCTCAATTCCTGATGTTGTCTGGGAAAAGACATGTATTGTGTTGTTCCTCATTGCATTTTCTGCACTCTGCATTGACTGGACTGAAAAAGAAATCACTTTGCATATATGAATGAGAGGAAGAACAATAAAGGCCATGATTTTGTCACAGCTATTTCCATGACAAAACCAAGGACTTTTGAGAGAGAGTTTTCTTACTACAATGTCACTGTGGTTTGTCATGGAAATCACATTTCAGACAAAAAACAAAGCCCTGGCTTCACAAATGATCTGTGTTCCTCTTAGTCTGTGATGCTTCTGGCAACACCTCTGCTTCACTATGTACACATAAAAATGTAAGTTAAATATGTTGCACTAGTGTCTTAGATGAATTACAACTAAGTTCTGGGGCGTATTCATTTAAACAAAATATTTTTTATTTTTTAAGTAATAGGACAATTGAATAGTTGGAAGGAAAACAGCAATAAGAAGTTGGGAAAGACAGAGCCTCTGGAAACCAACACCCTGAACTGTGTTTGGTAAACAATGAGTCTCATTCTGTTCCCCTGGGGAGCAGCCCTGGACCCGCGCCTTGGCTTTAGCAAACCTTGAGTGGTGTCACTTTCACGGGAGGACACACAAAGGGACAAACCTTGCCTGTCTGCTGTCAGCATCTCTCAGCAGCAGTCCACATTTGAGTGACAGGGAAGCTCCAGCTGATGAGCTGCACTGTGCTGCGCTTTTCCCAAAGAGCCCAAGAATCTTCAGCAGGACAGACTGACTTGCCAAGCTCTGAGTCCTGATGAACACAGTGACACACAGTGGAGGACACACGGTGGGACACTATTCCCTGAATTATGCAACATTTTTTTACATCAAGAATAGAAGCAACATTATTCAGAAACTGCAGTACTATGGGATAACACCTCCTCAGGTATGTGGGTTGCTTTTACTCAGTAAATAATTAGTGCACCTTCCTAGCAGAGAGCTAAACAATTTAGCACTTAGAATTTCCCCACTTAGAAGAATCTGCTTGAAGTCTTGGTCAGCAGGTCTGGTTTAGGTGATCAGCAGCCTCCCTGACCAACATCAATCCTCCATGAAGAGCTGGGAGAACCTCCACTCGCTGTTATGGATCCTGTATCACCAGCACCACTCAGCCCCTGCCAGCTCCCAGAACCAGAACTGGTTTATTTAGGTAGTCCTCTACCAGGGTTTCTGGTTTCTCTGAGAGGAGCTAGTTACCCTGAAATCATCCCAGCACAAGCACAAATATTCTGGTGCTGGTTCTTCAGGTTAGGCAGAGGCAGCTCTGAAACTCAGATGGAGCCAGGATGGGGAATGGAGTGAGGAGCTAGACCACTGTTACCTAAGGGTGCTTCTGACTTGAATGGAATAAGAAAACACATACCCTACATTCAATTATCATTTGAGCTACTTAGTAAGTTAACTAAATTGACTGTGACCTACATACCAGAAATCTTCAGATATCTGGAAATGCTTCTTTCCATGGGAGTCAGGTCACTCAGTAAAATCCAGTTTAAAAATCCACACATACGTTTCTGAAGCCTCCATCAATCTCGCAGCAGAAACAGCCAACCTGAAGAAGCAGTAGGACATTTTCAAACCTTGACATCTATTAGGTCAGGCCTGCAATGGTTTTAGTCTCTTGTCAGGGTAGCAGACAACGTTGACAGATGAACTGATTAGGCTTGGTGCACATTGCAGTGCAGACACAGTAATTACAGCCTAGAAACTATCATTTAAACAGAAAATAATGTATTACATGCAGAAGGTTCATTGCCAGCTGCCTAGAGGCAGCACCTCCACAGCTTCTATGCAGAAGTAAAACACATCTAGCAGCACACTGGGCATTAAATCCTTCTAAAAGTACAGCAGGTAAAGACCAACAGCTGATGTAGTCACAGAAGAGAACACAAATATATATATTGAAAACAGTCTCTTAAAGAAAGATGGAAAAAGAAGCATTCATTTGTCCATGTCTCTCTCTCTCTCTCTCTCTTTAGAACAGAAAGCCTCTTTTATCTTTTTATATTTATCAATGCATATATGTATATACAGGGGTAATATCAGACCCCTAACAACAGACACTTTGCACGGTCTATAAAGTGGCCTTTTCCACAGCAGGGTGGAGGAGATGTTCTTTAGACCACTTAGACTTCCCCAGCCCTGTCAGTATTTGCCTTTTATCCCATATCAGCATCACACAACTTTTAACCACAAACCTGGTCTTTGGAAATAGGAAAGCAAATACCACACAGTATTTGCTCTGCTGTTTTTAAACAGTGTTTTTGTGCAAAAGCTCAGCTCACATTAAGAAGAGAAATACAATACAGAGCTTTAAAGATAAGTTAAATGGACAGTGAAAATTGGCCTTTAATCTACTTAGGAAGTCTTTGTGATTAAAGTCTAGCATTTTTTTCTGTGCTAATGAGGGGCTAGGCAAGATGGTCACTGAAGAAATGTTTGGGGAATAGCATAATAAGCCGTGGCTGGTGTTGTTGTTTTCTCTTTTCTTTCTAAATCATTTACTTTGATAAATTTTGGGGTTTTCGTATCTGTTTCATCAGATGGAGCATACAAATACAATCAAAAGATGTGTACGTAGGCTTTCAACCTCCTTTACGGTGAGCTCCCTTTTTCCAGCAGGCATCTGACTGTGCTACCACGTAAGCAAACCTCCTTTTGATGCATGTTTTATGCAAACAAGCCTTTGCTTTAGGGAGCAGCAGGCCACGAGCTGGCACATACATCAAACAGCATGCAAATCCTTCCCCACCAAAGACATGGTTTATAGCGTGCCATCAGATTGTAAAAATGTAAAACATCTGACAAATTCTGTAGGGCTCTGGCATGATAGCTCTCTAGAACAGGCAGGCATTGCTTCCACAGAGCAGATGTTTTGCAAAACCTTCCCTGGAACACCTACGCCCTCAGCTGTATATTCAAAAGCCATAAGAAACAGCAGTTAATTGTCCCAATGTTTTATGGATTAGGAAGCAAAGGGAATGGGCATAAATCTCAGATTAAACCAAGTTAACTGGAATTTAGATTATTGACTGATTGTCTGGCCATTAGTTTTAGCAGCAAGATAAGACTAATATTAAGAAGGCACTAGTGCTCACTGGGAGGTTTCGAAAAGTCCAAGATCCACCTAGTTGGAACAACTGCATTGCATGGGAAGGTATCTCCTGAGGTAGAGCAGCCCTCAGTTATCCCAATATTTTCCAAATGAGAAACGGGAATGGAACATTATGTCCCAAATGAAATCAAAGAGGCCTTGTGTGCTCACCCCCTCTGAAAATGTTGTTAGACACAGACACCTGAAAATAATTTTCCCTCTTCTGCTCAGTCTTGCCACTCTTACCACTTCAATATTTGAACACTGTCGTGCCGTGGTTTAATAAGCAGCATGACTAACATCTGTCTCACAAGGTACTTGCTCATCCTCTCCCTCGGGACAGACCTGTGTGCAGTGGAGACTGCTTTTCTAATGCATGCACACCAAAAATACATAATTACACAAGCACACACACGTCCATGTGAGTTGTCAGAGACGGCAAGATGAAAGCAAGTGTGGCTCAGACCTCAGGCAGGGAGTGCTGGGGTTCACTCTGCAAGAATGGGGAGGACGAGGTTTAGGAGGACCCCCAGAAGGGGCTGCCCAGACACTTCTCACCCTTCTCCTGGATACACCCCAGCTGTGTTGGGAAGGTGTTCATTGTCCTTAGCAGCATAAACAACCAGACACTCCTGGTGGCCAGTGTGACTGTGTGGTTATGGAAAATTTGGAATTGTACATAAGTTTTAGCTATAGCTGCTACATACAGTACCTGGTAATGTGGACCCCAAAAGCTTGATCCATTATCACACGCCAGGACTTCTTACCAGTTTTTGAGAAGTTTTCTCTGTTTTACAGAATTTTACTGGGAACTTGTTTTTATAGTAGTGTCTGTTGTGCTGGAGTGACCTTGGGAAGAAGAAGCCATTTCCTTAGTATAGAAAGAAACTGTGGTACTAATTAAATTTGAGCAAGTAGAGGCAGGAGAAAGGGATTTCTTTGTCTCTGTGTTATTGGCAGTGAGAGAAACATATTTACAGGGAGCTTTTTGGAACTTGGCCTCTTTGAATAGGGAATATCCATAGCCATTCAGGAAATACACTACTGCAGTAGCCATGCTATGCAAAAAGTTGTCAGCTTCTAGTTATTGCCATAATGCAGGCTGGGTGCCCTTTAGTTGGCTGTGTCCCATGACTGAAGGCAGGAATGCTCTTGCCCATTTTTCTAGATGTGTGTACTCTCTGTGAAGATGAATTTGTATTTTTTTTTAACTTGGATGGAAAATCCAACAGTGGAAATGGTACTAATCCAGAGAGCTCAGCACGTCTGAGCAGGAGGGGTCAGGCAGCATCACAGAGAAAATAAGTGACAGCAGACATAAGAAACTACAACTGCTCATCCCAATTCCAGGATGAAGGTGATGAACTCAGCAGGACTGTGTCTGACTGTCAGCCTGTTTTGTATCTGAATTTTGATACTGGCTTCCCTGCTCAGGTTCTATATGAGTTCAGGCAGTGCTTACACAGCCATTTGCTCCTTGGGAACATATGGAAGTTTATTTGCTCTCCTGTGATGGTTGCTGTTCTTCCAGCTGAGAAACTGAGGCATTTAGATGTTAAATAATTCACTTAAAGAGGTGCAGTAGAGCTTGGAAAACATCCAGTTCCTTACTAGGCTGCATTGAGTACACCAGGCTGCCTTTCCAGTGGATCAGTGGCAAGGTTTAACAAAAGTTTCCAGATCCTGTGAGTTTTTCCATGAAGCAAGAAGGTGAGCCTGCAGGAGGAGAGCATCCTCTGGTGTTACAGAGCCGGTGTCTTAGCACTGAGAAATAATTTAGTTGATAAGTTTCTTAAGGAAGTTACTGGGCCTCATCTGATACTGCCTAAAGCTTCACCAGTGAGAGCAGATGAACTATCACAGCCACAGACATGACCTCCAGCTGCTGTAGACCCAGACTGGATTCCTCTGGGCTGCACCATCCTGTTCAAGGCAAAACTGTCCAGAGAGGAGCTCTGGGTGCTGCTGGGCTGCCTGCATGAAGAGAGCAGCTCTGGCTGCAAGGATCCCAGCCATGAGCTTTCCACTGTTGCCTTGCTCGAGCTCCCCAGAGGCAGAGGGGAGAACCTGCCTCCCACCAGGCTGCTACACTGCATTCTGGTACACAAGGGAGAATGAAGCAGGATGAACAGGGCAGCTGGAGTGGGTGTATCCACAGATCTGCCTCCATTTATGTTTCCTGCTTTTCCCAAAAAGGACAGCACAAAAGGGCAGCATCATAAATACCACATTTTAACTGTTCTCCTAGCACTCAGAGTGTGAAATATCCTTGTGCCTGAACTACAATCATGGCAAATACCGACACCTTTAAGGATTTCCTGGGAGTTGCAAGTGGCACTCTGCCATACAGAGGGATTTGAACACAAATAAGAGCTGGTCTCAGTGGTAAATGAGGAGCATGGATCCTTACAAAATATGTTGCTTGCAGGCATGTCACAGACTCGCAGTGACATCAGTCTCAAAGGTGGTGCTGGCCTCCTGCCACCACTCAGCACATCTAAAGGCCAATTTGGCAAGGAGCAGAACATTGTGTGGAGCTGTTTGTACAGCAAGTATGGGGCTGTGGGTTGGGAAAATGTAATCTAGTATCACCTTGAACCATTTCTTAATGCTTCCTGGACTGAGAGCGGGGCTAGACCTGAGTTTAAAGCAAAAAGAAGAAACAAAACCAAAAGGTCAGCTTTGTTTAATGCCACTTTTAGCTCTGTGGATAGCACTAGTTTTTCATCCATGCCTGCTTGTCTGTGCCCAGAAGCTTTGCTTATACTCCTTTGTGGTGGGAACCAGCATAGCAAAGCAGCTGGGACAGGCTTTTATTGCACCACTGAAAGAGCCCTCAGTACCTGCAGAGCCCTCCTTCCTAGCTCTGTCCTTCCTCAGCACATCAGAGCCTGGCATGTCAAAGGAGGATTCATGTAGTGCCTGTTGTCTCCTGAGCACTGTGAAACCACTGCAGCATCGATTCTGTGGGCACTGGATTCCTCTAGAGGGGAATGTGGCAAAATGGTTCTTGGAAATCCAGTGCTGTGCTCAGAAATGAGTGAAGTTTGCTGTTAGCAGTATCAAAGCATCAAATGATTCCTTCACACTCAATAAGATCAGGGCACAATTTTGAAAGACAAAGCATTCTAAATAATCCTGATATGTTTATGGCTGAGGAACTTGGCTATGACATTCCAACCTTATTCTCCTTTAGCATCAAGAGGAGAAGCCTATTTTCTGCCTTAAAATTTGAGAAGGGGAGCAAGATCATGGATTTAGAACACTGTTCATCACTATACACAATTTTGCTCTGTTTATTAATAGTTGAATTTTCTCCACTCCTCTCAAATGTCACCCTCATATTTTTTCATAATTCTTCATTGAAGCCTTAAGCATTCAAGTTATAGATAGAAACCACGGTAGACATGAAATTTTATAGATTGCATCTTCATCTCCTCATGTGATTCAGTAAATCTGGCCAGCTTGGGCTCTAGAATTCTGTAATTTCTTCACAGAATGGTAATGGTAATTCTGTGATTTCTTCACAGAAGCTGAGTCCTTCACAAAACTCAGCTTCCCTTTCTTCTGTGGTCTTGGGCCCCAATTCTCCAGTCCCCATGTACATAAAGCAGACGAGGGATTTAGCAAGGAAGAGGATATGGGATCAAGCTCTGGCAGCATGCAGAATATAAAGAAATTGGCTCCCAATGGGCCCCCAGCTGGCAATATTTACAGCTCTGTGGCTTTTACAGCAAAGTAATCCCTGTGCCAGAGCCCAGACACAGAACCCACTCCCTGCTCCTGCTGAGCAGCAGTGTAAGGGCAGGACACAAAGCTGCTCAGGCCTGAAGGATGGCATTTCGTGGTGCCTTTGAGATTGGTGTCCAAACTACTCATCAAAGGTGTCATACTCCATTTTACATTACATTTGAAAAGAGGAAAGACTACATAAGCTGTGCTTAGTGTCCAGGTAAAAAAAAAAAAAAAAAACAAAGAGAACCATCCTATGTGTGGGTGCATCTGAAGCCTTTAGCTTAACTGGAATTGCTTGATAAGATGAACAGCACAAGGATTATGGTGATGGAGGAGTACTTCAGCCTTCTCAGGCTGTGCAGACAGCTGAGGAAGTTAAGAACTTAGCAGATACCTTCATTGGCACTTGTTCTTCCTCCCAGAGAGCACCTTCTGTCTATCCACAGGTAAATCTGTCTCTCACATTGTGACAGAAGACCAATGACTCTCATTCTAAGCAGTTTCTTATTTCCAGCCAAAGTTTCAGTTGTTGCTCTATTCCACTCTTCACCAAAACACAAGTATTTCAGATCCAGACCAAGACCCTGGCTCATGCCAGACATTTTTACTGCTTTTAAAATTTTGGCCAAAAAATATATTGGAAGGCTTGATCCTCCTGGCAATTTCTGAAGACATTTAAATCTCTGTAAAATAGCCCATGGATGAAACTCTTTGAAGAAATTACTCTGCTAGTTGCACTGAGGCTCAGGCAGAAAGTACAACCCAGATATTTTGACTCAGTGCCATTTCTGTGCTCCATGTGAATAGGAAAATGAAGGCACAGAAACCAGAGCACTGCCAGCCACATCAGCAGAAGCCCCCTTGCAGATAGAGAGCAGAGATTGCCTGAGGGTCTCTTTTCTTCCACTTCATTTAAAAATGTACCCCTAGGTACAATTCTTCCCCTGATTTTCATCATTCTTAAAATCTTGCATTTTGCTGAGAGGTATTTCAGACTCAGAATCAACTTTTCTGACTTTTAAGGCTTTTTGTTTCTGTCTCCTCCTCTGTTAAATGTGTAACAGCCTTTCAGTATGTCAGTCATGTTGTACTACATACAGCTATAAAAATGAAGATAATGGTAAGGATACAGGATAACATACTGTGACAGCAACAGGTTTTTTTGGTTGGGCCATTAGAACAATAAATATTTGCTGCCTTGGGGACGGAAGGTTTTCTGTCTAGAACATGATTTTCCCCCTTTTATACTAAGTAGAGTAATGAATTTTAACTGGAAAACAAAATAGTTCAAACTATTCTTGCCATCAAGGAAAACTGAGGAAAGGCTTTGAAGAGCAGTATTGGTTCTAAACCACTTAAACAGGGGTAAATAGCAATCCTGGTTTGCAACCAGCTTTTCCAAATAAGAGTTATCATGGGCACCCACTCGTCCTGATCCTGTTACAGCACTGTGGTTTCAAATGAAGAGAACTACGCAAAATTACAGGGGCCAATACTGTTAAAACCAAAAATGCTTCAAATTTTGTTAATATTAGCTTAGAGTCAATACATTATCAGTTTCCCACTGTGAAAGAAGAGATTTTTTGAAACATTAGGATGTCACGGAGACTCCATAAGCTGAGAATATCAAACCCATAAATTACTATCGTATCAAAAATAATGCATCTAGCTATCATAGGAGCTTTCCCCTGTGTAGCAGAGAGAGGAGAGTGCTTAGACCTGTGGGGGTTAATGTCTGGGAAAGCATTCAAATTACAGAATCCACAAATGACTGGCAGCCCCCATTAAATTCGTTGTCTTGAATCAGTTGGGAGTGGTGTATGGGATCCCACAAGGGGTATTATCCTGTTTGGCCTTAAGCCACTCACTGAAAATATGCATATTGGAGGTGAAATTGAATTGCATAGATTTGTTCTCTAAATATGCACCATATGTTCTCATAAAAGTAGGTGCCAGACCCATCTATAAAATGAATTGTGTATTGTGTAGCTGTTTTCTTTAGGCTTTTCTTCAAATTCTCGGTATACAACATGAGAGCTGTAAATATTTGAGTCATATACAAGATGCAAAATAAGTTTATTGCAAAATTTTAGAAAGGGAGGCTTGACAGCCTGAGTGTTTGTTTATATGTGGATTGCTCTGCTTTATGTAATTACAGTCATGCTCCAGTCCCTCAGCAGTTTCAACTTATCTCTTTCGATCCTAAACCAATTTGTGCTGTGTCAACTATTGTGGAAAAGGTAAGTGTCTTCCCAGAAGAGACCTCATCTCAGTCATCATTAATAAACTTGTAGCACAGAAAAGTAATACAACCCATTCTCTGGTTCATAACATCTTGTGTGGTCTGTAAAAAGCTGGCAAAACCAACTGAGAATTAAAGCTGTACAGAATATATGTTCAACAGTTATCTAGTAAAATAATAGGAATGTTTTAGTGGCTCCAGCTGGCCTGTGTAGCAACAGAAGAAAACAGCTGTAATGACCTTGACACTTTGACTATACAAAGCTAAAAGATGCCTTAGGGCCCCTGGGTAAGACACATCAAAGAAGCCAGGAAGAATTTCTGCGGTGAGTAGGCTTGGATTATGTCTAACACCAATTTCACTTGTAGCCTGTTTTCCAGGTCCTGTTAAATGAAGTTCAGATTTTCACAGGAAGGTGTGAAGGGAGAGGTGAATGAGAAATGAATGAGAAAGAAACTCAGCACCTTCCTGAAGCAGCCACATGAGTGCTGCAGTATGTCCAGGCAGAAATGAGGAATCAGCATCTCAGGACATGAACAAGGATGACAGCTGCTGGACAGAAGAGGACCATGGGGATTTGGGCTTCCAGGTAAGAGGTACTCATGTCAAGAAGCAAGCACCCCAACTGTTCTTGCAACAGCTGGTGAAGATACCTTACAGCTCTGCACAAAACCCCAGAATGTCCAGACTTCCCCTTCTGAAGCACTGCTCAAAGGCATCTATAAAGACTGAATCCAAAGACACTGAATCCAAAATATTAGCTCTGGTGGAAAGGAAAGAGAAATTTGTCTGTCAGGTGTCAAACTACTGGGCATGACCTGTGCAATCTCTGAGCAAAGAGGGCTTGTACTCTCTGAAGAGCCTTCACTGGGCCTCGGGAATGGCTTCTTGAAAGGTTAGACATGCCATAGGTAAAGCATGGAAAAGAGCCATGGCTGGGAGCGAGAAACACTCTTCCTTCCCTACCACCTCCTGCCTCAAGCATGAGAAACAAAGATCTCACAAAATCCCTCTGCATGAGCTCAGTGCAGGGATGCACCCATACTTTTTTTTACAGTACTTGTAACCAATCTCTCAGCTAAGTTTCTTTCTCAGATCAAACACTTGGTATTGATATGTTGTACCTTGAGCTTGGCAATTTTTGCTGTTGTGATGCTGGGCTTTGTATATTCCATGACTTCAGGCACTGTTCATGGGCTGTGTTTCTCCTTCAAGACCAAATAGAAAAAGTACTTTTTCAAACAAATGAGGGGCTTTTTAATCACCTAGAGAGACATTCTGCAATCTGTTTGCTGATTTCTTTTCCCTTGTTCACAGTATCACTGAGGAAGTTCCCAGGAAAATAACATGAGGCTCACTAAAAATTATGACTTTTGGGGAACATTATCTAAAGAGGCAAATGCTTGCCTGTATTTCTGCTGGTTTCTGTAGCAGAACTTGTGAGTTCCAGGGCATCACAAATTCCTCTTTGTTCTCGCCTGTACTGTATTTTTAGATTCCCACGATGAGCATGCAAAACTCCACCAGGACACACACTCTTGTTCCTTCTCATAATATGTTTATCATAAAAACTCTGACTGGCCTGAGGCCACATGACTTACAAGCAATGAAGGTGAAGTTTATTTTCCCAACTTTTACAAAGAAGGACAATCTCTTTTTGCGCTTGATTGAAGTATGAATGTGGTTATAGAACCCACCTTAAATATAATTTTGTTCTTTCTCTGACATAACAAAATGTTTATTGCTGATCTCAGTTTATATGGATCAGATACACATAATAGCTTTTGGCATATTGTTTCAGCAATATGTTTTATTTGGTAAGCTCCTAAGAAAGTAACCCCTGGAGCTTACCTAGTCACAGTAGATTAAAAACAAAAACAAAACCAGCAACAACAACAACAACAACAAAACACAACTCTGATTGAAGGGAACGCTTCAGTAGAGATGGGATGGTTTACTTTGGGACAACTTAAATTTAGCACTGTTTCTACACTTTCTAAGATCTATGCTTTCTATGGAAAGTGTGTCTTAATAGTGCTGACATGAGACCTCTTCATTGGTGTCCACATCATATAGGGAATTCATAACTTACCAAAGATCTAAAAGCAAAGACTTGGAGTGAAAATAACTATATTTATATAGCCTACACTCATTTCAAATGACACAACTCAAGGCATTTTAACAATAAGAGGAAAAGAAGGACCTGCTCATCAGAGAAATATGAACAGCTTTTAGATGTTAATTAATGATGTCTGGACCCCTGTCTTGCAGTTCAAGATTTCAGATTTACTCAGAAGCATTTTTTTTAATTACCTATTACCATACACCATGACTTTCCTGTCTTCCCCAGAATATTTTTTTAATATCTTCCCCTTTACAGCTAGAACAGAAGATGGTGCTTTTAATGGACTTTAGTAGGACCTTCCAAGGCCCTCTTTCCAACAGACAGGCAGCTAGAACTGAATAAAATTCTGCTGTACTCCCAGAAGAGACAAGCATGCAGTATGTGTGTAGAAGATAATACACAGTATGTTTGTCAGTCCTACTTCTAAAGAAGATCATCATGCTCCCTCTGCCATATTCTCTTCAGGTCCAGGACTCTGCACAAGGAAACCTGCCACTGCGTGATTTTCACTTCAAGTCTCGCTCTTCTGATTCTACTCTCAGATCCAGCAAGAAGAGTGAGATGCAGCATTCCCTGTGGTGCAATCGTCAAAGGCTCTGAGACAGCAAGTCACCTTAGATCCTTTCTGTTGTGTTGCTGAGAACTCCATGCACTTCCAGGATGCTTTTTTCTGAGCCTGAGCCCATGTGTTGAGCGTAAGTTTCTCCCCAAAAGGCGCTATATTGGGTCACTTGTTTCCCAAGTGTTTCAGGGCACTGTTCAGCCCTAAAATCGTGTCAAATCAGTCAGATTAAATGGTACTTGCAGAGATGTTGAGATCTGGTGACAGACACAGAGGACAAATTGGTCTTTTGGAAATCATCTCAGCTTAACTTCTCTATCATTAGCTGTTGATCAAAACAGAGCTGTATATCTGACATTATTAAAAAAACAAATGGATCCTGCAAGCTGTCTCAAAAACTGTGTGGTAAGAATCACTCTGAAATAGTTGCAATGATAAAATCCAGATGGATAAATCATCCATTTTCTAGCCATGGAAACATTGGTGAAACTGTTTCTATTTTGGATACAGGTTAAGAGGCTTTGCTATCCTGGATCCGTGAGAAGGATAAGAAATTATTAATTGCTCAAAATGGGGTTAGGAGAGCTTGTAGTCCTCACACCAGATGAACCAAATGGAGCTCATCTCCAAAGGAAAGTGTCAGTAACTGAATGATGCAGAACCCCTGAGAATTTCAAGTCCCTGACTTCAGCAACTAAAGCAAAGAAATGGAGGAAGGATGACTACAACCCTAGAAGGAGGTACCTTGATGAGAAGTAAAGAGCTATGAGAATGTTTCTTGATGTACTTATTTCCTGCAGAATGAAGACAGGTGGTCTTTATGATTTGACCAGGAATGCCAGAATGGTTTAACATGTCAAGGCTCTCTCATGCAACATTGAAAGCAAAATCTCTGGAACAAGGGTGAGGGAGGGGACAGGAATTGCAGACTGGCACACAGAGCAAAGAGATCACTTCAAAAGACCAGGAAAATTGTGCACAGCTATATTTAATTTCAATTGAACATAATTTTGGATTCCCTCCATTCTACTGAGTTGAAAGAGGAAGAAAAAGATCACCCAACTTTCTAACAGACCAGGGACCTGCTCATTTCTGGAAATGTCCCAGGGGTGAACATTATGTGGTGAAATGTTTGCAGCAGCAGTGCTGCCTATGTTACAGAAGGTGCATAGGGATTGCACTAGTAAATTATTCATGGACAATAAATAATGTAAAATGTGTCTCAAAGATTAGGGAAGTGCACTCTGCAATGTACACAACATTTCTATTCCAGAAATCATTTTTACTTTTGTTTGGATAGTTTTTTCTCATTAGCTCTCTGGGTAAGCATGATCCCGCATGAGCCTGGGGATTTTTTTACACATTTTTTCATGTGACAATTCTCACATCTAATACACAAACTAAAACAAAAGAAATTTTCTCCTGATCCCGTCTTTATTGGAATTTATTTCTTTACTAGTTTCATATATACCAAGGCTAATTTGTTAGCTTTATGCACACATATATTTTCTTGGGGGTGAATTTGTCTCTGAACCCTATTATCTTGGGTTTAGTGGTACTAAGAGTGTTTCCAATGCCAGTTATAGAACAGGTTCTGTAGCAGTATGTACTGCATCAGCCTCCTGTGAAATAAGCTCTCCATCCCTGGGAGCCCATAAAATAGGATGTGAGAAGTTGCAGCTGGATGATGAGGTAACAAGAGAGCAAGAGATCATGTCCTAATTAAAGGACTTGGCTTGCTTTCCACTTGGCTTCTGCAGTAGAGGGAGTTACTTGGAAAGTTACTTGTCTTTCTACCTCATGTCTGAATAATGTTTATTAATCATTGCTGATTTCCCAGTTCACTTCTCCCCTGTGAGAAACAAGGGAGGATCTTTCTCTTTTCATTTCACTCTGTGGTTTGCAGCCTGGATGAGTCAGGCTAAGCAGGGCTGTTTTTTCTCCTTTCATTTCAGGTGATGTGTTTACCACTGGTCTGGGCTGCTGAACAGCCTGACCTTCCCCATTAACTATTTAGAAAGAGCTAAGAGAAAGAACTTTAGACTAAACCAGTGTGTACTTTTGCCTGAGATTCCCTTCCTCCACTCTCACGATCTCTTGGACAAAGGCAGTTGAAAAATGCAGTAAAGTAGTTCATACACTCTTTCAGAGGGACCACCAAACTTTCTCGAAGACGTAACTGTCCTATAAAGATTTATTTCCAGGAGAAAGTCTCAGGGGTAGTTCCAATCCAATTTAACACTTATTTTAGGTTTTTCTTTCAGTGGAGATCTAGACCAGATTTTAGGAAAAAATTCTTCACCAAAAGAGTTGGAGCAGGTTGTCCAGGAAATCAGTTAAATAACCATCCTGGAGGCATTTAAAATACATGCAGCTATGGCACTTAGGGACGTGGTTTAGTGGTAGACTTGGCAGTAATGGATTTATGGTTCAACATAATGATCTTAAAGTTTTTTTCCCAGTTAAATGATTCTATGATATGTATTTTTCAAAGTTCCTATGATACATATTTTTCAAAGTTCCTTTTCTTATTATTTGATAAATCTCGGTAAAGAAGTCGGAGAGGAAAATCTATATAAGTTTTTCTTTTTTTTTTTTTTTCACTTAACGTTTTGAGTGTCTTTCTCTTGTACAAGACAGATATCTTGTAAGTCTTGACACAATATTTGAACAGTGTCTGATTACTCCCTGGAATCAAAATGGTAGCCATTAGCAGAACAGATTTATAGTTATGAGTTAAATTATGTTAAATCCAAAAGACATAGAAGTTGGTGATTCACCTAGTGAAGAGATAGCCATAATAATATAGGTGCCAATTGATCTGAATAAATACAGTACCTACATCCAGCTTGAAAGTTAATAATTTCAAAGATCCCCTTTATGATTCAGCTAGTTAGAACTTACAGATATTACAAGAAATCTTCAACATAAATACACCGAAAAGAAAAATTTCTTTAGCAAAAAAGTTACTTGAGTCTATGATTAATCACTTCTTAATAATGAGTCATCAGATTGCAGCTGTACACATCTTGGGTACTTTCAAGGTTTCAGATTTGTCTCCTTTGAGTGCTTTTAAAATCTCATTTCTTGCTGAAGGGCACATATGCAATTTAAGAGACCATCATATTCTCACACTATTGTTACAAACTGCTTTGCAAACGACTCCCAAATTGACCTACTTTACTCTTCAAACCAATTTCTCTGGAAATGACAGAAAGTAATTGGCATGACTGGCAAGTACCAAATTCAGTAGAAGATGAGAGCATAGGAAACATTGAAGAGAAATATGCAACTTGCATTAGAATGATGAAGTACTCCAAGTACTTTGGTGAAATTACACTAGGAAAGAATATTCTCTGGGACAGCTAGAAGTAAAAGAAAAAAAAAATAGATCATTATACCTAAAAACTGTCAGCTGGAAATCAGGTGATGATGAGCAAAGATCTGGTTTTCCATAGTTCTACAAGGTTAAGAATATCTACTCTTCTCCAAATCGATGTAAAAGTATATAGCTCCTCCGTTAGTTTTCTCTGGTAACAGGTGACATTCACAGCCTTCAGGAATAGCTCCATCTAGGGCTGTGTTTCAGCAATTTACCCTGAAGATGGCCAAAACAACAATTATAAGGATCAAATTTGGTCAAGCATAGATATCACTATCAACAATCTCTTCCCACCTTACGTCTAAGTGTTTACCAAGAACAGAGAGTTCAGCAAAACTTCTAAACTGCAAAAGACAGTGAGCAAATTTATTTCATGAAAATGGGCTTAGAAAATTTCCTTACTTAGCTGCGCCCTACTCTTAGCCAAGTCTACTTGGCTGACACTTTAATATTAGCCTTCATCTCAATTGGCCCCACTTATTCATTCCTACTCTGATGACTGGATGAAAAGAAATCCAAGAAGTAAATGCTGCCTCGGTAACTCATAAAATTGTGGTTTCACAGAGCAGTAATAGTGCAAAGACTGGAAGTGAGGGCACTCCACACAGAGGTACTAAAACTAGGCAGTCCTTGGTTTCATTCTAGCTTCCCACTTTCTGCATAGAAGAAAGCCCTTGGCATGGCAGAAATGAAATCTTCCTCATTTTCCCAGTTAGATTTTTCTCTCGTCTTGACTCACTTGTGGTTTTAAATTCTTACAGTACCTTCAGGCTCTTGCGTCACACCTATTCATTAAAAAGAGCAGTCATCTTAAAGTCATCTTCTATAGATGTGAAGACTGTGACTAAGTAACTTCTCATTTAATATACCATTCCCATCGTTTGGATGACTTGGCAATGCTGTAGGGAACTGCTACTGTAAGTCCTCGATCAAACAGTCTAAAAATACTCATATGCCTCAGGATTGTCCATTTTGTTCTTTCTGCTTGTTCCACAGAATGCTGTCAGAACACCACCACCACACAAACTCACCTGGAAGATTTAACAAGCAGCAACCAGCAAAAAATGTTAAACTGGAAGCCTTTTCTGACAACAGTGAGCAGCTATTCAACAGCTGAAATCACTGGGATGGTTTGTGAGAGTCTGTCACCTCTCAGAAATGCCAGTAAAGACCTCACCATTTAATCATATTCCACAGAGGCCTTACAGAGGACTCCCAACCACTGATGCATGAGGTCTGGGATGCTGTTCAAGAGCTGACATATGCGCTGCAGAGAGACTGGCTGGTTGCAAACAGATAAACTGTCTTATCTGGTATAACAAAATTCATGTTTCCCAGCAATTGCCAGATGTTGTCAGTTCTCTGTTCAGAAGATGAAAAGGCTAAGAAGACATGCAAATTGTGGATGATAAGAGGATGTGACTCTGACCCCTGGGCCTGACAGCTGATATTAGGTTGCTCCCACGGTTCTGCTCTCCCCAGTACATGGCTCTCCACATCCTCTTGGTTTTCATACTCACATAACAAATTCAACCTGGCATGCAATTTACAGAAAAGTAACATACCAGCACAAGGATGAGCTTGTACCTGAGGAATGTCAGGATCTTAAATGTCAGGATTTTAAAGCAAATACCCTTTTTTTTTCCAAATGCCATTCAGTTTTGCAGCAATTAGGAGCATGGAATAATCTGTTTAACATCAGGAAGAGTAGAATCATCACATGACATGGCCTTCGATCATAGCTTTCATCACATGCTCAGACTGGTTAAAGACACTTAAACAAACCATTCCCTTTATAGGAGAGACAAAACATCCAAAAGCTTGAATTCTTGACCAGTGAACTTTTTTTGGCCTCACACTATCTGTGTGTGCACAACTAACTGTGTAAATTTATTTACATCCTGGTATGGGACCAAGCACAGTAGCAGGAAAATAAGACATGAGTTTCCTGGAGCAATTCCTGGTGGAGTGAAAATGGTTGATTTCTGAGTTGAATGAGCAGCTATTTGAATGCTAGTACTCCTCAAGGTAGGCAATATTCCTCAATGGATTTTGTTTTGCAAGGGTTTGT
Source organism: Sylvia atricapilla (assembly GCF_009819655.1). Taxonomy (NCBI): domain Eukaryota; kingdom Metazoa; phylum Chordata; class Aves; order Passeriformes; family Sylviidae; genus Sylvia; species Sylvia atricapilla. The sequence continues at coordinate 101,503,403 of NC_089140.1, read as the reverse complement.
TTTCTCCTAAAATGAGATGGTTAAAAAGGGCTCTATTTCTCTTGCTTATAATTATGTTGGTCCTATACTTCATACTACTTAGGGTAAAATATATTAAGTAAGATTCGCCTTAGTTAAGTAAGATTTTCACCTTAGCACTGAAAATATTTCTTGTTCTGTTTGGCATAAATAAATGGGACCATCACACCATGGTAAGGATGCTAGACTGTCTTTGAGGGTCCTCAGTAGGGTAAAGGGAAACACCTCATCTGCCTTTCCCTGATGAAGCTTTACCTGTTTTTATGAAGTAACTAACACTTCCATCATGTGTCTGATCTAAAAATTTAGCATGTGCTACTAACATCAGTTAATATCGCTTTAATTGAAGGTTTCATAATTTTTGGTTTATTGGAGACTAAGATCCTAAATTCATATTGAAATGTTTTTTATACTCTTTACATATTGGCTATAGCTTGGGGTATTTGAATGAAACATGTATTTATATACAAATATGGAAATTCATTCTAAATTATGATGTCTCTTTCTCCTGGAAGATCTGACAGAATATTGGAAATCCTGGATATCATTTTACACCCTGCAGCAAGCTATGATCAAAGGAGTTCTCTTCCTGGACATTTCCTTGCTCCTTTCCATCCCATTTAATACGTCCTTGTGATTCCTTAAGAAAAGAAAATGACTAATAGAAGTTTCACTTCTAAAATAGAATGCATCAACATGATGCACTTGCTATCCAGAACTTTGGGTTGCTTGAGTGCTAGGTGACCTCACTTGCTCTTTGTGAATCAGTAAGCCCACTTAGGCAGCTGTGTTACATGCAATTCCCTTTAATATACAGCATTCTTTTTCCTAACTGTTTTAATCTCTGTTTTACAAAGGAAATTAATGTATGCAATGTATGAAAAACATCTCTATACGCCACTCCCTTAACAGAAAAGGAAAAACTGGAATTTCAAGAGAGCTTGACTACATTTGCATTTTAAAACAAACTTTGGATTTAGCGTACTGAGCTTCCTTTTTTCTTTTGCATGCCAGATGTCTGAAGCATACTGGTCTCCCATCTTTCAGTTACAATCTCAAACAATCCCAAACAATTCAGCTACAGCCTATGAGTTTTAAACATACCTTTTCTGGTTACCCAGAGGTAGGTTTGATCTCATACATCTGTGAACCTCTTAGCTCAGAAACTCTTAACTTGATCCTCAAATGTTTGCTGCAAACAAAATTCCTCTGCAAAACTGAAGAGAAGTGGGAGATTCCCTCCAATTCCTCCCCTTGGCAAGGGTGGTGTCAGGACCATAGTGAAAACACCATATCTGATCTAAAGCAGAGCCTCTCAAGGAGACAAAACTTGCTGTGCTCCATTTTTGAAGCACATAGAGAGGGTGATGAGGACAGTACCTAACCCAGCTCCCAAGGGGGAATGGTGGGAAGCTGGACTCTGCCCATCATTTGTAGGTCCTGTTCTAACGTGGGAGGTAACCCACGCCTTATAGCTGAGTGATTCGGGTACATCAGGCTGTTGAATATGCTCATACCCCAGGATGTGAGTGAGACTTGCTGGAGTTACACAACACTGATATGAGACCAAAAATAACCCACCTGTTGCTCAAGGTGTCCGGGGTGCTAAGGTGCTGTCTCTGAACCAATAGATTAGCCCTAAATCAAGTCTATCCAATTCCTGCCTACATCAGCTATTTTTGTTCTATGAAACTGAGATACATTTTGCAAGTGAGATGAGCACAAGCGTGCCTCCTGCAGCAAAATCTTTTATCTCTAGTTCAAAATCAACAGGGAATCTATTTCCTGACAGGGAAACAGAAAACAGTATGGCTCAAATATGGACAAATTCACCTTCATTCCCTGAAATCTGAAACAAAGACAGGGAAGAAATCAGTCACAGGCATAAAAGCTGCAGTTCAACTATCTTTAGTCTGCACTTTTTGTATCATGCTAGAGGTCAGAGAAGCAGTGTATACCTATCCCTGAAATGACAAATGAAGATTAAATGCAACTATGTGCTTGTATCCTAAGCACATGCTGCTTTGAAATGTGCACAGGATTAGCATTCCTAGCCCAAGGAAAACAAAGCCCCTATCTAAAAGTTCTGTGGTCTGGAGAACATGCAGAGGCTGCTGCAACCTAGCTCTGGGCAGATTTTCCATGACAGTGTCAAAGAGCAAAAAAGCCAAGACAAAATTTTCTCATTTTCAAAAGTGTGCTTCCATCCTGGCTGCGGTCTTGTTCCTGTGCTGACTGCTGTGACAGTCCTGGAGTATGGCACACACACACACTCTCTGGGTTTTAGCATGGGAAGTGAGTGAACTACTGTGTCCCATCAGCTTCTGAGACTTCTGAACTTACTGGAGCTTTCAGAGTATATTAAATTATGCCAATGTTCACAGGCAAGAAATGACTGTTTAGATGAAAAATATTTGCTGATGTGTTTTATCTGTATTGTCAGCTACTGATTCTAGACAACATTTTTCCTTTATGCAGAGGGACTGGGCATACATGTGTGATGAGTAAAGAAAACACTCCCTTTGCAGTGCAGGATCATCACTACCCATTCTATGAGCCAGTCTTGAAAAGACTGCCTTTTGCCAGCTAGTCCCCAGTCCCACCTTTTCTCCAGTAGTTAAGGAAGTCCTACAAGACATCTCTCTCACCAACACCCACAGTTGTTTCTAAATGCACTTAATATTTCATCCTTTTTAGCTTTTCTCCTCTCCTCTCCTCTCCTCTCCTCTCCTCTCCTCTCCTCTCCTCTCCTCTCCTCTCCTCTCCTCTCCTCTCCTCTCCTCTCCTCTCCTCTCCTCTCCTCTCCTCTCCTCTCCTCTCCTTTCCTCTCCTCTCCTCTCCTCTCCTCTCCTCTCCTCTCCTCTCCTCTCCTCTCCTCTCCTCTCCTCTCCTCTCCTCTCCTCTCCTCTCCTCTCCTCTCCTCTCCTCTCCTCTCCTCTCCTCTCCTCTCCTCATTTTGCTCCTTATCTGAGATGCACAGCTATGGGCTTACCCCACCCTTGTGGTGTACCCAAGTTCACTGTCTCCTCTTTCTTATCCCCTCCATCTATTCCTGTTCCAGCTCCAGCCCATCCCTCCCTCCTGGCAGTGCACAGGGACTGGAAGTGACCTTCCTTGCCACCATCAGCCTCTTTAAACTTTTTGCCTTTTCATTAATCCAGGCTATGTGTATATGTGTGACTCTTTGTGTAGAAGCCTAGACAGCTGCAACTTGGCAACCTTGCTGGAAATCTCCATGGAGTAAGGTTTGTTAGCTGTTGGGCCTTAATATCCAACAGGAAACAGAAATTAGACCTCAGTAGTAGACAAATGTAGTGCTAATTTCTGAAAGTAAACATTGTCTTGCTTTTGTCTCCTATTTTCCTGTGTCGCACACATAAGCATGTCATACTCATTATCTTTCAAAATCTCATTTGGCAAAAAGGTTGGTTTGGGCCTAGCCGAAAAGTCCAACTAGGTCACATTTTTATAGATTATGCCTCTTATTTCCCTGTTCTGTCTGCACCCTAGGCTGTCCCTCTGCTGCTGTCCTTAATTCGATGCCAGTTTTCTAGGATAACTCTCATTGTAGCTTTCTGGACGAAAGATTTTGATCCCTGACATAAACCCAGACCAACTCTGCATTTAATGCACTTTAAAAATATATTATGAAATTACCATTTTTCCTGTACACACACTTATTAGACATAAATAAGATACCACAAATATCATAAATGGCATTCTGATTTGAGCTGTTTCTAGGAAAAGAGGAGACATTCAAACGAGAAATGATTTACACAGATTTATGGAGCTGTGTTTTTAATTTTGTTAAGGAGCAGTAGACAAGAAAACGTGTCACATTTTCCAGCGATTCACATGAACCCTCAGTGTACTCTCTGAAACACGGTATCACTGATTCTTCTCATCCAGGAGCTTCAGCATTTTGGAGAGCCCACAGCATGTGCCAGCAGCCAAAACGAAAACAAGGATGAGGCAACATGCTTCTTTGCATGCGAGACTTGGCCGTGCCTTACCAAACACAAACCCAATTCATCATCTTCCAGACGCTATTTCATACCAACAATTTTGCTGTCTCTTTAATGCATCTGTCTGTTTATCTATTCTCAAGTACCATCTGCTTGTCCTGCTCTCTCGCACCGCACATGTTCACAGCCAATACACCTCCAAGGTGACAAATGAGCAGTCGAGCTAATTTCATTGGGATAAACAAGAAAGCAAGAGCCAGATGGAAAGCCATGGAGAAAGCCAATGTCATTTGGGGGGAGGAGAGAGTGTTTGGAGGAAGAATCACCATAACAACGGCAAGTGCAAAGAAGAGGTTTCTATTCTGTCTATCCCACTAATTACTATGAATATTTTAATCTTGCCCTGTGGTTTATCCACATCCAGATCAACGATTTACTGGCAGATGGCTTATTTTGTTCTGGACTGGGTTTTTTTCCCATTAAGTTTGACTGTTTTGATTTTCATGAGGTTTGGGGTTTAGATTTTTTTAGTTCTCTTTTAGGAGTTTAGATTGTTTTTGTCAGATGCTCACAGGGAAGCAGCACTTGAAGGAGTTTAATGACTTTGTGAATTCCAAAATGAGAGCACCCTTTTATTACAGATTTTAATTACTGTAAAGAAACAAGTTGCTTGTTGATGATGTTCATTCAGACCCTGCTTTCAGTTTACAGCTACCCTTTTGAGACTGTAGCTTTTCTCTATATCGCACTTCCAAGCCCTGGCACAGCATAAAGATCTTAAATAATCCTGACTACACTGGCAAAGGTCCAGCTAACTTCAAAGCACCAAGATCTCTCTGCCTGTCAAAACACAAAGATTGTAGCCATTTAACTAAAGTGGTTTAAAAACACCCTTTAAGAAAAAAACCGCAAAGCTTAAAGTGTGTGTGCATGTGCTTTAAAACTGTTTTACTTTGTTTTAACATGCTGCAGCAAGAGACATCTCCAAAAGTGACAGAAGAAAACTTAAAATTGAGCTAAATATGTTTATATAGGCCTTAAGAGGATATGGATTTTTAAAACATGGTTTTAGTTCAGTTTTCAGTTCAAACTGTGCTCGAGGCATATTTATGCAGAATGAAGCAGCACAGGGTAGGTACAAGTTAGCTGCTGCACGGGTAGCTAGCTTAGAGCTGGAAACAAAACTCTTTGGCCAGGCTAATAAACTTGTTCAAAAAAGGCACAGCACAGTGTCTTGTGGAGATATTTGAGCTAGCTGGGTATTCCTGCATGGTAAAAGTCAGTGACCTTAGTGCAAAGGACAATCTGGTTTATGATTTCTAGTGACACACAAATACAGAGCTAAGCCAGCAGGTTGAGAAACCTCTCAAGTTCACTGTCATTGCATTCCATAATGCCTCAACGAATTTAACAATACAGGCTCAGCAAGTACTTTATTTTGCTAAAATGAACAGACAAGGCACTTTAAAATGTCTCTGGTTTTTGTACAATATCAGTATCATTCAGTGTGAATTGGCTCCTATAGCTCAACATGTAATATTATAAAAAAAAAAAAAGAAATCACTGTGATCTAACTAAAATACCCCTATACCTGACCTTCCTAAAGTTCCATTTCAATCTTGTGTACATTGAGCAATTTCTTCAAAGACTAATCTATCTGCTAGAAACTCCTATTTCACGCTTTTCAGTGAAGTGCCTCTCAGAAAAAAAATTGTTCCCTTCCCCAGTGAAATATAGACTTTCACTTTGATGATACATTTTCAAGCAATCTGCTATAGACCTTTGCTATACAAAAAGAGTCATTCTTTTTGTATAGCAAAATACATATTCTGTATGTAATACAGTCATGGACTATAAGCATTGTCTTTTAAAATCAGTTTTAGACTCTGTAAAGGAGGAGGTACTCTGTATTCATGAACAGGAGCTGCTCTGCTGAATGGTGCAGAATCACACTGTGTGCTGGAAGACTTTGCTCTTTGTCTCCCTTCTCTTCTCACTAAGCACATGGTTCTCCACCAGCTTACTCAACCAGTTTGCTTTGTTATGTTAAACACTCACGGAAAGATTAAGGCTCAGATCTGTCCTATATTCGTGTGTGTTCCAACTGCACTTGATGCTATTTGCATGAAAAGCACTATTCGATTAAATTTTGGGCATGGTATTATGTGGCAAGTTTGCACAATAAAGCGGGGGCCTAGGCTTAATAAACAGAAGGGTCTTTCCTCTTCTATAGCCTAAGATCCTAAGGGAAAGACCACTCATGTGGAAAAAGGTCCGTAGTAAAAAGCCTGTTAATGGTTAAATTTGATTCATAAAATCTTATGTAAGGTTTTTCTCTAAGTAATGTTGTACTCCTTAGGAGACAATGGTAAATCACACTGTGTGTTCTTCTACTTGTAAATAAACAAATCATATTATATGCCTGAGGAACACACCCAAACCCACAAAACTAAGATGTTTTAGGATGGAGAATGTTACATATCTCTATGTGGATGTAAAAGAAATGTTTACAGTTTGCAGGTGGAACAAAAAAGGAATAAAACTTGGCATAAATATAGCTCTCACATGAGTGTCTGCTGGTGGACTGGCATTGCAAGAAAGAAGTTTAGGTTTCATTTTTGTTAGATGTGTAAATAATCTTCATATCAAGGCAGTTTCAAGAGAACATGCACACCTGCCTACACACAAATGATTGCAAAACTTTTCGCCTCCTCAGCAGCCATGAGATGTCCAAAGTCAACAGAACCGAAGACCTTGGAGTACCTCAGAACTATTCCTGAACAAACATCAGGAACTCTGGGAGGCAACTTCATCCAGGGCCTCCCTGACAAGCCTCCTGTAGTCTGCAAGGACAACAGTACAAGATGGAAATATTTGGTCACCTCAAATGCAGGAGACTTGCTCTATTTTCAGTATCACCCCCTCCTTTCCCCTGCCCACAGCACAAACGTCGAGGTGCTTCTGAGGATCAGGCCTGGCCTGGGCAGCCTTCAGTATTTTTACAGCCCTTTGACCTTTTCTTCTGCCATTTTAAAGCTCTGTTGTTTCTATTTCAAACACTCTCATCCATCTGAGGATGGATAGATGGATAGACCTACAACTGGTGACCTTCTTTTCATTGCCAAGGTGGAAAAAGCCAATGGACTCAGTTAGCAATGGACATTTGCCCACCAGCATTGCTTGCAATCATTTTCACATACCCTGGATGAAATGACCATAATCCACATCTTCCCTCTGAATTACAAGGCCTTTGGATGAGTAAGCAGCACCCTGAAATCAGTGAAGCAACTGCACAATGTGCTGGTGCTCTGGAGAGAATTACCACTTCCCAGGGCTATCAGGATTGTATAATATTAAAAAAGATAAATCCACAAAACAAGCCTTATATAACTTTTTTAAAAAATGCCTCTTCATCTATCCCTTTGTTAATATTTCCCTTACACTGACTGCACTTCGTTGAGGATCTCACCCCCACTGTACCTGAAATAAAACATGATGTCTTTTGGCAAGATCAAAGCTGGAAATTTGTACCAGGAGAAGAGCCTGTGAAAACCCTTTAAGAAAATCAATTTCCAGTATAAAAATTCAAATGCAATAGTTTCTGTTTAAGCTTTGAGGAATGCTTATTTGACTAAGATTTACATGAACACATAATACTTTGAAACAGTACAGCTCCCAAACCAAAGTACAGTCTTAACAATCAAAACCGGCTTTGTTGTTGATTGTAGTGATGGGCAGAAGAAAATCTGTTGCTACATTTACCAGCTCCTGAAAATAGATTATACACATGATAAATGGAGGAAAAAAACCAAACCAAACAAACAAAAAAAACCCCTGCAATGAAACTCTGACCCAAAATCCCACACCTGCCCCTGCAGTTGTACCATCTCAAACCACTTTTATTAGAGCTCTTTGCACAAACTTTACCATCCTCCAGCCTGCAAAGCTGCATATCAGGGGAAGAAGTTCTGGATTAGGACTGCCAAGTAAAAGAAGGTTACTTTTCTGGTGAGTTCAGTGTCAGGACTAAAGGTTTTAACTTCACTACTGATTTAAAATTGTTTGAGACTTCTCAGCTTTGATGCCTGCATGTAGAAATACTTCTCAGAAATACTGTCCTTCCTCACAGCAGCTTTGCAGGGCTTAGCAACATGACACACGCAGAGCATTTTAAGATGCACATTATACACAGCTCTATTATTAATAACGCTGAATGTTCTCTTTTCCTACGCAAAGGTACCAGGTCTCCTAAATAAAATAATTTTAGGCACTTTATGGAAATAAAATATTAAGAATAGAACAACTAAAGAACTATTTTGGACTGTCTTTTATCTCCGCACATACACAATGGTCAAGCACAGCTTCATTTAATTCTGCCCTAGCCTAATTGCTGGGTACCTTCCACATCCATCTGTGTGCATTGTGATGAGTACGTGCACTGAGGCCTTAATGAGTCTGACACCTGCTCAGATGAACAAATGGACTAGAATTATCACTGCTAATATCACCCATACATTTAAGATGCTCTTAATTTAAAAGGAGTGCCAGTGCACCAAAATAAATGAACTGGTAAGATTACTCCAGCCAGGATGCATTTGCAGGAACAGTGACATATCCCCAGGACCATCCTCTGGCAATGCAACTGGAGTGACTGCACCCACACACTCCAAGAGTGAGAGCCCTTGAAGCAAGGTAGTCCTGTGGGGAATGTTCCTGCCAAAGATACTTATGAAGGGGGGGGTGGGGGGTGGGGGGTGGGGGGGTGGGGGGGGTGTGTAGGGAATGCTAGTTATCCTGGAGCACCACTGTGATAGGGAGTATTTTGAATCTGTAACAGCATAAAAGACCAAATATCACTGACAAGAAATGTTCTCTGGCATTGTTCTGTTTACTGTGACTTGATTGCTAGTGAGCCCAGAACAGAAGTGCTACAGTGCACAGAGCAAGGCAAGACACTTCAGTTCAGTGCCCATTATACAAAAATACCATTTTGTGCTTTCCATGTCATTAATATAATCCTTATGCCATTTTCTGCTCCCAGAAAGATTTGACTATTAAGTAGCTTATACTCTAAGTAACTATAGATACTACCGAGTCAAGCATCCCAAAGAGCCTCCCACAGCCAGAAGAGTTGTTATGGCTGTGTTCATGGTGACATTTCAGAAAAAATAATGCAGAGGAATAGTCAACAGAAGCACAGATACAACAGGATCATAAAAATTTGCTTCATATTCAGTATGTAAATGGGTTTCCTCAGTCTTGTTTTCATGTATGTTACTCTAGTATTTAGCTAACATTTCTCTCAGGGCTTTTTTTGAAGACCTGAAAGAACATAGATTCCAGTATAAGCTTTTTTCAAGGCAGATTTTGTGACACTCAGTTAATACTCTGTTCTTACCAGCATGGTAGTCCTGATTGCCCTCATTACCCTAAGCTGCCAACACTGAAATTCTACCTGCAGAAGAGCCCTACCTTCTGTCTATGTTTGCACAGGTAGAAATGTCCCAGCTTGGACTTTTGGTTCAGTTCTTGATTGTTTCATGTTCCTCTTTCCAGTCATTCCGCCTTTGAAAACCTTGTGCCTGAGTTCTTCCATTTCATCCCTCCCTTGTTGTCTTCCAACAAATACAGGTCTCTCTTCCTCATAATTCCTACTCACTCCACTTCTGCTCTGCTCTCTGAGAGGCAGTCCTTTATTTCCACTGAATCCTCCTCCGGGCTTCCTTCACTTCATCACTTACATCAGCCTTATCACTGATTGCTAATGGGAAAAATGAACATGAATTTCCCAGTACTATTTGGTCATTTTCCTCCACAGCTACTGTGCAAACCCACTCCAGCTACTTCCACCAGAAAATACCTCAAGTGATACCAGGATAAGGACTGAGAGGGGCTGCTTCAGGCCCGGAAAGCTTTTTATATGAAAACGAGAGGACACTATCAAATTCTTGCTGGTACATATTTCAGTACAGGGTGCTTATAGAACCATACAGCCACAGAATCAGAGAATCATTAAGGCTGAAAAAGACCTTTAACACCATCAAGTCCAACCATAAACATTGTACTGCTGTGGTCACCACTAAACCATGGTCCTAAGTGCCAGATCTACATACATGTCTTAGTTTTTCAGCATTTTTAAAATTCACATATATATATACTATAGAAAATATGTTATTTATTTTTAAAATTAGCATTTGCATAGAGGCAGGGTGATCTAACAGCAAGGTCTCTGTGTTTATAGTCTTCAAATAAGCACATATCTATAATTTTAGAATTTAGTGTGCAATAACACTTCTTTTAAATTGCCCCTGAAAGCTTAGGATTAGTAAGAATGATAATGGTCTGGGAAAAAAAGAAGTCAGAGCATGCTAAAGCATAGGCTAAAAAATTATATGGTGTGAACACTACAGTATAAAGTCTGTCCTTATAGGACAGCAGAGAAATTTAACCTCTGTCTGTTTAAGCTTCTCTCTTTCTCTTGGTTGTAGCTCCAGCCCAGGTGGAGACATCCCTGTTCCAGCACCATGAGCTAAACTGAAGACGTGGCAGCTGATTGCTTTTGCTCACTGAGTGTATGCTAATGGCTCAGCTGGATCAATTCCTTCATCTCACAGAATCCTGAAAGGTACTTGTTAGTGCCTTGTTCCATTAGGACAGCACTATTAAAATGCATAAGTGATTCCTCCAGGGCTGTGTATATATTATATGGCTGGCCAGGACACCAAGCTGGGATTTATTAATATGCCGTGTACAATAAGTAGCAATCAATACTTCAGTCTTGGCACAGTTTAACTCTGCAGAACAGTCTGAAGATACACTTCATGCCAAATAGCAGCATAGGATTTAGTGCAGCACAGATGTATCTGAAATATTTCGATAAAAAGAAGGGTTATGAAAAACATTTGGCAGTTTTTGCAGCATGCAGCAAACACTACGTTATATACCATCTATAACAGTATAGCTGAGCATGTACAATGTATTAAAAAGGTGTTGCATCCTTTTCCTATAAAAGTTTAATCTTTCTGCAAAAAAAATAAATTATTTAAGATTTGAGGCTTTTTAATGTTTCCAGTTAGGCTGGATTTGTTTGGCTTGGTAATAAAATCCCATTTGTGCTCGGCTTAACTTATTTAATACTCTTGAGGCAAGACAAAATTTCTTGAGGTCTTTGCAAGAAATTCTATTCAATAGTCTTCAATTTAAAATGTTCTTGCTAGAGCATCCATGAAAAAATTGTATTCTGGACTCCGAATCCCAAATGTTTGTGCTGCTTTCTATTGTGGCAACAGAAAAAGGTTTTTTATTCCAATTAACTGGTTTCTAGATGAGGCAGAATTTCAAGGACTGCCACTACCATGATGAAATCACCTCATGATCTCAGTCATTAAGCTAATGCAGCACAAAAAGCATACATGTTAGAGCTAAAACCAAACTTATCCCTTAGTGAGCACTCAGAAGGGCTCATGTACCAAAGAGTAACCCTTTTAGCTTCATGGGTCCCTTAGTGGTACAAGCAGCTGTAAAGAGATCCACATCTGAGGGAGAAAAGTGCTTCCTCCTGGGCCATTAAGGATAGAAGGAGACTCTGCTGACCATTGCCGCATTCATTCAGACTTGAAATCCTGTTGGTTTCCTCACTCCTACCAAGAATGTGAGCAACAGTGGAGTAAGTAACATTGTAAAATCCCAAGTAAATATGCAGATGGAAACTTGAGCAGAGGAAATGTCTTATTTACCAAATTCTGTTACTCCCAGTGAGGCTTCTCTAAATAAAGCTAATCCTTTTCACACCAGATCATTGCTAAATGCTAACCATACTGGTGCCTGTAAAAAAAATATAATTCCACATGTCCCCTTCTCCTTTGATTTACTGCATCCCTAAATGTGTTGCTCTCACACATGAACAGGAAGGTTACAGGATCTGTAATCCTTTCTGTGTCTGCTCATGGGACTCATTGGGGTGCTGGCAATATATTGACATCTGAAGGAACAGAAACTGGTGACACATTCACCCAGAAAAGGGACTGAAAAGCAGCAGCTCACTGTCCAAATGATATATTCTATAGTGTTTCCTGAATGCACTACAAGGCAGAGAAGCAGGCTTGTGTTTCTGTGGTATGACATGAAAGTGATTATGGCATGGGGATACTTTATCAGATCTTTCACTGTCTTCTCACTCATTGCAAAATTGTGTCAAAAATACTGTTGGGCAACATCTGTCCAGTAGAAAGTAGAGAGGTGCAGCTGTTGTAGCCATTGTGGGCAGATATAATGATATTTTAGGTAAAATTGAATCTTGGTCTGGCAGGGGTCTTTCTCTTGATCTGCTGTTCTTTGCTGGTTTTAATGTTAAACCATTTGCAGTGTCCATGCAGGGTTGAATCCCCAAGAATGTGAAGGCTGCCAGAAACCGAAAGCCTTTTAGAATAACACTTCATGGTTAAGAGCCTAAATCTGATTCCTTTCTGGCTTACAGATGTAGTATAATGGCTGGAACAACAATGCCCCTCTAGTAATTCCATTCAGTTTTGGTTTAAGGATGACATTTTTTTCAACCATCACAAAAGAGTTGTATGGTACAGACATTCCAATTCAGCCATTCTAAACTAGTGTCATATTTGAAGCATAGTGTCCTAGGTGAGTGAATTCTTCATGGAAACCTAGGAAATTTCTTATCACTGACCAGCTGTCAGTACTTTTACTTGTTAAATTTCAGTGTGCAGTGTTCACTCAACTTTACAGAATGTTCTGTCTCAAAATATTTTCTCTTGAGAGCCCTGTAACAAATAAAGTGGGGAATTTTTACATTGCTTGTTTGACGCGTTTTGGGGGGGAGGTGGTGACCTTCAGATGAGTTATTATCAATACTAATATTCCCTGAATGCTTTGACATGGTAGTGATGTCTTATCTAATAGTGAAAGAAATTTTCAAGTCTCGTACTGATGTAAGAGAAAAGCTTCATTGCTTGGACATGTTCCATTTCTCCATGTTATCTTATGGCAAATCATTACTACAGACAGTTTTTTAAAAATTTGTCTGTAATTACACAGAACCTAAGAGGCCCTCTGGAACTCCAGTAGCATTGAGCTAGATGCTGTTTCTCATTTTAAAAGAGAGAAGCATTACAATATCCACAAATGGAGTACAACATATAATAGGTGGAAAAGACTTAGACTAATAAGTAATAATGCATCTATAAATATACATGCCTGCACATGTGCATACATGGATGTGTTGGGGTAAGTCCAGAAATAGGACATGAAAAGGCTCAGAGGGATGGAGCACCTCTCTTATGGACTCTTTCTGAGAGCTGGGGTTGTTCATCCTGGAGGAGAGAAGGCTCGGGATAGAGCAGCAGCCTTCCAGTCCCTGAATGGGGCCTGCAACAGACCAGGAGAGGGAGTTTTTACAAGGGCAAGAAGTGATGGAACAATGGAAAATGGCTTTAAACTGAAAGAGGGCAGGTTTAGATTGGATGTTAGTAAGAAATTCTTTACTGTAAAGGTGATGAGACACTGGCACAAGTGGCCCTGGGAAGTCATGGATACTTCATCCCTGGGAGTGCTCAAGAGAAAGACAAGTTGTATAGAGCTTTGACCAAACTGCACAATGGTTGGAAGGTTGGAATTAAACGATCTTTAAGGTCTCTTCCAACCTAAAACATTTTGTGATTCTATGATTCTGTCAAGTTTAAGACTAAAAGTTGTTATCTCGGTTTCATTTCACCCTGAAGATTAATATTCTCCATCTAGTTGGCTGGAGATGTGCCCATTTTGGAGACACCAACACCTGTATTTTGTCAGAAGTCTCAGGGAGAAAATTTACGAGGTTGGAGTGTGAAAAAAATGTAGAATGATAGAGGGATCCTTTTCAAGTACCTCACTGCAAATAGACTATGATTTTGAAGCAGCTCACAGTGACTTGCAGAGCCAACTACTATTCTTCACTAATTACCTAGCAATGATACACTTCAGTAGCACAAATGTTCTCTTTCTGTGCCTACTCAGTACCATTTTTAGCTCCATTTACTGAGGAAATGGAGCCTATTCTGCATCATTGGGAGGTCTCTCTCTTTGTCCAACCCAGCAACACTTGGATGACTTAAATCAAATCTGACACTTAGAGGCTTTAATAGATAATGGGAGACAATTCAATTGCTCAGACATCTAGAGCTATTTTAGATGCCCACACGAATCCTCCATCTGCTGCTCTAGAAAGGTGCAGGTCTTCAAATCATTTTGCGTGTTAGCTCCAGTTCTATGTGCAAGTCTCTAGAGCAGGATGCCAGCTTCAAGCAGTGACATAAATGTCTAGGCACTAAAATCTTGCCCTAAAGCCCAACAAATTTTTTGAAAATTCATTGTCTGCTGAGTTAATGGCCACAGAGTAAAACTGAACTTTTACCTGTCATATTTTAAGTGCCAGTTCAGAGCTGGCCACAGCTGGGTGCTGCCTCTTTCACACTGTGGTATGTGTGGGTGGGGAAAGGCCTGGAGATATTGTGAAGAGGTTTAAGATTAAGTGGAGAGGAAACTGCAGGAATGACAGGACGCTCGTAAAAGGCTGCGATTATTGCAGTGAGGTCAAGGCTGGAAATTAAACATGGACTTAAAGAAAACCAGACTTCCTTATGTCCACCGTTTCCCGTGTTTACTGTATAATAAATTGCTTATATGGCTGCTCATTAATCTCTCCAGACACAAATAACCCAAAAGGCCCTGATTCATTTTCAGGCTTTGCTAACCATCTTTACTTATAGCTCACCAGTAATGGTTCTCCTAAGGCACACCCAAGGCACGGCTGCTGAAGAAGCCCCTGCAAAATTGTTCCTGCCCCTGGGCTTCAGTCAGGGCCGTTACCTGCTGCACACAGACCCAGTTCTGGATATCCCTTTCTAAGATGATTCCTGTAATGAAATAGAATATTTGCCAAATTTAAACTGAACTAATAGTCAAGGACTAATTTTACCCATTGCTCTGTCTGCTCTGGTTCTAATAATGCACAGATTAACTCCCAGCGACTGAAGTGCATTTTTAAATACCCCTGTAATCAGTTGGCCATACCTCAAGATAAACAGACCCTAGAGCTTTGTCAAATATTTCTAGCCTGAATGTTGAATATTGCTGATGCTGTTTTACACCACAATGACACAGACTCCAAGCTTCAGAAGGCTGAAAATTACTCCTTTACTTTTGGAATGTGTCTCCCTTTTATACTATTCTACAGAGACCAATTTGATTGGTGAAACCTCTTCAATCACATTGGTCAGACCAGAGGGACATCAAGAAGAAGACCCTCCTAGGAAAAGGAATAAATAACATAGTACAGTTACAAAAACGTTTCTCCTGTTAACAGAAAATTCCCTGGGAAAAGAATTTCATAAAACCAAAACACCTCAGGCATGGAACCAGGGCTACATACTGCTGAGGGAGGAAAGTTCTAGTCTATTAAAAGATAGACTAGATTTAGTCTATTAAATATCTCACTTGTACCTTACTGGGTCAGCCATATGCATTGTGATAACATTGGGGAACCAAAGAGATGAAACAGCTTTGTAAGTAACCATGAAAAGGATGGAAATGAGAGCAGGAAACACCAGAACAACCACTTTGAGAGAGAGGAAACAGAAGTGTAACTTGGATATATGGTCCTGTTCCACCCTCAAGCATTATTCTGGCTCCCCTGGAAAAAACAACAGCCCTGTACCCAAATTCAGAGCCTAACATAAAGCTCCAAGTGATTGACATTTTTCATGGGAACAATCAAGAACTAGGACTATTTGAGATCTTTTCATCTTATGACCTTCTTGCTTTTTCTTCACAGCACCTCAGAGTAAAAGAATCACGGGAGCATTTACACACCTCCATTATTAACGCAAGATCTTGGAGATCCCATTTGGGCTCAGCAGACAGGTATCAGCAGTATTTTGTTTACAGTCATCTATCTGCCATGGAAGGGCAGGCAGGGCAGGCCTGTGAGCCCTAATCTCCTAAGACACTTCAGAAAGGTCACAGACATTCTCTGTCACAGCAGAGAGAGTTGAATGACTTCTACCTGTTCTGGAGATCTATTGGAAATGGATGTAAGGGTGCTGTGCTAACCTCATTATTTGGTTCTTCCATCACTGGCAGGTTAAATAAAATCATAACAATATACTCTTCTTCTTCTTTCTGCATTTGGAAAACTTTGAATGCTTTTTCACATGTGGCTGCTTAAATTTGAAAATTTACAAAATAGTTTGTCTAATGTGGTAGGTTTGACTAATAATGTTTTAAAAAGTAAGCCTGGCAAGTTGTGTAACAGAAATACTTTCAATGCTTCTTGCTATCTGCAGTTTGCAGTTCTCCCTGGCATTACTGATGGCTAGTCCGTCTCTTTCAAAGCCCCAGTGCATTAAATCATTTTGTAAATTAAAAGAAGTGTGATGTCTCCAGCAGAAAAAGAGTGGATAGGAGATGTCCCAGGTTAATGCCAAGCCCTCAAAAAGCTTTTGAAATCTCATTGCTCAAGTATCTAATGGACAGAGTAATAGTGAATGCATTATGTTTCCTGTGCATTGTGTATAACTGACAAACGTTGACACTCACTGTGTTGGTAAATGGGGTGGATAATCTGCCAGGCTTTCATTCCCCTTAACACTATTTTCTATAATATGGAAATTAACGTTTACATGTTATATATCTATATTTAAGTCTGTGTTTGTATTTATATATATAATTTACATTATATATATTTTTAACATATTATTTTTGCATCTATAAATGTAGTTTAAGAGGACTGCCATTCTGTATATTGGTATAGTATCACAATACATTTGAAGTGTGACCAGAGAGCCTCAATACAACAACTTCACTTTATCCATTACCTAAAGTAACAAAAAACATATCCACAGCAACTTTTCCCTCGTGTCTTCTCAAAAATCCAAAGCCACTTAATCATGAGCAGGGTTTAAATTCATTAGTGTCTAATGATGAACAAGTCGTAGTGTTATGCAAACCACAGTGCTGAAATCACCTTCATCCTCACACTTCCCTTTCTTTCTCTTCCCAAATAAAGTCTGAATTTACACTGATATATTCTTGATTACAGACACCAATATAATCTTCATCCCCAGAAAACCTCCCCACTCTAAAAAAATAGTACAATAACCCAGAACTTAAGGTTACCTTACATACTTTTTGTTGTAAGTTATATGTGGATTCAAATATTACAGCACATACACAATTATTACGTCCTAGGTTACATTTTCTTTCCAGCTGAGAAGGAAAATCACTTCAGCAAAAATTCTAGCCATTTCTGAAATACCACAGTAACATTTAGCAGAATATACTAACCAAGATAAAACTGCACACTCCATAAATGTCTAGACATGGATATTCTAGAAAAAGCAATGCAAGCTTTTTCAAAGGTACATAACACTCATCTCACTCTGCACTACCAAGCCAGTTTGACAAATGATCCCAACAAGGCAAAGAGCATTGTTGAGCTCTCCCGACTGCCTTCTAAATTCTGCAGAATTGGGTTTGAAAAATTGCCAAAAAAAAAAAAAAAAACCAAAAAAAAACCAAACCAAAAAACCCCATCGTTAAAACTTGTGCACTGAATTGGCCCTGAAACAACCTTACTTCAATCCCTTTCCTTTCATCTGTGTTTTACTTGGAAAGTGTGTGAGAGCTGCTCTCTGCTGTGCACCCACCCTGACTCAAAAGCCCCATGTCCCAGTGCTCCAGGCTGCCTGTTGACAGCCAGGTTCAGCAAAAGGAAGCCGTGGGCAGACGTGGAGAGGTGTGTTTCAGATACGGAGGCCTCTTACACAGAGCAGATGGGATCAGCATGGGATGAGGAAAGGAAACCAACTTAATGTCATGGCTGTAGGGAACTACTAAGTGATGCAAATTTTGGCTTTGCTCTGACAGGAGAATGAACACGTTTGTTTGCTACCTCTGTTCAGAGTGAAGGGGGGGTCTCTGTGCAAGCAGACAGAGGGAGCAATTACAAGTTACTGGCTAATAATTATTGGACAGAATTTAATAAAATGATCTTGATTCACAAAACTCATTACTTGATGTGGGTTTTTTTCTTATTGGGAATTCAGCTAAATCAAATTCAAATTTCTATCTCATGAGCCGGTAGCAGCATGGTAAAGCATCTCTAAACTGTCTCTCACTGTGCCACAGGGCAGGATTGCCTCACCACCACTGCCACATTTTCTGTCCTGGAAGCCCAAAACCCTTCAGAGTTTTGGGGGGTTTTTTTGAGAGGCCCAAAACTGTTTGGAGCCTCAGTTCAAGATGAGATGGATTTTGGATCCATGGAAGATCTCATTCCAGACTATGCCAAGTATGGAGCACCACCATTTGTGTTAACAAATGTCTCTGCACTCCTACCGCTTGAGGAGGTGTACTGCACTGCAAAAATACCGTGGTGTTGGTATTTGCTCTGTGAGGTATTTGCTTCATAGAGGATTTCTTCTAGAAATTTTGACAAAATTTGTTTCATTTCAAACTTGAACAAACCCAAATGTCAAAATAATTACAAGTTTCTCTGAAGAACACTTTCCTGGGTTTGGCTGTCTCTGATTAAAGTAAACTAAGAATGAATGTCCTCAAACTGTACATCCACCATTTATCTTCCAGCAAGCAACCAGCCTGTTCTGAAAAGCCCAAACAGACGTGCTGAGCAATTCAAGTTGCCTGAACAAAGAGATGAATCAAAAGCTGAACAAAATGTGTACATGGGAGCAGGCACAGCATTGTGACTTGGGAGCTACATTATCCAGCAATCACAATGTGACAAGTGGGTCCTGTGGCCAGGCTGCACTTCAGTTTGGGAAGTGTTTTGCATAGTCTGCTTTGCATCTTTCTTTGGGACTAACCAAAAAGAAGATGGAGAGCAGCCTTTAAAGGCAGACACATTGATTTGTCATACTATTCAGGTGTCAGATTTCTAGTTCAATGGGGGATTTAATTTACTTTAAAAATCCAATGGTTAATTCCCTTTGTTTACTCATTCTTCCGGATCCAGTTCTTGCAACACTTCATTCTTCTTACATGTTTTTGAAAGCCATAAGCGTTCTTACTGGGAACAAGAATCATCTTAAATTCCTGAGTGACTGGTTGGCTCACCAAGACTTCTTTATGACTAATGAATTTTTTTCACTCCTTCAAACCTTCATCATTAAGACCATTGTTTCCCCAGGGAGATGTCCTTGCATATTAAAAAATTGAACTACATTCTTCCCATGTACTTTGTGGCAGATGCAGCTGAGTTCTGAGCACCTGCAGATACTCAGCTTCTCTGTGAGCTGGTGTCAGCCATTAGCTGGCAAGGTTAACATCTGCTATTATAACTGCACTTCTATTCCTTTCTTCCTCATGTTCTCATTCTACAAGGTTGTATAATTTTTCTAAAAAAACCCATGATTCCTCTCCACTAGGAACATGGTGAGATACACTTATGAAACTGCAGATTGTGACAAAATGAGATTTCTGGCTACTTGTCTCATCCTTTCACTGTTCATCTGTCTCTGAACTCTCTGTGTAGCCCCACCATTCCCACAATTTTTAAAGGAACAGATTTTGGGGAAGGACTGACAGTGTTAATCACAAAGGTAAAACCAATCTTTTCTTCTCTGTTCCCTCCAGAATGTCTGTTTCCCTTCAACACAAAAAAAAATCTGTTTATATTTGTTGGAGTGAGTAAGTTAGTGGAAAATCAGGCTCATGCAGGCCTTGAGTGATGGTAAGTGAAAGCAAATGTTTTTCTTTTCTTCTGATTTTACTTGAATTTCTGTAAAGAGAGAGTGAAGCCCTTAACTCTCAAAGAAACCCTGGATGTTTGGCGAGATGGCTGCAGTAAATGACAGAATGAGATCTGTTTGACCTTTTTGCATGACAAATTTAACTGATAGTTACAGAAGAATTTTTAAAGTGCCAGAAGAGGAACTGCTATCTGTTTCCCATGTATGTAGGTATATATATATGTATATATCCATGTATACCAGCTGCTCACATAGTCTAGCACCTTGTGGCTGTTACTGGCAGTTTTTAACAATTGTGCTTTAAAGATTCCTCCCTTCTTAACATAGATTTTCCCCTTTCTCCACTGAACAAACCTATGGGCTTCACAACCTGACTTAAATGGCCAGGGCATGGCCTGAAAAAATACCTGTCGTCTGTATGCAGCAGCCCAGAGGATTCCCATTAGAGCAGTCAGGAGGAACTGATTAGCTTCTCTTCATTTCACCAGCCTCCTGCCCATCCACATCCTTCTCCCATTCTGTAGAGAGAGCTATGTCTAGTTGGTGTCTTGACACTGCCCTTCAGATTAAGCTCTTGGCATAAATACACCTGGGAGCTGAGAGAGAACTTCCTTTGGGACTTGATGCTTTCAGCACATGCTTCAGCAAGCCCATCCTCTTCCAGGAAAAGAGGAGATGTGGCTGACCCCAGGACAAGACTGGTTGCTGGCAGGACCCAGAGAGATTGTTTCTGATCTCAGCTAACAGATTTGAGGGGGGTATGGCTGTGTATTTTAGCATATTCAATATGTTAATCATTAGTGATAGGGAATCAATAGTGTCCTTTCCCAGGGAACAGAAGGATGAAATCTGCCTTCTTTGAGGATTTTGCAGTGTAAGATGCTGGCTGACAGCTGAGTACAAAAGGGAGTATAAAATGAGGCTTGTGTGGGTTTGGGAGAGGACAGGGCAGAAAGAATCTTCATCAGCATTTATTCCTCCTTTCTTGCTATTGACCCAGCTCTCTAACTACACACAAACATGCACAGCTTATTGCACACTGCTGCTGGTGATGTTTTCAGTGTGGTGGCTTGCAGCAGCCTTGATCTTAGCTTCTCATCACTGTATTTGTAACTCAGATCTGCAGAGCATTAGTGACACTAGGCAGGATTTTTACAGAAGTCAAGGGCAAAAGCAGCTGAGTCCCCTTCTAGACACTGAAAGCATAATGAATGTCGGAATCATACCCTGGCTGTTCAGAAATTGGTGCCATTAGCAGGAAAAAAGCGCATACTAATCAATAAGTGTTGGCACTTAATGGCTCTGAAGTATTGGTGGGTTGGCAATTTACATCTACTCACAGCACTGCACCGAGTCACAACAATTCACTGTCTGCTCTCCTGTTGAAACCCAACAATACAATTTGTCTGACTGGCACTTGCTAATTCTTCCTTCCAGTCTCATAAATTACTTCGTTTAGAAATCAATAAATCTTATATGGGGAATGGGTAGGAGGCACCGTGCTGTTTAATTAATCGCTAATTTTCACAAGGTAACATCACAATTTGCCCAGATTTTTTTGATGCAACTGCATGGATTTACTCAGAAGACTTCTCATGGTAACATGCACGTCCTTTTAAACTTCCAGAGATCAGTTTTCACTTACTTCAGTCTCTTCTGAGGTACTTGTTTTCCCCATATCTCTTGAGATCAAGCTTCCTTCCTTTATGAACAGGATAATTTTTATTCCTTTCCTTTGTGCTAAACTCAGAGGGCTCCACAACCTACCTGAATTCCAGCCTGGGAGCCCACCCCTGTGCTTGCACGGGGAAAGGCAGAACCCACCACAACAGGGGACTGGCCCTGCACTGCAGATTGCTCTGGCAGCCTTACTCAGAGGTAAAAATCACCAGTGGCAAATTTAAACTTCCTACTGAAAGCTTCACTCATGAGTTCCAGCTAGCCCACTTCTGAAGAGATAGGACTACTCTCTTTTAAGGGAAACTTTTCAGAAAACTGGCATTTTGCAGAGAATTCCCATAAATTACCACGATTTCTCCCCCAGTTGTGAAGGAAAACAGCAATGCACCCTTGGCAATGTAGAGAGTAACCAAAAAAACCCCGAAAGAGATTAATGGAAGGTTCACTGAGTCATTTGCTAATATGATAATATGAGACAAATTGCAGGATATGTTCACTCACACTCCACTGCAAAATGGAAATGGGACAATCACAACATCCTTCTGAAATGTGGTGTTTGACACCTGACACTACACCTTTCCTTGCTAATCATTATAAAAAAATATAAAACACCATAGAAATAATATTTAATTGTATTTTTTTTCTCTCAAAACCATACCTGAAAGTTCGTTCCTAAAATAAGTTAAATAATTTTTGATAGCCTGTTCCCCAGTGAGTTTAGCTTGATCTGGCTTTTGGATAAAATGTAATTATAGAGATGATAGCCAATTTCATGAATAGTTGCAGTGTGTAGAACTGAACCTCTGTTTCTCTCAGGGTTTTCTTTTATCAGCATATTAAATCACCATCTCGAACACCTGATGTGGGAGAATGAATTAGAGGTGAAATGACAATTAGCCTGAGAGATGGAGAAGGCCCATTGCACACCATCAGTGGGGAATGAGATAGGAGAAATTTATTTGTTCTCCTTCTTCACAACTGAGCTTCAAGAAGTCTTAAATTGTATCCCATGGGCCCTTTATTAAAACAATTAATATCTGGCATAGAAAATTATTCTCAAGTCCACACACTGGACTGGAACTTACAAGACCTGACTGTAATCAAGTACTTCACCTAATCTGCATGTTCCTGAACATCCTGTAGGATGTGGACAACGGCAGTACATTCAGAGGCATTTTGTGGGTATGAAGACTTAGAGTGAGCTCAGAAGTTGTAGTGTTAAGGACAAAGCAAGTGTGAAGCAGAATTTATAAGAGTGGTACGTAGGTTCTGCAGATTCACATTTTCACCCGTTTAATTCAGTGCTTCTGTTTCCTCACAGATGTAATATGCAACTGAATGAATGTACAAAAATGCATCCTACTTACATTGTGGCTGAGATTCTCAGCTCTTCACTCAGTTCAAGGTGTTGCAGCAAATCTAAGGCACCATGTAGGCCTCTTCATGTTTCAAACAGTTGTGAATATCACAGATCACACATATACAGGGAGATAAAGCAGCTGCAGATGAAACAGCTTCTCATGTTTGAGAAAATATAACAAAAATGTAAACTATTTTATAATGTCCCAAAATTATTTGCAATCTGGAAGGAAATGCCTGCTTAGCTCCAGCTGAACTAACACTTACTTTTGCTCTACCCAAATAGTTGCAGACACCCAGAAGACAGAGACCAAAACCCTTTAAATGGTTGGACAAAGGGTATGAAAGCTCTGAAAATGTTTTGGAAATGCCTGAACATGAGTACTGAGCAGAGACAGGCACTTGGGGTGGTGTAAGGAAGTCAGGAATCCAGAAAGTGAACCCAGCTATGGAACCACTCTCATGCTCTGGTTGGATCACTGACAAACTATTTACGAAAGCCTGAGGCTCCTGGTAGAAAAAAAAAAAAAAAAAAAAAAAAAAAAAAGAAAAAAAAAAAAAAAAAAAACACCACCACACCTAAAAAGTGGGATATTCACACACACAAAAAAGGTCAGTTACAGGTGAGACTCCAGCGGGACAATATCTCTAGATTGCTGTAGAATTGCCTACAGCTCCTGCCTTCTAGGTCTCTTGGGATGTGGAAGCCAGGGCAAAAAACTTTGCTCTCTATGTAGGAGATACAGAGGGAGAGGACAAAATGTCGTTCTGCATTCAGACAGCTCAGAAAAGCACCACTCAGGTCTGGGGGAGTTTTTAAAATGGAAACCAATCTGTACTCAGCCAGCTCTACAGTGTTCCCACATAAGAAAAAATACAGATTCCACTCTGACGGCTTCTGCAAGCAGGTGTAGTTGTAAGAACACGGTCATCCTCAGTGACAAAGGGTTTGGTTTGGTGTCCTGCCTCAGAAAGTCATCTTTGTCAGAAACAATACAAAAAGAGAGGTACCTCACTGAGCAGTATGACATCTGTATACACCTATTGCAGACTTTGACTATTTACATATTTTTCTTGGACAAAGATCTGAATTCCTGTCACAGAGTTTAACATCTTGCATTTAGAGGTTTTCTCAGGCTTTTTTGCTTTCTATACATGCACTATATTCTTTTTAATTCACGTCCTCCTCTAGCCTAAATAAAACATTTATTTTAACATAAATTCATAGATATCGATAAAAGCACTAACTGAATAAACAAAGCTTCCCTACAATATAATATTTATTTGGTGATGTTCAAATTGTTTGAGGTCTTCTGGTCCTAGAGGTCACTGTAGTGTAAACTGAGGTAGTCACTGGTGACAGAGTGCAGCAGGCACCAAAAATCTGGCACAGTTCTAGCAACTGCTCCCTAGGGCAGGCACATTACTGCTGAGATGAGCTGGAGGAGTGGATGGGTTTGCTGCCTCTTGGCATGAAGCATTTGGTGACCTGAGCAACCTGCCTGAGAGGGATGCACATACTATGCCTCTGTGTCCTACAGAAACTATCAAGATAAAATGTTCAGTGCTGTCAATCATTTGCTTTATTTCCCTCTCAGTGTTCAAATCCAGTATATTAGCTTATTAATAAACACCATTCTTCAACTGCATCTCCTGTGTATTCCCAGTGAAACAAATAAGGTGCGTCAGAGAAGAATTTAAAGTTCAGATTCACTGGTTTAATTTTATCCAGTTGCAACTACTGCCTCATTCTTCATCCTGCTAACAGATTTATGTCTGGGTTTTTTGATCATCCATTATTTCTTTCACTATGCAGCACTTTGCCTTTTTGCCCTTATTCTGAGCAGACAAGTGATGCACACACGTCTCTCTCTGGGGCCAAAGACACTTTCAATTCATCCTCCTGCATTAATAACACATACAGACAACTTGTCTTCTAAGGGCTTTTCACTGAATTTTGTTGCCTCTTATTCTACAAAAGATACACTGCTATGAAAAGATTTATTGCTTTCTCCTACCCTTATCCTCAGGGTACTGTCATTGTTATCTATTAGTTACAGAATAGACTAAATTTTTCATATTTCTCAATAGTCTTGTTTATTATTTATTGTTCTTTTCACCAGACTACCACCTCATTTCTGCTGCCTGCTATGCATCGCATTTAATCATTATGATTTTGCACCACTGTTTCACCATCTCCTATAAAAGCACTCAGAGGGGACAGCCCTTTCGATCCTGTGGCTATGAAAAATTCAACCGTGGCTTGCACCAAGAGGGACTTCTCAGCATCAAACGAAGCACCTTTCTCAGAATTTTCCACAAACACTCAGGTTCACAGGGGTTTGCTTTCTTAAGTCTTTTGCTTTGCTTGAGACTGCCCCCCTTTGACAATGTAGGGAAAGTCTGATGATGTCTTGAAGGAAAAGACCAAGGTTTTTTTCCCTGTTTTTGCCTGTGACTGGAACATGAGAGAGCTGAAAAGAAGGCTGCTTGGCAGTACACCAGACACAAGGCTCCATATGAAATCATGCTTCATTCACTGTTTAAATTCTTGTTGGTCTTGTTGTTTAGCATAATTCTGCCCCCCATAACTATATCCAGCTGCCTCTCACAAGCCCTTTAAAAATATAGGTCTTTACATACTCCTTTTTCAGCAATATATAACAATAACAAATAGTAACTTACTGTTAAGCAAGTTTCATCATGTACAAGTAGCTTGTTAATGTAAATAACTTGCAGGGCTGAAAAAACCTTATAAGAGCTCCCTTAAAGGACCATGAAGTTTATCTTAGGATTTTCTCTTCACCAGAAGCCCAGCAGTCATGAACAAACAATGCTTTACATAACATGGGCCAGAGGGTTTTGTTGTGGTGATGCTCTGTTCTGCTTTGTCAGCCTAACTGACAATAATCCAGCTCTGGATGTTGCTCCACCCTTGCCAAATGAGAACATATCAGCAACTCCCACAGCTCCTCCGGGCTTGACTTCAGTTTGGAGATCAGCATAGCTGAATGGGATATTTTTGTACTTAAGGAAAAGGTGGGGAAGAAAAGTACCTTATTATCAAACAGGCTCTTTCTGAAAATGGCAATAAAATGCCTATGGCAAATTTCAGCTAATGGTGGTGGCCTTTCCCCACCAAAATACTGCGTTCTTATCTCCAGTCTACACCCAAATCCCCATCCTCTGATATTGCTGGCATAAGGCCTTTAGGACAACGGCTTCAGCCACGCCGTTATCGGAGTAGTGCACATCCACGGAGTCATTGGTGAGTTTATTTATACACATCCTGCCCTAGTGCCTGGCTTCCAGTGCCAGACGTGGCTGAGCAGAGACTCAGCAGCAGGAAACTTGGTGTTGTTCCTCCTCAGCTCACATCCAGAGCATATCTGCTTCTTGCTTCCTAACAGTGGGACACTAGAGAATCCTTCAGATAAAGACACAGCCACCTCCATTCTGAACCCCAGACTACCCCTACTGAATTCCTTGCCACATGAAGCATAACATGGCCCCTTCTCCCCTTCACTTCTTCTCTTTTTCCACAGTGGTAATATATTTTGAAGAAACAGAGGCACAACAGCAAATTCTGCCGAGTTTTTAGCTAACCCAGCTAAGAAAAGCAGACACAGCAGGGAAGCACAGAGGTTCATTCAGAGTGCTCCTCAGTTTTCGCTTGCAGCAAAAGATTTTGCTAGGCCTTACTTTGCATGTGTTTGAAGGCACGGAAGCTTATGAAGCTGAAGGCTTGTTAAAAAAAAAAGAGCTGAGTCTTTTTTTCCCTGCATTTAAATCTCAGTTAACGTCCTTAGACTACATTACTTACATATATAATGTGTGTGTGTGTGTGTACTGTACACACATAATGCTGACTGCTTTTATTCTGCTCTGCAGTCTGGCGAGTGTGTTTCAGCTAACACAGCTTTGTGCCACCTTTTTTACCCAAGTGTCTCTTATTTTACAGGTGAATCCCAAGAGAACAGGACAGGCAGGGTAACCCAAAGATATTTCTCCCGTAAAACTCCTCCAACACCTTCTTCAAGCCCAGACCCTCACGAAAATTTGCCTCTGGAAGGGGAAAAAACCCTCATTCCTCCCTCTCTTCTTTTTGCAAGCCTGACTCCCCAGGCGGCACAGCCCCGAGCTGCGGGGTGCAGCAGTGTGAGACATCGACCGCCCGGGAGCAGCTGAGGGGCACGAAACACAGCGGGGACACCCGTGTGCTCCCGCCTCCCTTTGCCGGCACCCTGACGGTCACCCAAAGGTGGGGATGTTTGTGTCGCCTGCCTGTCGCATCTCTCCCAGCGGGAAAGGCTCCGCTGGCCGCAGCCGCGTCCGGCGGCACCGCGGGGGCTGCGGCGCCATCGTGTGTCGGCCGGGACCGGGACACGGGGACACCGGGATACCGGGACACAGGGATATGGGGACACCGGGATACCGGGACACCGGGATACCGGGACACCGGGACACGGGGACACCGGGATACCGGGACACCGGGACATGGGGACACGGGGACATGGGAACATGGGGACACCGGGACACGGGGACATAAGACATGCGGACACCGGGACATTGGGACACGGGGACACCGGGATACCGGGACACAGGGATATGGGGACACCGGGACACCGGGATACCGGGACACGGGGACATGCGGACACGGGGACCCCGGGATATGGGAGCATGGAGACACCGGGACACGGGGCAGTGCAAGGCGATGGGACGAGTGTCGGGCCGGGCCTGGGCGCTGGGGGGAATGAGGCTGCACAGGAGGGAAGGGCAGAGCCACAGGGACTGAGCCCGCCGAGGGCTCTCTGGCTGCAGGCAGCCGCCCCCTCTCAGTGGCAAGCTCTGCTTTTTTGCATACCCTCTGATGATACACTTTTCCCGTTTCCCAAAGACCTGGCCGAAGAGAGGAGGATGACTAAAGTGCCTGACTGAGGATGGAGCCGCGGGAAATGTAGGGATGGGGACGGAGACTTTGCTGTGAGGAGGGCGAATTTTCTGAAAAGAATTCTATGTTTTCACTCAACCCAAAAATATGGCCCAAGAGATGAACACAAATGCAGGTACCCCATGGAGGTGGCAGGCTACTGTGCTCCAAACCCCCTGTGATGTCCAGCAAGAGTATGGATGCTCTGTCAGGAGAGCTCTGTGTCACCTCTGCAGTACCCAGAATCTGTACTGTCCAATATCCAGCAAAGCTTTTAAGTGCAACAATTCCAGAAGTAAGGTATAAAGAACAACATTTTCACTGGAGAGCATTTTTTTCCACCTCTTGCACCTGTTTGGTTCTGTTTTGTTGAGTTTTGTTTTTTTAAAAAAATGTTTTTGCTCAGCGTTTTTAATTTGATGTAGGAAAAGCTTTTTTTTTTCCATCCCACAAGCATCTGCACAAGATTCGCGGTAGAGGTATACTGGGGTCTTCAGTGGTGGTACAACAAAGAAAGGAGGAATTGAAGAAGTGGGATAGCAGAGTCAAAAGCTAATTAGGAAACTAATGATCCTCCAATTGGCATTTCTCCTTAGGGTTCTGAAAAGTGCTGGGGGGGGGGGGGGGGCGGGGATAAAGCAGCACAGAGAAGCAGAAGGTGCATTGTTAACCAGTCCATGCAAACTTCTAAAGACAAGAGAAAAATAACCCCTTGGAGCATGGAATTAAACACCCATTAAATGGAAAAATATTGCAGGGAGCAAAATGAAATGAAGAAAAAAAGAAACTTAGAGGCACAGAAGTGTCTGTAAGAGGAAAGAGTTTAAAATGAAAGGGTAAATGACCATCCCACAGAAAAGGTGAAGGCTTATTTTAACGTGACAGGAAATGACTTCAGTTATAGCATCATTCTCTCATTTTTTACAAGTTATTTCAAAAACCCACTTTTTTAATGCCACTAACCTTTGGATATATTTGTCTCCTACATCCCTCCAGGGCAAGGCCAAAGCAGGTTAGGGAGAGGATGAACAAAAATACACAGAAGGTGAAAGAGTATATTTATTATAAACTGATCCTGAGCATCTAATTCCTATGCATTTAAATGCTCCTCAGGAGAGCTCATGACATACAGCTTTCTTCTTCTGTTCTGTATTTTCAAATGTCCATGACACTAAACACTTTATCAAACTTCAATTAATCAGAATTGATGAGTGGATTTGGAGAATTTATTACCTCAAAAAATAATGCAGTGTACTTTGTAGAAAGTATACAACAAAAATATACATAATTTTATCATGTCCAGAATTATTTGCAATCCAGAAGTAAATGCCTGCTTGCCTCCAGCTGAACTAACTATTAAATATAAAGTTCACTTGAACATCTGTATGATTTTTACTCTTAGGAGGGGGTTTCTCCTTTCCTAATATTAATGGCTGATAAAATGGAACAATAAATCCACATTCCTCAATAAGTGAACGTGCATGTAGCCTTGTTCCAACACATAATTTCCAATATTATGTAATACTCTGGTTATGGTTATCATGAGTTTCTGCTTTGAAATAGATCAGATTTACTTTATGTTTGGAAAGAAAAAAAAAAAAAAAAAAAAGCTGCTGGAACAAGATAAAAAGCCTAGATGGGTCTTTTTCTTGATGCTCCCCTCACAAGCCAACATTCCTACCCTACCCCAGAATGGCACCAACCAACCAAACGCCTGAAGCCTCAGACATAAAGCCAGATGTGCTGGCAAAGAGACCCTAAGTGCTCAGCAAATACGTGATCAGACTACTTATATTTAAAGCATGCAGCAGAGATTCAGGTATCAAATCTTAGGGGTGATGCTTTGGAAATTGTAGCTCTGGCCAGATCCCTTGCGTGATGATGCATTGAAAGGGTTTTGTGCTTTTCCATCACCCCGGCAGGTGAACGGATTCTGCCTTAGTTCATTGTACTGGGCTGTAATGGCCCATATCAGTGTTCCATAAAATGGGTGCTGAGCTCATCCCTGAGTGGAAAAACATTATTGCAGTCATAAATCTCTAACTACTTATTGATGGAATCAGCACAGTCGTTGCGAAGTCCTTACAACTTTATATGGTACAGTATAAACTTATATTTTATTATACCCTTTCAAGAGAATGTATTTTCTTCTTGGGCTTATTGATGATAAAACTCCTGCTAAAAGTAGAGAGGGGTAGTAGCTCTGGCTTAGCTCCAGCATCAGCTCTGCAAAATTAATTAACTTTTTTATTTGCTCTTTTCACTCCATACTGTGGCAATTTTGAGCAAGCAGATCCAAACATGTGGTTTTAATGCAAGTGCTAGGGAAAGAGTAAGGAGACAACTCAGTCATAACTCAAGGGAATGCTTGTCACCTATAAAATTGATGTCAGAGAATAAAAATAGAAAGAGTGATAAAATAAATGAAATATGTGATAATGGGTGTCAGCATTGCAGACAAAGCAATGAAGGCAATGCTTTGCCATAAGTCTAGTGTGAAGTAAAGATCATGGAGGTTGGCTGTGGGTCTTGAACAGCACCCTAAGTAAGAGGCACAGAGCAGGTGACTGAATAGGTTAGCGTTGAAGTCAAAAATTTCTTCGTTTTGCTTGATTTTTCAAACAGATGAAGCATTAAATGATCATTTGTGATATTTGCACATCCCTGAAGCCTCTTGTAGTTTTGCCATCTGCTTTATTTTTTTTTAAATATCAAGTTTATGCATCATATCACCTAGCAAGAGTGTAACAATTTCTGTTACAATGTCTGATTTTTCCCCTTTCCATATTCCCTCCATAGCAAATGGAATAAATAAATAAATACAAAGAAGCTCAGGTGCTGATTGATTTGTCATCAAAATATGTCACTAGCTATCTAGGGGCTCAGGAAGGTTTTTTATTTTACATCCTGAAGTCTGTGAAGCTGTCTGATTTCAGAGGGCATTTTAGAGATTACTTGGAGCGAACACTGTCTTTATGAGAGAAATGCTGCAGGAATCAGCTTGCAACATGCTCAAGAGTGAGCTGGCTTACTGAAATCCCCTGGCAGCTCAGTGTGTGACAGCACAGGTAGATCCCTGCATGTACCTTCCTCTCTGTAGATATGTGTGTGCATAAGATGTGCTCATAAATATGTTCTGTTAGAGGAAACAAAATTATAGCTGCTGGTAGGAGATGGCACTTCTGTAACTGCTTGCTAATGTTTCCATAGCTTATCACCAAGCATTTTAGAACAGTGGTCTTGCCAGTAAGTGCCAGTTCTTCTTGTTCAGTTCACTTTAATAGCTTAATAATGCATAATTTGAGTTCTTCGGTACTGGTAGTGAAAGGACACTACACTCCATTAAGTCCAGGATATTTGTTTTGAGAAAAATGAAGGAGTGCACAATTTTCTGGGAGCGCTAATAGACTTAATGGATTTCAAAAAGCCTTTTACAATTACAGTATAAGATTCAGCTGTGGGTCACATGCTCAGCCCCCAGGATCCATCCAGAATGCAGTCTGTCACTGACTTGTTCTGCATTAAAGAAATTCTGTGGATCTTGCGGGGAGTGTCCTTCATTCATTGAGCTATGAATGGGGTCAGAGTCAGGTCTCTTATTTTTAGAACAGGCAGTACTCTTTATATAAAAATGTATGATTTTGAAACCATTTAATTCAGCATTATATTGATAATTTGGAGGGCTACACAGTAGATGTTCCCCTCCCCATTCCCCCTAAAATTCTGGTATTAATATAGTCTGATTCATCCGCACAGACGGATGTTGGTATCAGGATGGTTTGAAGTTCTTTCATTGACTTGTGGGTTTTGTGTTCAGATTGTCTACACCCTCTCTTCCAGAGCTCATGTGTGATGGACTGTAATATAATGGAACACCCTCCCTGCTGCTTCCTCTGGCCTCAGCACTATTGATTAGGTGGGTACTGGGCTACTAAGAGGTACTTACATGGAGTGATGGACATTTGGAGCTTTTCAGCGTTTTTCCTGTCTGTGGAACGTTACACCCCACAGACAGAGTCATAAAATAAATTTGAATTTGTGGATTCAACACAAATGAACCCACTCAGCAATGTACAGTACAGGAGATGTTATTTTCTGATATCTGATTAACATTTCTTTTGTGGCTGTAACATCTCAAGCCTTTCAAACTAGGGTTCTACTTTGGTGTTAAAAGAAAACTGCTAAGAATAAAATGGGGAAAACTGTTGGAGTCCAGGACATCCCCTTGGATGGCCTGGGACCTGAGGAAAGGAGTTTGAGCCCTGGACAGGGGGGTGTGGAGACGGTTGAGGGGGCTCGGAGACCTTGGCACAGAGCCCAGGAAGACACCGGGTTTGATTTTAATCCATGGGAAAAGCTTTCAACATTGCAGAAGTAATTACAAACTTCCAGGATGTGAAAATTGTAGTTTAGCACAGTAGATGATGTAGAATTTAATAGTTTTAGAATTTTTAGAATAGAAGTAAATGGGGACAAGATGGTGGAATTTGTGTGGTACCTTATGTACTTCTCCTTCTTCCTCGTCCTCCATTTTTTGGGGCAGTGATGGAACAAAGTAGTTAGAGTGGATTGGACAGAAGTGGAATGTCACTTCTGGTGTGGGCACTGGGCATTGGCACAAAATAGTAAATAACTAGTACGTAGTTATCTGTATAAATGTTAGGGGACATCCCATCTGTGGGGCAGTCGCCTCGTGTCCCAGCTGCTGTCCGGACCTCGGCTGGGAGCAGAGAAAATTTTGAGATACCAAATAATAAACAACATGAGAAACCTGAAAACAAACCTTGAGGACCCTGCTTTTTTACACGGACGTGACTCGGGGCTTTTTAGAGGGCCAAGGACTTTAAACCACCTAAAGCTCGGGTGAGGAACCCCCCCGACAGAAAACTGGTCAAAGAGATTTGACACACACAATACATCCAGTGTGGCAATGCACAAGGCTTGTCTGTGTTTCTTTCATGTCACTGGAGTGAAAGGGAAGTTGGGATATTTCCCGTTGCTCGAGCATGGGAACTCTATTCCCCTCTGATCACGTTGGTTCATCACATCTCTCCCCAACATCCTTCAGTCCTATACTTTGCTCATCTCTGGTTCACCCTCCCACTTGCTAAATGCAAGGTATTCTCTTGAGGAGATGGGATTCTTTTTTTCCCAGAATGCATGGTGTAAATGCCTAAATGAATTCCTGATTGGGTCTTGGTTCAATTTGAATTTGTTTCTCCATTGCTCCTAGTGCTAGTAAAAGTTATTTGGAAAATCTACCCATTTTTTACCTACATCAATCATCTCATGCCTAAATAAGAAACAGATGAAATTCATGAGCCCATATGCTGAGACAATGCTTGGCATATAAACAGTAAAGTATTAAAACATACAAACAATAGTAAAAAATCTCTAAAAAAAATTCAAATATCTCTTTTATCACATGTCATTTTTACTTGTCACATGCATTTGGAAAACTGTACTGCAGCAATATTTTCCTTTTCAATTTAATTTTTATTGACTTCTTTTCTTTTTTCATTCCAGCTCACATAAATATGACAATATGAGTTATCTATGGATGATTCATTTATTTTGCTGACAGCTAGCCAGTCCAGTGAATTAGAAACAATCACAGCTCCATGACATCTATTTATACTTTCTCTCTGGTTTTGCTATGTTTAAGACAAAAGTACAGTCTTAATCAGCCAGGATGCATTTAATTTATATATATATATATACATATATATATATGTATGTATGTATATAAGGGCTTTCAGTTGAATTAAAATATTTTCTCTTTTAATTTTGTAATCAGGCCAAAGACACATGATTTTCTGCAAGGAGTTTCAATATTCTATTGAATGCCACAGTTATGATATAACATAATTATTACATTTCTTATTTCTGGTTTTTTCTCTCTCTAGCTGCGGTTTCTTCACATGTGACGATGCTTGTATTTGAGCACCATAGACTACTTCACCCAAAAAAAGTTTTTTTCCATACAACCACTTTTCCCTTCAGAGTGTGGTTTACGTTGTTCTCCATAGAGGAGCTTTGAGCCCCCCTGAGATCTTAGGACTCCTGACCTGGAGTCAGCCTCTGTCACACCCATCTCTGATGATTTTAAAGGCAGTGATGCTAAAGATTTTCCTAAGCACAGTTCCCAAGGTCAGATGAAAGCAGAATTTGAATCCATATTCCATAACACTTCCAACTGCAGGGGAAGTCCTAAATAGCCTCTTTCATCACCAGCCATAATGAGGACAAGGATGTGACTTCTTGTTCACAAGAATGCTTCTGTTGTGAGAACCTTTCCGTGTTCCACGACTTCCTTTGAGAAATAGGGTTTACAAGTTTGTATCTGCAGTTTCTATATGGAGATGATCACTAGAAACAAGATACTTGAGCGTGAACAGGAGGGTCTGCTATGCAATACTTCGCCAGGAGGTGACCCACACAGAGCAACCAACGCCTCTCTTTACTTTGAGAACTACTTGCTAAAGGAGGGTGTTCTGACATGCCCAGGAACTTTGCCACTTTTACCTCCTACTGCCACTTTCTGCTGATCACATATTGTCTCTGCTCTAGCTGAGACCCAGGAGGGGAATCGTTTTGCTGTGTTTTGTTCCACATTCATACTTATGGAATTAGTCCTACGAAAGCTTACATTTGCAGCTGCCAAAAAGCCATATAACTTAAAATGACACCTTGCCTCCAGTCTTTGGTGAATGTTGTCACTGACACCAAGGTCATTGTGCCCTTGTAGGGTACCATTGTCATTTTGGCCGGGAGGACTCAATGTCAGCTTCCTCAGAGAGTTCTCTGTGGTTGGTTTTCATCCAGGTCACCACACACACAAAAAAAAAAAAAAAGAAAAAAATCACCCACTGCTGAGTAAACTAATGCAAACTGTATTTCCTTCAATACAATTGAAGGAAATCAGGAGGAAAATCAAAAGGTTGGCCCAAATCTGCACATGCTTTAAACTTAATAAAACACCAAGTGTAAACCAAATGCCTTGCAAGTTATGAACAGATCAGAAGTTGAAGGCTAGGAGTCATGAAACTATCAAGATTCACAGATATGTTTTGCATGGCTGCTAAACCTCAAAATAATTAATACTGAACATCTTTGCTAATAATGTAAAGCAGATGTTGGCAATTAGAGGCTAAATCAAGTAATCCTGGATGCCAAAAGTTTTTCCAAAAGTCCTATTTATGGCACAACATTGTTTTGTTGTTTTTTATTTCAGTGGAAATTGAAACATGTGGTTTAGAACCCTAATTTACAAAACCTCACATTTTAATAACTGCTCTGTGTTTATCTCAATGTACATATGAGCATGTCTATTTGGAAGATTCCTGGCTTTCATATAGCAATTTTAAAACTGTTACCAATTTTGGCAAATATCCATTTAAAAGCAAATATAAAATTTAAAGGCAAGTTGCTCATAATTACTCATGTTATAATTTACATTGCAACATGCTCTGGGAACTTGTTTGGGGGGTTGTGGGATGCAGTCATAGAATGAGCCCTAGAAGGATTTTATTAGAGGAGAACAGTCTCAGCTCTGGGAAAACATTTGTTCACTTGCTTCAGTCAGCCTTTATTCATCATGGTCCTTACACATATACTCTTAGAGGAACATTTCCAAAATTTGGGCTGAATGAGTTAAAGGGAGAATTTCAGTGGCTTTGCTATGTTATAAAACTGAACGTGGCTTTTAGAAACAGATACAGCCTAATTAAAAGATTTATTTCTTTAAAGTCTGAATAGACTGTCATTTAAATGGGACTTGTAAACTTGTAAATAGTACCTGCAGAAAAACACCATCTGGCAACTTTCACAGTATTAAGGTGTCTAAGCCTTCGTGAAACTTGAAAGAAAAGGTTGGAAACTGATTTCTAGCATAACACAGAGTATAAAAATATATAGAAAATTACATTTCTTTATAAAGCTCAGTGAAGGAAAAAACAAGCTTCATTTTAACAGTAGGACAAACAAGCTCTATTGACAAAAACTTACAAAATAACCTCTAAAAATAATTTAAAATTTTTAAATGTTCATTAGCAATAGTAAGTAAATCCCAGGCCCTTCTATCTATCCATCTGTCTTACAAATCAGAACCACATTTGAGAGGCCAAGGCTTGAAATACTGACCTAAATAATTTGTTTGTGCTGAAATTTTTGGAGCCAGAAATACAGGTCCTGCCTTGCTGTCAGAGCTTTTCTCTATGATTTCTTCAACTTCGGCACAGAAGAAAATTCACAGAGGGACAAATCCAGTTGTGTCATGTCTGTTTGATGTGCGATTCTTTTTAACAATCCAGTTAC
Organism: Sylvia atricapilla; assembly: GCF_009819655.1. Classification (NCBI taxonomy): domain Eukaryota; kingdom Metazoa; phylum Chordata; class Aves; order Passeriformes; family Sylviidae; genus Sylvia; species Sylvia atricapilla. Next base: position 101,467,374 of record NC_089140.1, on the reverse strand, counting down.
CTATGGTGAGTTTCTTCAAGTCCTATAGAAAAACTGCACAGAGAAAATGTAGTTCTGTCTTCTCACACACTGGGCTTTGTGCATTACAAAACCCCCACGTAGACAGGAGTCATATCCTTCTTTTACCTCAAGTTTTTGGTCTCTTCAGCCTGGGAGACTCAGCCTGTACCTTCAAGCTGTACCCCAGCTCCCTGCCATTAGGCAAAAGTGGCAGCATTTGTGCCCAGGGAGCCCAAACTGCTCCTAGAGGAGACAGCAGTGGCCAGACCTTGTCACTGCTCTCTTTATTCCTGTCCCCATTTCTCTTTGTGGTGCCATGCTCCAGCCAGCTGTCCAAAGGTCCTGGGAATTTGTCCCCGTCAGGAAATGTACACAGCTTTTCTCTTCAGCATTGAATCTGACCTACATATTAACCTCATTATTTCTACATTTGCATGACAACGAGCAGTTTGCTTAAAAAAAAAAAAAAAAAAAAAAAAAAAAGCCAACAATAGGTCTGTGTAAGAACCTGAGAAAGGATAACTGTAAGTCTGATGGCTCCAGTGTGAGGACTATTGCTCTTCTCCTGTAAGGCCCCACCACAGAAATGGCTGAGAAACATAGGAGGCAGGGACAAACTGCAAGCATTATGAACATTTTGAGAAATGGTTAAATGATCCTGGAGTAGATACAATGTAATTTATAGATCTTTGGGTTTTTTCCCTGTTCAAAAGCAAGAAACAGCTTCATTTTTTTCATCACATGCACCATGTTTTATACTAAACTGCAATTCCAAAATATTGCACACTGTATGCACTGGCTAATTCAGCTCCTGGATAGCTATGTTAAAATATTTTTGTAAATAATATTATATTATTTATATATAAAAATATTTTTTTACAATGTTAATGATTCTGTGAGAAATTTTTTAAAGTTATGAATATGCTAATTGAACATGATACTTTTAGTATTGCACTTTCACATAAATCATTTGTGTGCTATTCAGCATGGTGGCTGAAGGAGCTGTTATGTAAATATTAACATGACAGCTGCAGGTTGTCCTTTCGTCTTATTATTAAGAAAAGCTCATTTGTCATCCAGAAATCACTCAGAGCCCAAGCACTGATAAAAACCTTCCAAAATCTGTGTTCAAATCAAGTCCAGCAGTATTCTGTGACAGAATCATCTCCACAACAGAGCAAGTAGTTCCAAATATCCCTCTAAAAATAGTTTCCTACAAAGATATTGCTGACTGGGTGTATGGACTCTGACTGGGCTTTTATTTAACTTCAGATAATTCCAGCCCCATCTACTGAGTCATTCTAAATTTGCAACAGATCATATATTTAGAGAAAATACAGAGAAAATATGCAACACTTGTCTTCTTCACCTATTTGAACTGTAAGTTTTTCAGAGAAGAGACATTTTCTTTATGATTTTGTAATTAAAAGGGCCTTACTGGCAGTTAGACTCTTAAAACAAGAAACAGAAATAATTAATGAAAAAATGTCAAAAAAGTTCTGAGTCTCACTGAGCCATAAGTCTTTTATGTTTAAGAACAGAATTTCAATAAATTTACTTTACTTTAGACTATTGCAATAGACACCTGCAGCACCAGGGACAAAATCATTCTGCCTTTTCCTGAGCTCACCACAGATATTTCAGTTAGGACAAATTCTGGATTTCTTTGAAGTAGTTCACACATCTTGGTAGTGTTATGTTTGTGATCTCCTATCTTGAGGAGTACTTCAGAACACTAAAAAGAACAGGTTAAGGAGAGAATAAATATGCTATCCATTCACTAGGGAAGCATTACATATTTTACCTGGACAAGTCAATATTCTCAATAGCCAGATTCTGCCACCCAACAGAGCTTTCCTCTGCTCCCTTCATCAACACAAGGCTGCCATAAAGACCTCACAGGTGCCCTTATCTCATCACTGCAGAACTCATTGTACAGCTTTGGATAGACAGTTCCTGCTCCACTCCACACTGTCTGGAAGTGAGGGGAATGGTACCAAATGCCCACCATTAAAGCCATCCTTGTAGTCAGACCAGCTATGAGGAGTGTCAGACCTGGGGCCAAGGACTGCACCTGTGTTGGTCGTCAAGCTCTGAGGAGTGGCACCAAGGTAGGAGAGCAATTCCAAGCAGATATATTTTATTGGACCAAGTCCTCTTCACCACTGCTAGAGCTAATTAGATTGACTAACTTCATTCTTCTGCTTTGAGGGGGAGCTGGGGTACTAAGAAATCTCTTGCTGTATTGGGAGGGCCCAGATACCTCCCATAGCACAGGGCCCAAGTTGGAGTGTTCCTGTACACTTGAACAGTCCCCTGTGTAGCTACACCTGACCACGTGGTGTTGTGGGGATGGAGATAAATACTTAATCATTTCTCTGCTAATTCATGTTCCTAATAGTTGGAGTGACTTCCTATGAAAGCTAACACTTCTTAATGTGCAGAAATTGATGTGGCAACTTCCTCCTCAATCCATGGCAGGCAAGTTCTTGGTGTCTCAACAAGAGCCTTTCCCATCTGTAAGAGATACAGATATATATTCTGCAGCAGCAGAAACAGGGATTCCCAAAAGGACAGCTTTAAGCTGAAATGTGGGGTTCCAGTCACAGGCTGCCCACTAATGAGGGCAGCTGGGATATGTGACTGTCCAACAGATCCTTAGGCATCCTTAGGGAAGGAAGCATACCATGCTAGGTTAGATAAATCCTTCTGTCACACTGGAATAATAACAAGTATCTTCAAAACACTTTTCTAAAAGTTCAAAGAATCTTATGCACCAACTCACATCTGAACATATCATTGCACTGCAAGTCAGTCATACAGAGCTCTTCCAACTCGCTTGTTTCATGAACCATGTGGGACAATACAAGAAAAAGGCTGCCTTTTCTTAGCAAGGAGAAATATTTCCTCAATTTCTTTGATTGCAGATAGGTTTCCAATCACACACTCACAGACTGGCTCTGAGACTCTCTTCCAGACTCCTTTTTGTATTCGCTTTGTGCCTTCATAGAGTTCCCATGCAGACTGTTGGACTAATGAGGTAAAGTGGAGCTCGGCACTGTTTATGTAACTATAAGTGATGCTATGCAGCCACTGAAAGTGAGATGGAGCAGTGAGGTGCTCCCACTAAAGAAGGCAACATTCATTAGTGATGGGATTAGAATCCATTTACAAAATGTGATTCAGGCACCCAAATGTAGGTGTGAATGGTGTAGTTGTCTATGATGAGGCAGCTGTCTGTGCCACCATTATACATAAATGAGGTTGAAGGGTCAGTTCAGCTTCCTAAATCATAGGTGTCCTGTGCTATTTGAGACGCTCAAGGGCAGCTATCACAGAAAGCTCACGGAGAATTTGTGTCCTCTTTGCTGCAAGGCAAAGATCCTGTTAGAGACCAGGCAGGATGGCCTTGGTCTAGGGCCCTGTTTACTCTCTCATACATGGGCATCCACTGCCATTTGAGATGCTCTAGGAAATCCAAGGTGTGCACAAGGCAAGGAGATAAGGCAGAGTACATCTGTGGGACATGTGCCCACCTGAAATGACAGATAAATATGCCTGTGTAGGCAAGACACCCTGGCCACCTCAACTGGCACAAGATAAATATTTGAGGGTGACCAAATGATGATGTGTATGCCCTTGTCCAGACAGATGCATCACACCCCTAGTCAATGCAGTTGGGAATGCACACATTGACATCCATTCAATCATCCTCTAGATCCATCCACTGCAGGGGCAGGCTCCCCAGGAGACATGGAGAGGATTCATAGACACTGGTCTTGTGTTTGTACTAGAAGTATCTTACCTTGCCTGGTGTCCTGGTGCTGTTGCTGAGGATTAAATGTTCCCTGAGGGTCCTATGTCACACACACTCTGCATGCACATTCCAGAGACAATGAGACATCTCATATAGTGCCAGGAGCCCATTTTTAGGCAACTGAATCCTGCAGTAGCCCACATTGGTTATAATGGCACCCTCCTCACCAAACTCACCTACTGATACCCATAGAAGTTCATTTTTCAAGTCTGAACTGGAATCTTTAGCTCTGCCCAGAGCCTGCCATGCTGTAACATTTCAGATTACAGGCTGTTCCCTTACTTTGTGTCTACCACTGTGGCACATTTATCTCAGCTCCTTCCCCCAGTCATGCTGAAATATGACCATTGAACCATAGAATCAAATCACAAAATATACAGAGTAAGAGGAAATCCACATGGATCATTGAATCTACCGACTCCACGCAGAGCAACCTAGAAGTTAACCATGTATCTGAAAGTGTTATCCAAATGTTTCACAAGCACCAGGTTTGGGACCATGAACTCTTCCCTGGGGCACTTGTTCCTGTGACTGACCACCCTCCCATTGAAGAACTATTCCTAATATTTAATCTGAAGTTTCCCTGATGATTTAAGTAATTTCTGTGCATTCTATCAGCAGAGACCAGAGGGAAGAGATTAGCACCTCCCTCTCACTGTAAAGAGCAACCTGTGCTGGCTGGGCCTGATGCCCTGGTTGTCCTGCATGTGCTACATGATGGCATTCAGGATGACCTGCTCCAGGACTTCCCCTGGCATGGAAGTCAGACTGACAGGACTGCAGTTCCCTGGATCCTCCTTCCACCCTTCTGGTAGATGGGCATTGCATCTGCTCACTCCAGTCAACTGGGACCTCTCTGGCAAACCAGGACTGCTGACAAATGACAGAAAGGGGCTCAGTGAGCACTTCCCTCAGTACCCTTGGGTGGATCCCATCCAGACCCACAAGTTACAATGACTTTAATTACAGGCAGTAACTAAAATATATCTCATTATTGAGAAAATAATAAGTAATTAAGTTAGTTAGTTAGTTAGTTAGTTAGTTAGTTTGTTAGTTTGTTAGTTTGTTAGTTTGTTTGTTTGTGGCTGAGCAAATCTACTGTCAAAGAAACTGCCCCTGAGGAAATTCCTATTTGCTATGTCAAGTTCCCTGCAACATCCAGGATCACAGTGACACAAAGAACAAAGACCCTAATTTTTTCCCCCACTCCCATCCCTTTAATGATTTCCAAACCTCTTCAAGAGCCCATATAAGCCTCTCCAGCTGCTGAATTCCCAAGTTTTCCCTGCCTTACTGGTTCAACCAAATCTGCCTGAAAATGGATAAAAGGTGGTAAATACCTGGTTCACTGGGTACAGGTTTCAGAGTGTTCTCTGGTCAGGAGAGAGTATCCTGAGATGGAGCTCTCCAAGTGCTATTAATTCTGCACCTGCCCAGTGTGCCCATAGTATCATCTGATTTTTATTTTTGTACCGTTTCTAACATTTCTCATTATTACCTTGGCACCTGGGGACTGTGATTTGCAGGAAGGGCTCTTTTCCAGGCCAGGCAGAATTATATTACAGTTCAAAGGCATGTTTGGCAACTGCTAATAAGTGGCTCGCTATTTTTAGATACTTTTTCTGATGTTCTCATGGTTCAGATCTGTCCTATTTACCTCTACCCTCTTTTTTTTAAATTTTTTTTTCTTTTTCTTTTTTTTTCCTTCTTTCTTTCTTTTTTTATGGGGGGCAGAGTTGGTGGGGGTTTTTTGGTTTTTTGGGGGGGTTATGGTTTTTTGTTTGTTTGTTTGTTTGTTTGGAGTTTGGTGGTGGTGGTGGTGGCTTGGTTTGGGTTTTTTTTCAAAAACCAGATATTTTAGACCTGTAATAGTTTTCATTGAATTTTTAGAATATATTTTTACTGGTTTTAAAAAGTTTTTCCATTAGATTGCTTCCACTTTGATTTTTCTAAAACTGTGGTTATTGTTATTTTGGACCTAAATCTGTATCTTTTCCATGGTGTAACAGCATCTCTCAAAACAAGGACAGAATTCCCATCTAAACCATGTGTTCACAGGGGAAGTTTTTAAATATAGATCCAGTAATACCTAGGTTTGACATCTGAAAATGAGGTTTAAATCTTTTTGAGAGTATTACCCCTCAGTCTTTGCCATTGATTTGCAAGCTTTCCAGTTTGCACTGTTCTAGTTAGTCCACAAAGAAAAAATTTAGTGACCCCCTCAATGTCTGAAAATGCCTGGGGCCATTTGCTGAGCTAAGACTAGCAGAGGAAGTAGAATTTGGCACCTTCAGTACCAGTAGAAATAAGCAGAAAAAAAAAACCTGCTTTCTCAGTATTATTTCACTTGAAACCACACAGGCAATTGCTTTGTGGAGCTAATTTTGTCTGAAACCCATGGTTCTAAAAAATCAGAGGAAAGGCGGGAGGAAGATAATTTGGAGGAAAAATGTACAGTGGATTTTCCAAGGCAGCTGCCAAAGTTTTCACACATGCATACACAGACAGGTAAAAAAATAGTGCAGTAGTGATGCTAGATTCTCTCTCAAGAGATTTTTAGCATCTCACTAAGTGAGGACACCCCCAAAAGAAGGGGATGTACTCTTAAATATTCATTAAGTGTCTCAACAAAGTACAAATTATATTAAGGTGCTATGAAAATTTGCCTTGTCAAAGCCAAAAACAAAGACCTTGTTTACTTTCCATTTCACAGGTATCTCTGCTTTTTGATTACTGCTACAAGCTGATTATAACACTGGGGACATGTAGGTAGGAACCTTGCTGGGTGATAAATAAAAAAGGATCCATCTGCCATGTATCACCAGAGTGATGTCTTCACAGAATACTTTCCCTGGATTATTTTTAAATCTACCTGTTTTCTGACTGTCAGAAATACCCATTTTTGGCTGCAAGAATTCTCTCCGGAGGCGCTGTGCATTGGAGCACGGCAGATGATGAAAAAATCTGACCTGCTTAATGGAGGGGTTACAGGTGGCACATTAGAAAATGGAACATGCTTTTCTTTTTCTTGATAGCTCATTATTGGAAGCTTCCCCAGTGCTGTGAAAACATTTGTAAGGACTAATATTGCAACTGCGGCAAGTAAATTTACAGACAGGGAATGAGAAAGATATACTGACAACTTTAATATAAAGGCCTCTAGCTGGAAATGTGAGGCTTAGTTCTTGCCTCTGATATTCCTTTATAAATCAGGATTAACTTAACTTTGAAAGAAAGAACTTACCCTGTTTGAAAAATGTGAGATCAGCCTCCTGATCTGGGTGAATGAGAAAGGTTTAGTCAAAAAAGGAACAGCTACTATTAGTCTGTATTTACTTAAAGTATTAATAAAGTGCATAAGTACATCAGTTTGAGTACACTTGCCTTGCAATAAAATCAGAAATTCCATACAACAGAATGGATTGTTGTTGAAACTGTGCTCCATATGTCTTGTAAGTCAAGCAGCCTCCTTGTCTGTTCTGCATGGGGATGCCCATATAGAGCATAAAAGTGTGTGGGTAACACTCAGCATTTGGGGAGCCCAGATGCTGTCTAGGTATTGGAGGGATCTTATGAGAGGAAATCCCCATCCCAGCTTTGCCTTTATCTGCTAATCTTGCTTTCCAGCCATGTGTGATACTGTTTCTTGTAAGCCACATCTCTGGCAAGAGAGGTGCTGTATTTCTGTGGAGTTTTCTAACAAGTAGGAACAAGCCAGCCAGCAGCTTGCAGACAGGTAAACGACTAGCCCTGCTGCTTCATGTTTTAAATGTTAGACTGTACTGGTGCAGAAACTCTGCAGATGCTGCAACTCCAATATTTGCTGGTTTTGCAAGCTCATTTCCTACTTGCTTCAGGAGAGTTTCTGAGAAATTTTTGCTGTCTAGAGGGGCTTAGAAATTTTGCCACGGAACAGGACGAGTTTTTATTCTGGTGGCATTTGGCTAGTAAAAGAAAATAAAAATGGAAAATCTATTTATGTAGCTGACACCCCACAGACAGTCGCAACCATTTCTCAGCTATATGTTCAATTTACTTTTTCCAAAATTAGTACTAATCATAACTCAGTCTAGTAAGAATTGCCTTAGGAGTACTGTAAGAATTACTACCTAATAGCCTGGAGAGAAAGAGCCCAAATGCTGGAAATTCAACACAAAGTGCCACTCACAGCTACAGCAGCCAGCTTCAAAGAGATTGAAACAGCCAAGAAGCTGGTTTATCCAGGCCCTTGACAGAAAACATGTAAGTTGTTTGCTACCATACCAAGGTTAATGCAATAAAAAGATTATTCTTTTCCCATTTTTCATATTTTTTATTTTTTTTTTAGTTACAGTCTCTCTTCTTAGAGAGACTATTAATGGATTTATATTGGAGTATAATGATGCTTCCTGTTCCACTAGTTCTTCTTTCCATAATAAATCCTGCCATTAGATTTGCCTTTTGCTTTCCACTAATGTTTTCAAAGCAGTAAATGCAGAGACTGCAGGATGTCTTTCCCTGGTGGTAATAGGTAATTAAAAACCTATCATTGTACATGCATAGGTAGGATTCTTTTTCTCCAAAGCATTACTTTGCTTTCCTTAATTTAATCTAATTTGAACTCATTATGGATCTTATTTCTTAGCTCATGGCTCCTGCTTCTTATGTACATATCTGTCTTTCTCTCCTTTTCCAGACACAACTGGGTATAATAATGTTGGCTTTGACACAACTTCCTAGCATGGATATTTAAAATACAGGCTCCTTTCCAGCAAAACCAAGGCTTCAGCTGCCACAGATTTCCTTGCCAGACTTCTGCCCTGTGTGCCTGGCAATAGTTTAAAGGACTGGAGTGCGATCCTTGTGAAGACTGACATCATGAACAGGGTCTTTTTTTGTTCCTGCTTGTACCAGGTGACCAGGCACTGACGTACAGCGTAGCTCAGGCAACCACCAGGGGTGAGTGCCTGAACTTTAATGCAGCTCTCAAGCCATGGAAAGGAAGGCCCTTGACAAGGCTTCTCATGGCTTTCCCACACAGCTGTTTCCACAGCATCCTGGTCCCAGGATACACAAAGGGCTGTGTTATCCCTGTGCATCCCAGTTACACCACATCAGGGATGGCTTTCAACACACAGGCCATTAAATCCCTGTGGTGGTGAGGGAAGAGGTTGCAGGGCATCTCAACTCAGTCAGCACCATGAGATTTATTTCTTGTTCCTTTACTTCCAAAACAGGCCTAAGATGACCTGTGCTCCAAAAGTGGTACTTGAATATAATACTGCTAGTGGACCATGGAGGCCCTCTAGGAGGGTCATCAAGTTAGCATTGGAATAAATGGCACCAAATTCCTGGGAGAGCATAGTCCTTGAATTCTCTGCCTGCCCTCAGAACCGCTGTACATTGTTTATTGGTTCAGACAATTGTAATGGACTTCTCATTCCCTCCTGATACAGTATAAAAAGGGAATCTTGGTATCTGGCCAATATTTTGGTTATTATTAGAAGTAATGAAAAAACTTGTATTCCTCTTTGAATGATAAGAAACTGGTCAGTTTTGGAGATAATCTGAGGTGGGCATACATTTTCATGGGCATAGAAGTAAAATCCTTTATTTTTTTCATTTGTCAAGAATTTAAACACAAAATACAAGAAACAAAGGATTTTCATGCTTTCTTAGGAAGGATTCATTGAATTAGTATGATTTTCTAAGGAAAAGGTTTTGAGTTTGCACACAGAAAAAGGTGCAGATTATTAGTCATAGGAGCATACCACTGATTGAACTAAGCAGTTCACTGGGAATGAGGTGCTTTATATTCATTGAACCAGATGCTTGGATTACATATTTTCTATCAATTTGCTACATTCTCTCTATTTTAGACTCAATTCCTTTTTCACAACACAAATAAGACTTTTGAAGCCAGTGTGAAAAAGCAAACTGCCCCCATCTCAGAGAGAGGGTTCCTTGGAAGTTTAGATCATTATTTTTATGATAATGGTTTAATTCTTAATAGCTTAACTCTCAGGCAGAGTTCAGAGAGGGCTGAACTCAGAATGCATAGAAGAAGTCTAACTACTTATGTGGAAGTGAACCTTTTAGAACTCCCTCAATACCTTTAAAATTACTAAATTATGCATGGTGTTAGGATAGGTTGTGCTGACTGAAAATCAACCGTGGCACTCTGGAGGCGAATAATAATCATTCGGCTGAGTTTATATGTTGGCCTTGCTCTCACAGTGGGAAAGAATGTATGTGCTGCTTGTGAAACTGTATGGAAGGAATGCAGATGCAGGCTGTTGCAATTTTTTTGGCCAAGATTCTGTCATTTCATTTGAAATTCCAAAATAAGGTCACCATAAATTTTCTGCATCCAAGTGTGAGCTTCTTTTTATTTTTTTTTTTTCTGCTGCTTCAGTTTGCCAGAAATGTGAGCAGTTGTAAATTTCCACACAAAGTTGAATCCAAAAAGGACAGTGCAGATTTTCCACTGCACCTGTCAGGCAGGGAGTCACATCCACTGACTTCAAGAGACAAAAAGCTGTAACACCAAGTGCTTTGGGTATTGACTCTGGTAAGAGCAGCAATAAGTCAAGTTTGAGAGTTTTTGACAATCTATCTAGAAAGGATAAAAATACCAGTGAAAGAAGAGCTATTCAGAAAGTACTTAAAAAGACACTGTGGAAGAAAGACTTAAACTAGAAAGAAAAAAAAAAAGTATCCATTCTTATCACACAAGAATTACAAATAAACAACACGTTCTGTGAAAGTGTTCTGAGTATGTTGAAATCACGTTGTGTGAGGTGCTTAAGATGACATGTTTACACCTGGGGCTTTTCACCCTGAATACTGTATTTGGATTTTTAAATTTCCTCTCCAGTGAAACTGAGGTTTACCATGGAAAAGTTATGCTTGTTAGTTACAATGGATATTTAACTTTCATTGGCTTAGATTACAACCATAACCTTTCAGTGAAATGAGGTCAGAAAAAAAGACAAGATTGCCCTCTATCAAGTGACCTCTTAATTCTCTCTTTACAGCTTTCCCTATGGCTAAATGATGAGACTGACAAGCTTCTTGGTTGTTTCTTAAAGGCATGATATATGTTGATGGCCATATTTTTATAGTAAGCACCTGACTTCATCCACAATTAGTCAAGCTAATGTTACAATTTCTTTGGTATCGCTTGATTTGACACACTTGATTTTCACCAGATTTCAGCTGGAGGTACTTTTTGAAAATTACAGGAATAAGACAATGAAAAAATAATAAAAAAAAAGTATTTTTACCATTACTTTTTAAAAATTTGTCCATTTTTCCCTCATTTAACTTTTTTAGAAATATAGTGCAGTTAAGAGATATGAAAATTAAAAGAAGTTATCTCCTCAGATTTCAACAGATCGTAGATTTTGATAGAATACCTGATTTAAACACACTTAGAAAATTGCAAATCAGACTCAGAAAACTACAATTTTCTGAATAAGAAAGAATTAGAATTTTGGCCTGATGCTCCTGCTATCTGAAAACTACAAAAATTTTTTTTTTTTTATTAATAATTCAGGAGCTTATTAGAGTTTGGAGCAAATTCCAAGTTTAAAAAGTAGTTTATTTCCTCAAAACCTGATTAGGAGCCCCTGGTTATGTGACAGTCAGGTTCAGGATCACCTGCAGAGCCCGGATATACCTAAATTCATGGGACCTGATGAGATGCATCCCAGGGTACTGAGGGAACTGCCTGATGTGGTTGCTGAGCCACTCTCCATCATATTTCAAACATCATGGTACCCAAGTAAAGTCCCCAGCAATGATGGGTGAAAGGAGGACCCTGGAAACTACTGACCATTCAGACTCACCCCCATGTGCAGTAAGATCATGGACCAGATCCTCCAGGAAGAATTGCTGAAACATATGGAAGACAGGGAGTTAATTAAAGACAGCCAACATGGTTTCTCCAAGGACAAAAGGAGAAAGTTAGTCTCCTGACTAACTTCGAGGCTTTCTCTGATGGACTGACTGCATCCATGGACAAGGGAAAGGCTACAGATGTCACCTACCTGGACATCTGTAAGGCCTTTGATATGGTCCTCCCAACACTATTATTTGAGAGTAATGAAGAGAATTTAATTGAAGAGATACAGGTTTGATGCATGGACTGTTAGATGGACAAGGATCTAGCTGGATGGTTGGGTCCACAGTTCCAGGCAATGCCTGGATGTTCAGGTGAAAACCTGTGATGAGTGGTGTTCCTCCTGGGTCCATACTGGGACCAATGCTATTTAATCTCTTCACCAATGACATGGACAGTGACACTGAGTGCACCCTCAGCTAATTTGTAGACAGCATCAGTGGTAAAACAGAAGCACTTTAGGAAAGGGATGCCACCCAGAGGGATCTTGACAGACTTAAGGAGTGGGCCAACTTTTTACCAAGGTCTATGTGATAAAACAAGGGGAAATTGTTTTAAACTGAAAGAGGATAGATTTAGATTAGTCATAAGGAAGAAATTCTTTACTTTAAGGGTGGTAAGACACTGGAAGAGGTTGCCCAGAGAATCTGTGGCTACCCCATCCTTGTAAGTGTTCAAGGCCAGGCTGGCTAGGGTTTTGAGCAACCTGATCTATAGAATGGCATCCTTGCCCAGGGCAGGTACATTGGAACTAGATGACCTTTAGAGATCCCTTCCAGCCAAAGTCCTACTATGATTCTATGATTCTATAAAATATGTGGCTAGTCTGACATCTCCTAAGATTAGCATAATTGACCAAGGGATTAGCTGAGGTATCTACCCTGTGGATTAATAGCTCAAGGGGAAGGAGCTATTACAGCTCCTAGCCTGTCTTAAGGATCACGTTTCAGCTCTTACCTTGCACATTAGTCTTAATTGTTCCAGTAAAAGGAATAATCAGTTCTTATGTTCCCTGCAGGCTGGCAGCCTGAAATGTAATCTGCAGCCCAAGGGTAAGGATCTCATCTGAGTCACCTTTGTTCCACATGAAAACCTAAGGAATTCTATTTTAAAATCTTCTAGGTGAGTTAATATAATACGTGCAGGACACCATGACTCTTCAACCACTTTTCCTATTTTCTCAGCACTAACGACTACATCAAATACATGCTCAACATTAAAAGCCCCTTGAGAAGTAAAGCAGTGATACAGCTGAGGGGAAGGATTAGGATGCCAATTCTGATCCCCAAATAATGACATCTTCCCTCTTCTTCCTCTGCCAGGTCTCTCATTCCCAATTTGGTGTCGTGTCGTGATGATGGTTATTCAGGCTGCAGGACCATAATCTCTGCACTGCAGCAGCATTTACAGCTACATTTGGTAGTCACTCAGGGACCAGGTCTGTCCCTGCTTCAAGCTGTGCAGAAGGCAGGCTTCTCTCTTTCTGGGTCACAGGTGATAAACAAGTATGGCCACCTCTTCTCCAGGGAGCTCAGGATATTTCTGCTTGTGTCTGCATATGCTCTCACCCCGTAGAAAGAATAAAACATCTGTGGAGAGATGAGTACTTGAATGCATTTAAAAGAAAACTGGTGACTTTCTGGGAAAAGAAAAAAAAAAGCCAAAACAGAACAAAACAAAAAAAACCAAACAAGAACCAAAAAAAAAAAAAAAAAAAAAAAAAAAAAAAAAAAAAAAAAAAAAATCAGAAAACCCAAACAAACAAACTCCCCCCAAAAAACACCAAAAGAAACCCCCCCCAAAACCACCAAAAAACAAAAACAAAATCTAACAAACGAGATTTAATTAACAGTTGTTATAATCAACAGTGCTATGTAGCAGCTTCAAAATGTCAATGACACCCTGAGCAGTGACTAAAAAGAGGAGCTTGATGTTTTACAGTAGTTACTCTGCAATAGATTCTACATTTACTCTGATTTACAAAACAAAATAAGATTACTCTCCCTCCCTTTCCCCAAGTGTTAGTTGTTAATCTCAGTATTTCAGAGGTTGTTAAAGCAGGTAGGTTTTCAGCCTTTACAAAGTACTCCTCATTAACTGATACCACTCACAGTTATATGAACAGAACAAACATTAAAAGGGATACTGATCCACCTCTCCAGCCCACCAGCTTCCCACTGTGCATTTCCTATATCTTCTGAGGGATTTTAGAGTGTGACAATTGAATGAAATTTGTCCCAGTGGTTAAAAATCTTATCTGATCTCTGTGTAGTTCCTCGGCACAAGAAGTACTTCCACAAATCCCAGGCCAGGATCTTGGGGTATACATTGGAAGCTAGCACTTCAGAAGGTTGTGGCTGCACCCATAAGCAGGGTGGCTGGTTCTGGGAGCAGCCTTCACAGTCTGAATGTGGATGTTTTTCTCTTCCTCCTTCCCCTGTACTTGGGTGCATATCCCAACCATTATGAAATTCAGTCTACCTGCCTAGACCAGGCCGAGAAAAATGAAGGAGCACTGGTTCTGAGGTGTGAGTTGGAATAATGAAGGCAGTGGGCTGGACAAACCCTCCACAAGGCAGGAGCTGGAAAGGAGATGGAAAATAATTAATAAAACCTAGAATGTGTTATTGCTTGTAGTGAGATGAAATAAGATGTGGAAGGGCTTGAATTAAAAATCAGGTCAAGAATAGATGTTTAGATGGGAAAGAGTAAACCATGATTCTGCTGCAAGAGAGGAAAACCAGACTGAGAACAAGCAAGGAGAGGCGTAAGAAAGTCTGAGTTCAGGTGGAAATCAGTCAAAACCAGAGACCTATGTGCTTTCCACAAATGTATAACAAAAATACCCTATGAAAATATTGTTCTAGAGACCTGATATACGCACTGCACAAAAATAGATTAATCCTACTCCAAGCATTGTTGTCTTTTGTTTTCATTTGCCAAAGCTAGTTTGGTCATTAGGTTAACAAATCTGTGGACTTACCTCAGTTTCACCCCAAAATAAGCAAAGTGCTGGCTGTTTTTTAGACTGGATTCTTTCTCTTCAGAGGAGGCCAGTATCTGCTGCTAAACTCAAATGCCAGATGGTGCATTTGGATGCATTTAGACATGACTCACTGCACAGGAGGGAGGCTTGCCAATATAAGATGATACCTTTACCCTGTGGATTTGCAAGAGGGACCAAACTTCAGTGGGCTGATAAGGCTGAATGCAGAATGATGCTGAGCCCAGCACTGTTTACTGCAGGAGATTGATCACACTAGCAGTTCAGCATCAGGAATTTAACGCCTTCCAAGGGGCAGCTTTTTTCGACCTTGGGAGCTAATAGGTCTTACAGATGAGTAAACTGTAAAAGTATCTTCTTGGACTGGCTTAGGGAAGAAAGGAAAACAGAGGCAGAGTGGATGAAAGAAGCCTATCTTTCTTTTCACCCACATTCCTAACTTCAACGTTTCAGAGCAATTCTTGTACTCAGTTTGGCTCTCCAGCCATATAAAAACATCTGCTGTGAGTCTCTCAGAAGGAACTTGCTAATCTGCAATGTTTCATGCACACAACAAAACAAAACCTGGAATCCATCCTACGTATCATATGTAGCTGCGTGGAAAGATGCCTGTGGAATTAAGCTGAGCAAGAGGCATGTATTTACTTATTCACAGCAAAAAAAAACCCCACAAATAATGACTCAAAATGTCTGTAAGGGCCTTTGCATTTCTCAGTCAATGCAAAGCACTGGAGTCTGCTCACTTATAGGTGTTCATTAAGGTGACAGTGTCTTAGAATCACAGAATGGTAACAAGGGACCTTTAAAGGTCATCTAGTCCAATTCCTCCCGCAGTAAACAGAGACATCTTCAACTAGATCAAGTTGCTTAAGACCCCATCCTACTTTGCCTTGAAGATCTTCAGGTATGAGGCATCTAGATTTCTCTGGGCAACCTGCTCCAGTGTTTTACCACCCTAATGGTGAAAAAACTCCAACAACAACAAACCAACCTTAAAAATACCTCCAAACCACCTTATATCTAATTTGTATCTACCCTCTTTCAGCCTAAAACCTTTACCCCTCGTCCTATCACTAGAGGCCCTGCCAAAAAGTCTCTCCCTATCTTTCCTATAACCCAATCCCCCACTAAATTTGAAAGGCCACATTGAGATCTCGCCAGAGCCTTCTCTTCTCTCTCTGTTTGCTTTTAAACCTGATACCAAATGATTTCACTGAGTATTCTGTTGCTTTTATACTGTGGGAAATAGTGAACACCTGTTCCTCAACTCCCTTCTTTGTACTATTTATGGTATTATAAATTTTAAGGCATCTCTCCTCCTTCCCTCCCACAGTGTGTTTTCCAAGTAGATGGTCTTGAGATAGCTAACTCTTTTTCTGTGGGAATAGCTCCATTTTGCAGATCAATGTTGCTATTCTTATCAGCACCCTTGCCAGCTCAAGTAAAACCCTTTCTAGATCAATGGCAAGGATATAATTACCTGTGAAATATATTTGTGAAAACAGGATGTAAACTCCTACATTGTTTACTATTTTTCAACATGATATACATCCCAAAAAGATCTTCTAGTTTAGCTCATGGTAGCTTTACATGCCTTCGAAATTTTTTTGGAATATTTTTGAAAATCGTATGTATGAACAACTGTAATCATCTGCTCATGGACACCTTCAAAAGACTGCAATAATCTTGCAGCTAAAAAAGAAATCTGAGCTGATGTTTCCCCTATATCTCATATTTACCCTTTGCCCACTGTCTGATTTTATTCTCTCTTACAGTTCCTACAAACTTGCTTGATACCAAAGTCATATTTACTGCCCTCAGAACAAATTCTGTGGCTCTTTTAAAGACTGCTGCAGCATCTGCTTTTATTTTTAATGGAAAAAAGAAAGTCCTTCAGTATCCTGGCTGCAACTTTCTTACCCTTTTTATTAATTTAAATAAATGTCTAGGATTAAGGATATAAATTATTAATTAAGCAGTAATATTACTTCATGACTGGAAAATAGTTCAAGTAGACACTTTACAACCAGTAATTTCAGCAATCTGTCAGTCTGGGGAGACCTTATAGCACCCTTCCAGTGAGTACCTGAAGGGAGCCTAAAAGAAAGATGGAGAGGGACTTTTTACAAGGGCACAGGGCAGGACATAGGACAAGGGGAAATGTCTTTAAACTGAAACAGGATGGATTTATTAAAAATATTAGGAAGAAATTCTTCACTATTAGAGGGGTGAGGCACAGAGATCATTTCCCAGAGAATCTGTGGATGCCCGGTCCCTGGAAGTGTTCAAGGCCAGGCAGGATGGAGCTTTGAGCAGCTGGTCTGGTGGGAAGTGTCCTTGTCCATGGCAGTGAGGTTGTAACAAGATGATCTTCACGGTCCCTTCCAACACAAACCATTCTATGATTCCACGTCTCTTCTACTTTGCCTTCAGTTTCTTTCAGATCTCAAATCTTGTACGTGGTAGATAAATACTTCTCAATAAAGTCTGTGCATGGAGATTTCTTTTCCCTTTAGCAATTCCAGCCTTGGGTAAAGGGTTTCAATCCTTTCTTTCCACTAGAACCTGAAGCCAAATGCCGTTTTTCTCTTATGGAAATTGACAGGAATAAAGTGCAGTACAGTCTTAACATCAACATACTGAGAAGCCCATGTCTTCACTGCAGCATTTACAAAGTCCTGGCAACAAATTTCATTACATAAAGTTAAAACCCCAAGTATATACTAAAATCTGATCTAAAAGTAAAGGATCTGGTGAGTTACTGATTGAGAAATTAAGAGAAGTTTCCAGGATGCTCATAAGGATATACAAATTATGTATATATATATATATATATATATACAAAATCTGTAGTTCTCATTCGGAGGAAAACATTCACAGAGTTTAAAAGCATTAAATGGAAAACTGAGAAACCAGGGAGCAATTTTCCTGCTTGCAGGCCTCCATAAAAATTTCTTATAATCTGTGAGTTCCCTGACAGAGGAAAACAGGTGAATAGTGTGAAAACCTGAAAAAAGAAAGACTACTTTTCTCAGCTGAGCCAATATACATACATGTATGTCACATGTTTCAATGCCATACTTTGCAGAAATATTTCAGAGTTTGGCAAGAAATGTCCACAATTTTACAGGAGCTTTTAGTTAACATTGTCCTGACTCTCAGGAACAGACAGGGGATTAATACACTGAAGACAAAAGATGTACCTCCAGTAATAAGATTCATGTAAGTATAAATAACACCCACTTCCATTTTAGAGAATATTCCACCATCTGACTGATTGGAATAAAAATATCATTGTAGTCCCTGAGATCATCATCTGCAGACTTATGTAACAGCAGAAACTGTTTTTCAGGAAAAATATTAATTGCAGCCTATTATTAGCCATGAAAACATTCTTCAGTGTAATGAGTCATGGCTCTTGTCATGAAGCTAAGTGCCATTGAAATGTATTTCCTAAGAGCAATACCCTTAACTCTACTCAACACAGTGGTTGTGTTAGTGTGGTTAAATGCTCCAACGCTTTATTATGAAATAAAATGGCTACACGTGGAAGGACTTGAATGGCATCACATACATTTGGACTTCTGTAAGGCTGATGCTGCCATAGCAACAAAGTCTCTGGACTGTTTATATTTGAAACCACCACAGTTAAACTCCCAGCTGTGATAGAGAACAGCTGTACTGGTATCTTGCGGTCACCCTTATTTTTGCAACTACACTTGTTTGCAGTACAGTCCATATTAATGTTATTAGGAGCTGTATTTCTCTAGGATTTTACAGGCACACTGCTGCCTCTCTTATCCTTCCTCTCACCTGACCAAGAATTTTGTCAACACCAGATTTCCAGAAGATAGAGCTTCGTGTACAAATGTATTTATATACAGAGATACCAAAGCTGTTTCTGAAGCTGGATGTTTCACTAGTAACATTGTCTTCATGTTGCTATAATTTGATTGTAAAGTATAATCCTGGACTTGTAAATAAGCATATTCATATTTTTGCATCTTATTTTATGTATTTATATGCATATATTGAATCCTCAATCACAAACTAGAGGCAGTAAAATAAGCCTTTTTCCAGGCACATTCTTCTGATACTTCTTTTCTTTCTGAACCCAGAGGTCTGGGTTAGGAGATTGTGCTTAAAAATTGTGACGCTTGAAAGTTTTTTGATGTGATTTTTTTTAATTTCTGTTTTTTCTGGCATTAAACTAGTTTTTACAACAAAATGCTTCATATTCTCAGGGTTTTTTTTTCACGATTCTTGAAGCGGTAATTATATTTATCAAATACTGGTCTTCTTCATATGCCCAATTGTTACATCTATTGGAGTTATCTACCTCATGAGCAAATAGCATTACAACAATATGAGAATATATGTCAATGTTCAATCCTTTTAATGTACTGAGTTCGACTCCTGAATTACTTCTTTTCATTTCTCAATTGTTAGTACTTTCATAAGTAATTCCATATTTTTTCTATCTGCAGCCATTTCTGCTCTGAACATCCCTGCTCTGAGGCTACTTATATCACTCTGGTGGAGTAAAGACTCTGTTTTAAAGTAGATTAGATTTTAATCTACTTATTTTCAGGTCTTTTTATGTATAGTAACCGCATTGGGTATCTTTGAGCTGAAAGAGAATCAGAATCAGTTGTTTTGGTGTATTATCCAGCCCTGCTGTAATTTGCAAATGTTCACAGCCAGAAATGGTGTATTATGAAAAAGCTGCTACCTATTAAAATATTTTTGGTGGGAATCCATTCGTGAAAATTTATATTCCATTAATGAAATTAATTATGTCGCCAACATAGCTTTCCACTAAGTGCTGGATGAAGTCTCCTTTCCTTCCCTAGCTTGTAACTGGCTCACAAGTCATAGCAGAACTTCCAGCCACTGCTACTCCAGGAAAATGAAATGTGGGTATTTTTGGACATAGAATCACCACTACAAAGCAGAAACTTGCCTGTGAAGTGAAACTATCCATATAGATATAAGAATACAGTTATAGTCACCCTGATACTTTTGACACTGTGTGACAGCTTCTGTAGGTAGTTTCTCTCATGATTTGGAATATCTCTTTCCAGTCCAGTATATGTCTCTTCAAAAGAACTCCAAGCCAAAATAAAAACAAGCTTAAAAGTGCATAAAGGTTCACAAAAAGACTAAAATTAACTCACTGTCAGTGATATAATTAAACTAACATAGACTAAAAACTTCCTCAGAGAAAACAATCCTTAAACAAGTTGATAAATTAAAAAAAATAAAGTGTGTGAAATACAAACTCACCATCCCATAAGCTGTTTTATCTCTTGGCAGCCCAGGGAATGGGATGGATAGATAGTGGCATCCACATGACAATCCTGAATCCAGGCATCTCAGAGGAACAGTTACCCACTGTCTCACCTTACTGGCAATTTTTATTTCAGTTCTGGCCCTGAAACTCCGCTGCTGGTGTTTGGAGAGCACTGGGCATCCAGGCTGCTGCATTTTTCCCTGTGCAGTACCAAAGGTTCCTTGACCTGGGTGCAATAGTGTGGAAAATAGATTATGACGCTCAATCCTCATTCATATTTTTAAAAATAAACACCTTTTTATCTTGTGACCAGAGGCTAGCACAGGCTGTTCTACTGCTCTCGATAAATTTCCATTGCCTCTGAAAATTAACCAGCTTGGGAGCTCCTAATATATCATCATCATCATTACATTTGCTTTCGGTAAATTTACCTCAAATAATATCTTTCCAGAGGACTAAATTTCAGCATAGCAAGGGAGATGAGAAATTGCTATTCACAAGTCACTGCCTTGCAAAGGTTAGCTTATAAAAATGTGTGCTCACTTAGGCAGTGTCCTTCATTGCCATTTTGGGGATGAAGATTCGGTTACATTAAGATATCTTAAGATTAAATAGAGGTGTCCTCACACACATGTAAATAAGAATTGCTGAGCTCTGAAAAAAAAGCTTTTTTCACTTAGCTTTGCTTGCAGATTTTTAGGAAACTCTGAGGGCTGTGAAGATAGAAAAATTGCTTAAAATACTTCTATTTGTCTTACAAAATGTCAGTTTTCATGCTTCCTCTGAGGCGTCTTCCAAGGATAGTCAAGACACAGCACTAAAGAAATTAGTCAAATGCCTATTCTTGCTTAACAAGGTAATTTTGAAAAATCAGATAGCTGACATCTGTGTAGAGATCTTGTCCTGCCAGTGGCTGTTCTTCCACGAACTACACAGGATTATCAATAATCATCGTCATCATCACCATCATCATCATCAATAAAGCATTGTGGCAGCAGCTAATACTGAGGTGCTTACTTGGCCAGGTTTTACAGTTTTCTGACAACACTTTGTTTTTCAGAAGATAAAAGTCAAGTAGAAAAGAATTTTTGTAAACTTATAAATCACTAAGTTTTCTGAAGTTGTATGGGTGTATTCAGCTGTTATGGAAGTCATTAGCACATTATAATATGAAGAAAATTTCTAGGAGTTAATCTGGTGATATATATATATATATATATATATATATATATATATATATATGTTCCTATTGTATAGTATGATTCAAAATTTTGTTACATGATCCTGCACATACCTGGAATTTTACAAACAAGCGCCTCAATTCTTCCTCCCATATGAAGCACTGGCTGGACCACATTTTCAATGAGGGGAGCTCCACATGTGTACATCTGTGTTTATATGAGCAAATCCCAAAGCTGTCCTTGCAGGTGAATGTTTTGGTATCCATTATTTGCATGAAAATTGTTGTTACTAAGGGTGAAATCATAAGTATGCTTTGTATCAAATTATAGGGCTCAGTTTCCTGGAAAGATTTGTACACATGAATTAATATAACATAAATAATATATTACCTGATCTATTTTCTCATTAAGGCTAATAAAAATGGTAGAAATTTACTCCATCTTTGGGAAACTAAGACACCTGAACATCATATGATGGCCGAAAACATTGCTGCATCATTGCAGTCCCTCAGCCACCAAAGGCATATTGAATTGCTCAGGCACCTAAAGTGGAATTGTCCCACAAAATCTCAAATTGCCCTTTTGTTGCCTAAGCAGTGTGAAGAAGTGCACACTCTTCCCAAAGAACTGCTGTAAATTATCTTCCTGGTCACAAGGCCACAAAAGGGAAAGAGCATGCTTTGCAAACAGACATGTATTTGAGGCACAGCACTTTCTTAAGCTCTTCCTGAGCAAAAAATTCTGTGCCAGACCTTTGCAGGGTGAGAGCAGCATGCATACATTTTTCTTTAAAGTTATGAATTTGGTTGTAATAGTGATATTCTTAGCTCTTTTTTAGGGCTCTAATTTCCAAATTAGATATTTGGAAAGGGCTTAGAGATATTCCAAAGGGCTGCTTTTGTACTCACTTCACTTACACAATATTTCAGCTGTTGCAGATTGTAGAAAACGTTATCTCGTTCCATTGGATTTAGGATAACAAAAAGGAGGCTAATTTCCATGGGTACATTTAACCTGTGTGAATAAGACTTAATTTTTCAGTAGGGTTTTTGGGTTTTTTTCCGAACATTTCCATGGAAGTAACCATTCTAAATAATGAAAATTATTTTGACAAAGAGAGACACAAGATCAAGCATAGAGTGTCTGGTATCTGTTCAACTTTATCTTGCATGCTGTCAACAGAGGATAAATTTGTAAACAAAGATTTTCCAGGACGTATTCCAGATTTGTGAAGAATGACAGTATCTCCTCAGTCTCCATCTCTCCTCCATATCACATGTTCTGTAGCTTGGGAATACTATACATTGTGTACTGCAGGCATGTGTTTTGCATGTCGGGACATGATCTAAAATTGATGTAAGTGGATTTTTGCATTGTGACAATTCTCATCTTTTACCAATCTTTCCCAAGGGCAGAGGAACGGACAGCCTGAATGGGGATCCTTCTCAAAACACTGCTCCAAGTGGCAGAGAATAGAGCCATCTATTGATGGGGAGCACAGTAATGTCTCCCTTCTGACATTCACAATGCTTTGGGAGTTCACGTGCCAACTTCTGAACACCAGCATTTGTCACAAGTTTTTATTTTGGCAAGTGCCATACTTCACAGATACATTCTTGAGATGGAAAAGACCTAACCTTCACAGCTCCCAAGTGTGATTCTTTTAGCTATTAAGCACTCTAGAAAGCCTTGCAGGACTTTCTTCCAGATATTAGGTAATTACTTTGGTTCTCTCTGGTATTTAATTTAGTATCTACCTAACAAAAAGGTATGGGTAAGGTAATAAATTGCAAAATAAATTGCAAAATACACAACAGAACGGGCTGCTCCAACATGCTTTACTTATTTAAAATATACAAATAATATCTCTTACATGTCTGGATATTTTATGCTACCATGGTTAAAGTGGAAATACTTTATTTATTACCAATAGTTTTAAAAGGCTGTATACAAGGGCATAATGAACCCAAAAATAGAAATCACTGGAGAAAATCACAGATGAACGCAAACAGAATCTTTACACAGCAACAGCTTCCCGACACTCTATTTGATGTATTCACATGAGAATAAGTAGTCCTGAGTTTATCCAGGGGCAGCTGTACATTCCCAGCTCCGTTCCCGGCCAAGCAGCGGGAGCGGAGGCCAGTCCCCACTGGGTGGCACTCAATGACCGGGCGTGGAGCGAGCGCCCTGTGCGCGCCCCGCTCCCTGCGCCTCCCGGAGCCTTACCAGGGGCTGCCGGAGGAGCTGCCCCGCTCCTCGCAGCGTTCTGAACCGCAGCTGCATGTTTTCCATCCGCTCGGCCTTCACAACTGGCAAGTGCAGCACTGTGCTGCCCTTGGTGCAATTGGATCACAGGATGGGGACAGCGGCTGCGACAGAACAAGGCACGGCTCCGGCAGGAATCAGCACTTTTCTCACGACTGTCCATCTCTCACATCAAAGCCCGACCTTTAGTTCTTCCTTTTGCTTCGTGATAACAACTCAGAATAAATCAATCTGTCAAACCTTCTCGAAGAAGCTCTAATGCAGTTGTTGACCAAACTTCGTTTAATATACAGCGTTGTATATTAAATATATTAACCATACTATATATTGTATAAATATACTTACCACGAAGGAACAAAGAAAGGCAAATTTTGCATCTGTTAGCAAGTAATAGTGCAGCCTCGCATATGCCAACCTTTCAAGACTATGTGCATCCTTCAGGGCTCAAATCTAATCTTTCAACAAGCACTAATCTTAAAAAACTTTCTTTAAAAGTTTTTCACTTTTTTTTGTGAAGTGAACTTGCTTGAAGCGAACCAAATATCTGAAAAAACCCTCACAAGGACTTAGTGCTTATGATTTTGCCCACTAAAACATGGTATGAGCACAGGCTTTTTTTTTCCACTTGTATGTTAAAAAAAACACTGTGTATGAACAAGGAATTGGCTGCAGGAAGTCACACTGAAGATCCATCCAGTCCAGCAGTGGCCAATAGTACATCACATTTTAACGGAGCAACCAAATACTGATAAAAAATCCTTGCAGTTTTTGGCAGCCTGGAGCTCAGGCACTCACACAGAGGTGATGTTTGTGCTTCACAGCTTTTGGTGGCTTTTTTGTTTATTTGGTGGTGGAACAAATAATGAATTTGTTTTATTTCCATTTTCTCAACATGTGAACAATTTGCCTTTGGACACTCTGCATGGCAATATGTTCCACATTTCAAATTGCTTGAAAAGGGGTCTATTTCTGTTTGTTTTGAACAAAAAGACTATTCCTGGAAATAAGTATGTGTTAGACACAAGGAGAGAAGTTTGACAGTTTTAAATCAGCTGGGAGAGCTGCCTGGCCAAACAGACTTCTATATGCTATTTGCATCATATATGATAAAAGGAGTCACGATTACTTTTATATCTTCTCTGAAATCAGGTGATTACAGCATCTATTAGGCCCAGCTACAAAAGCTATGACCTTCAGAACCAAACTTGCTCGATGTTTATCCAGGCATAAAGATGCTGTGAGGATAAAACTCATTATTTCAGGCCTTTCCAGACTGAGGGAGAAGTGTTATATTCATAATGACATATGGAAAGTATGGTGATATAAAGCACTGAGGTTAGATTCTGTGCCATACTTGAGTCATCTTACAAGATCTTTAGATGTGAAGATAGTTTTACACCTACCCAGTTCTGAGGGTGTCTGTGCCTGAGGAACTCTGCCTAAGTTAACTTACACTGTTGAAAACTCTCTGGGGCACTCACAGGGTCATAACACTGCCTTGTATCATCTCCTTCTTCTAAAACCTTTCTTATGATACAAAATACATGTTGTCTATTTAAAGTCAGCAAAAGGTTCAGCCTCTTTGAACTGGCTCTAGACTAAATCCATCAAGAAGCTCTGTGGTTCCTCCTTTTGACAGCTTACATCTTAGTGTATTGCTTCCTCTAGAAGTCAGGCCAGGGTAATGATGAGTGAACCTGCTCACTTAAATGGATAGGAAAAAGAACTTTTCTTTGGAAAACAATTTAAAGACTGGTGGTTGAAAGTTTTTTATAGAAAATACAATTAAAATCTAATGATAATGGAAGTTTCTTACATTTATTTACAAGTGTCATTTTTAACAAGTGAAAAATGGGCCTTGGAATTTCCCATCCTGAGGTCAGCCAGAAAGCTAGGTGCAGACCTAGAGTTTAAAATTAATTTTGAATAAATCTGTAAACAAAACTAACTGGGCCACATTCCTTCCAACCAAACCTGTGTGAAGCCTGTTGAATTATGTCAACAAGGAAAAAAATTTTACTTATCTTGTTTGTAAAGTGTTGCGCAAATACAACAAATACATTGAGTAAACAGTTCCAGAAAGAGTGCAGTATCATCATCCAAAATATGTTCTAGGAAGCATAAGGGTAGGTAGTGAGCTGAAGACTTGCATCATGGAAAAAAAGCTAAATAAGGATTCAAATCTGTTCTAACAAATTTAGCCTTGCTGCTCTTATTTCTTCCTCTAATTAATTTAGAACAGAAGAAAAATCTACTTATCAGTCAGAAAGAACCAAATTCACCTCTGGTTTAACTCAGCCAGATTTAAGACCAAGACTGAATCACTATTTTCATTGACAGAGAATTACACAGAGTGGGCATGGGTAAAGTGCAGGATACAATTCTATCTACATATATTGAATATCCAAAACCAGTAAGAATACTTGGTGTTCAATAAAACTTGGTGTTCCTGGATGAAAACACTCCAGTATTTACTTGCACAGGACACTTGGTCTACTGGACTCACAGATACCCTATTCCTGTCCTCAGCTTCTGTGTGGTACTACATCCCCTGGAGTTTCTTCTCAGGTCCTGCAAAGCCTGGTGAACTGGTGTTGGTACCAGAATTTGCTTTTTGCCAACTTTGCAACTGAGCCCTGGGGACCACTGTAATGGAAGAGTTCTGAGAGGGTGAGCCAGTCAATACTTCGAGAAGACATCTGTTCATGCTCAGCTTTTAGGCAAACCTCCTGTTAGCAAACAAAAATCATACGACGTTTAAACATACAGACCTAAACATGAAGCCTTAGATCTACAATACTGTGACACTGCTGCTGCATTGTGGTTGCTGATGGTTACATCATTTGACAATTCTTCGCTTCCAAGGCACTGGTGGCTGATTTGACAGCTCTCCAACTTCTCCATGGGAAGCCAGAACTAAAGGGGACATACTCTTCCCAATCTCCTCTATGTATCACTTCCCTTTACTCATAGCTTTCCTGTGGATTAAGACCAGTCTGGTCCAAAGGTCTGCTTCCTCTTTCTCTGGGTGAGAGGCAATCTATTCTGTCTGCCAAACAGATTTTACACCCTTCTGTAAGGCTGGAGTCCAGCCTCTCCAGGTGGGTGTTTTGCAGACTGCATGCTGACCATCTGATTCAGATCTTTGCAGTCTGGGTACGATTATCTCAGCTCTACTGTTTTTGTGTAACTATGTCGAGCAAACAGGTATTACACAATATTTCACTTCCTAAGTCAAACAGTCCTGTGATATGTCTGGGTCCAAGGCAGGCAGGACTCCTCATGTTTCTGCTTTAACTCAAGCAGACTTGAAGCATATTTGGGTACAACAAAAACAAAATATATTTCTCAAAAAGGTCTCCTCACTGCAAAGTTATCCCTACTGAGTCTTGCTGCCTGACATTCTGGAGGTAAACTAGGCCATCCTGCAACTGAGTGCAGCATGACTTCCCTTTTTTTTTTTTTTATTAAATCATTTTTTACTCAGCATGGAGCTACTCACTGACTCATCTGACACCCCACTCTACTCCTCCTCTACCTGAGCCACTGTAAGCTACCTTCTCCTATCAGTCAAAAGCTAAATGTGCCTGTAAATATTTGGTTTCTATAAAAAGGAATAGGTCATACATATGTGTAAATGTTAAGATGATGATTGTGCACTTCTGACTTACAACTTGGTAGCAGTAATGATTACTTGTTTAATGAGGGCTGGATACAAATACTAGAGGGAATTTATAATCTCCTGTTCTTCAACTGTGAACCACAGCAGATGGTTTCAGTCTATGCAGATTAAGAGCACAGTAACACATTTTGTATTTCCATAATAAATAAGAATAACTTAACACCAGTTACAGTTAGATTGTGCAAAATAGGAAAGACAGCATTCCAAGCAGTGAACATCTACTGATTCGAGCAGATTTTTAGATAATAAATATTACATTTGGCAGTTTAGAATCATCCACACCACAAATGGAGGAGAAACTGTGAGAGAGAAGAATGCATCTGCCAAAACTGGGATTTGGTTCTCCTTTCCTTTACATCACTCTTCCACTCAAGTCTTTACAGTAATTTCCAATATAGCTTTTTTATGTTAGAACTATATTGGTCACTGGAACAGTTCCTCTGAGTAAAGGCTCTCTTACATCCTATGTTGTCTCCAGGAGGTTAAATCAAAGCATTAAACAGGAGAGGACAGATGGGGGAGTGCAAGGTAATGACACATCAGTACCCATCAATGTGTCTGCTATCAGTTCCAGCAGTCTTAAGTGTTGTCATCAGAGCAAAGAACTTTAAAAAGAAATTTAAGGGTTGTGTTAGATATTCATACACATAGGAAATTTCTTCCTAGTGGGGAGCACAGGCAAACATGAAACAATTGGGCAATGCATATTGTAATAGATTTTCCACAGAACACCCCTTAACCAGACCTGCACAAGGGCCTGCCCAGGAAGTGCCATGCACTTGGGTTTTGTTCATGAACTCACTGTTCTGCAGCCCAGGTGTCTGAATTGATGCCAAACATGAACTGGCAATTCAAGGCCAGGTGATGTCTTGTCACTGCACAAGGGCAATGTCCGAAATGGAGAGAACATTCCTTGTACAACAGCACCTGCAGTGGAGACAAGCATTTCTGTTGAGTTAGTGCCAAGGTAGGTCCTTGCCTACCTTTGAGGAGTGATTGACAGTTAGCAAGTGTAGTGCAGATTTGAACCACAGATTTAGTCAGGAAGACTTCAGGATGCAAAATGATACCTAATGTCTTTGCTGGTCCCATAGTTCATGATGTCACCCAGTTTCTGACACAAGATAGCTGTTGTACAATTGCAACAAAACAATTACAGGGGTTAAATAGAAGAAACTGTTCCAAATGCAGCTTGTCTTGAAAGCAAAAACAATCCTTTGGAGAATAAAGGAAAGTCAGAACTTCCCTGTATTTTGTAGCCAAATTTAGGGAAAGAGTGTTTGCAGCAATATTCTGAATGGCTGTGAATGGGGAAAGATTGAAATCGCTGGGACATTTGTTCAGGAGAGAAAAAAGAATGTGAGCGTGACAGAAATACGTAATAGACTTAGAAGTCAGCAAAGCACAAGGGCAGAAGCGGCATTAAAGTGGGAATTTTTTGATGAAACCCCAGATAAGAATTGTATGCTGAGAGATGTAAAGAGAAAGGACAATAAAGCACTAAACAAGAAAGGCAGGGGAGTTCAAGGGCACTATTTTAAGATGGGAGGGGTTAAATCATGCCTGGATCTGTGAAGAAGACAATCCAAAGAAGAGTGACTAGAAGGGCTGATGATGATTAAAGACAGTGCAGTGAGTGGGCAACAGAAACTAAAAGAGAAGATAAAATTAAGTTCTTAGGAGCATGATCAGATGAGGAAGACAAATAGGAAATTTGAAATCTCACTGTCTATCATGGCAGGAATAGCAAGCTGCAGATGAGTAAGGGAATATGCGGTTTTGGGTCTGGAACTCTCCTCTGTCTCTTAGCACGCTCTGCAGTGTGAGCATGTATCACCGTGTGATCTCATGAGAGAGCTGGGTCCAGGCTCTGGCAGTCACGCTGTTGGCACCTAGGCTAGAAAGGTGTGAGTGTGTAGGGGACACAGCTCTCATGTTGCAAGCAGGATCTGTGCACCAGGGTGCTCCCTGTCAGCTTGGCAGCTATTTGTTGCACCACAGGTATCAGAAGTGTGGAACAGCTGGATTCTAATAAATCAGTAAGGTATCAAATTACCACGTCTGTTCCCAACACATTTAATTAGTCTCCAGGCTTTGGATATAAGACAAACCTAATTCCTGTGTTTGTAATTATTATCCATAGAGCTGTGAAGGTAGCTCTGAGTAGGAATGCATGTTTTGGTTTAAGTTAGGTAAAATAGATTCCTTCCCTGAGGATCCACTTTGATGCAAGAGAAAGGCAGATCTGACCCGGTGATAGCGAAAGCTATGCCAACAGAAGCATAAAGTCCTACCAGGACCATCCAAGGTGAACAGATCAAAGATCAAAGAACAAATGAAAAACAGCTTCTGGTCATCTAGGATGGTGTCTATGTAATCACTCAGGAGAAAAAGAAAAAGTTACTGAAATGCAGTATAATTATTATAATAGACAGAACACTAGGCAAGGAGGGCAGAAGGATATCTGACAGAACGAGCAGCATTATTTTTAGACAAGGTACTAATGCATTAGAAAGTCAGTGCCCTAAAAGTCTACTAGGTAAAGTAAAAACAGCCCTTTAAACTGCATAATAAGAATTTGACCAGAAGTCAAATTAACTCCTGGTATAATTTTGCTGCCTTTAGGGGCAAAATGAAGATGCTGTCTCCTTTTATGCATGCACTCATTGTGTTGCTTTTTTTTTTTTTTTTTTTTTTTTTAACTTCAACCCCAAGAGGTGTATTGCATTTTAATTTCTCTTTAAGTAGGTCACTGGTTTTCCTTCTCTGCACTGCCCTCTTTCAAAAGCAACCTGTAGTCTAAACTTTCATTTATTCTTTTTTAAACGGGGGAAAAGATGGGGAAGGGGGGAGCACGGAAAAAGCTACACAGAAATTTCAAATCTATTTTGGCAATTCTACTGTATTTGACTTTAACCTCACCCACTCAATACCCACCAGGCTGTTCTCAAGTTCTTGCTTTTCCATCTGCTAGTCCTTCACAGACAAGGATTTGTGGAAGAAGGCATCCCAGAAAGATTAATCTGCATACTGCAGAGAAGAGGAAACTTGTTCTGAAAGACCATGACAAAGCAATGCACCTTGTTCCTAAAGCTGTCACCATTCTGGTCATGCAGGGCTTTTATAAAAAGACAGCGTGTTACTGACCATCAGGAGCTTAAAAGAAAACTGCCTCAAACTCCATCCAGTTATGGTCTTCCTGTATTTGTCTCCACTGAAAATTACAGTTAACTCTTCTCCCATCTCCCAGAAGACTTTCAGAACTTGTTAATACAATAACTCACAAAATGTCGAAACAATAATTTACCCAGGATGGGGTGGGGAGAGACCTCAGTGAGGGATTGACAAGAATTAGAGTACAATCAGGGAGTAGCTGTCTACAGGAGGGTTCATCTCTGATTCCTTGCCTGAAAGGTGGAGAGAGATTGCCTCAGTAAATACTGAGCGTAGGATGCTGCAGTCTGCAGTCACTGGTTGCATTAGGTCAGTGCCCTAAAGCCCAGATTACAAATCCAGGGCCAATGCCACAGGGACTACTGTGTTACTTGGAGCTTGGGAAAGCAATATTCAGATTCCTATCTCTGCCAACACAAGATGTGAGGTTCACAGACACTGTGGGAGGAAGATATAAATAATAAATGAGCTAAATAATGACAGTTAGCTGTAGCTAATTACAGCTCTAGTTGCCCTTTTGAATAAAGAAAGTTCAAAGCTGCTGCAAAAAGAGGCTGATCCCTTTTCTGAATGGTGTTTGAACTTCACAGATTATTAACATGAAAAAGTGAGGAAATGCCAATGGAAGTCACACCAGCCTGTCACAGCCTTGTTGAAGAGAGAAGCAGTGTCTCTAACACCAGTTTATTTACACATCAAAAATTATTCAGCTTAGATTTATATCTAGCCTGAATACAGAAGAAATGTAAGAATTAAAATTAAATTGTGTACATTATTTGGAAGATGTTCTTCCTTACAGCTTTTGCTACCTGACTTGGGAGACTTATTTAGGAAAGTAGCTCTGTATATAGGGAGCACGAGGGTCAATTAACTCCCCAAAGAGTGCAAGTCCCCAGCCTGGGCATTTAAGTGTCTAATGGTAAGTGTGTGAATGTATTTAGCTCCTCATGCCTCTCTATTCAGTGACAAGAATTTGTTACTAGTGCCCTTCCCACACTGCAAATCAGGGATTATGAATGCTTGATCACCATGAACTGAATTTCTCTCAGATCAGGAGAAAAACATGGCCCATGGAATAGGATGCCCAAAGAATTAATGGGCCTGTGTTCTTTTCCAGCTCTTGGTGACTTCTTGTGGTTTACTGGGGGTCAGTACACATTTTCCTCACATATTTCTATTTGTAAAATGAATTCAATAATTCCTAATCACATTTTAAAAGGAATCTTCATCTTTGGGTAGCAAAGTTTTGATTACATACTATGATTACTTTATTCCTAGCACAAGTAATTATCTGTACATTTAAGTTATCATGACATGTTTCTAAATAATCTGAGTAAGTAAATAATAAGGATTTTTCTTTTATCTCTAAAATTGCCTCTATTTCAAAAGAAATAGAGACTTTCTTATTCTTTCTCAGGAGCCAGGGACATACTTTATTCAAAATTCTCTGTTAAAACTTATGTATATCAATATACACAACCCTTTGGCTAGAACTTGCATTTTTCCAAGCATCATTAGGATATTACAATAACAATCCATTTTCTTATACTTCACATTTAGAGAAGTTTGGTCAAAAATGTCCACTTCATTCATTTTGTCTTTTAATAGTCTTTTTTAGTTCTTTCACCGACTTTGTCTTTCTACATTTTAAATTACTCTGTCTTCCATGAAAGAAAGAAAAGGGTTAATGTCTTTGCCCAGAGTCTTTTTTTTTTCTCCAGCTGACTTTCAGAACTTCGAGGCTGCAGGTGACGGGAGGAGAAAAAAGAAAAAGGCGCAAGCTCAAGAGCACTGATGGACGACCCTCCTCTACCTCCGGTCAGATTTAAAGCAACTTCAACTTGGATCAGCTCCCTGGAGCTCTGGAAAAAAAATTTCTCAAAAGTCTCTTCTCCTTCAGACTGGAGGCTCTGGCAGAGGCTGTCATAGTTCTGGCACAGGGCTAAAATTACTGATCTGCAATCCTCCTCCTCTCCCCATCGGAGGAGCCGGGAGGGGACAGAGGGGACACAGCCAGCCTCAACTGCTCTCCCACAGGCAGGGCCCCCCCAGAGACCTGGACAGGCCCGAACTTCTGACTTACGAGGTGATGTTACCTCCTTGCCAGCCAAAAAAAGAAAAGAGCGAGTCACCTAGGATTTGTGATTCAAAACTGTATTTCCAGAAGCGTAGAAAGCACTCTCATTTGTCAGCTAAGATGTCAATCTATTCAATCTATGCTAGGATTTCCTTAAAAAAAAACAAAACAACTTTTTACATTCATGCTAAACCACCACACCCATCAATGTCTTGCTGCATGACTCATAGATAACTCCCTCCAGGAGCTATCTCTCTTTAATGGGTCATCAAGGAGCCCCTGTATGACTCACCATCCCATTGTGAGATGCTCCACCCAGGGGGAGGAGCCAAGCATTCGCACTTGGATATAAGTTAGGATTTGGGACAGTACAGGCAGCCCTTACTCACTGGATTAGTGACCAGAGCTACCAGGCCTTTCTATGGGATCACTGCTTCAGGAAGACCACCTCACCTGGACTGCTTCCATCACCCTGCTCAGGTTGTATTCTGACTCTGTCAGTGGTCTTTTTGTATTATTGCATTTATTTTATTTTATTTTATCTTTTTTCCCTTTTCTTCTCATTAAATTGTATTTCTGACTTGGAGCCTCTCACTCGTTTTACTTTCAAACCACAACATACATTAATTATTTTTTTTTACTTTTTAGAAAGACTGAAGAAATCTTAATAGCCTTTATTTTTTCTCTTTTAAATAGCTGACAGCAGAGCTGATTGAAGGTGTTTTAACGGGATAAAAAAGCCTCTGATACTATTTGATAGATATTAGGTTCTCTCCAGATGACTTGCTTTCACAAGAATTTCTCCAAATGGCTTGCCAACATTCACAGTCCCCACACTGCAAATTGCATACTATTTATACTAATTAATGTTAGAGCATGTATTTGTGGATGCCCCATCCCTGGAGGTCTTCCAGGCCAGACTGGATGGGGCTCTGAGCCACCTGGTCTTGTGAAAGGTGTTTCTGCTCATTGAAGTGGGGTTAGAACTAGATGATTTTTAAGGCCCCTTCTAACTGTGCTGTGATTGTATGATTCTAAAATAATATAAATCTAACATTTTCAGGTATGATTTGTTAATATTACTTGTACTGCTATGGCTGAAAGTACTACTTTTAAATCCAGAAAATATACAGTGAATGCCTGTACATGGGCACATGAATAAAGATTACTGAAAGCTGATTTGTTTGGTTTTGTATTTCAAAATGGAGAATAATGTAACAGCCATTAAATATCTACTATTATTTCCACTTAAGTCAAAACCCTGAAAGCAATTATTTGGCATAATGCACACTATTAAAGAAATCCAATGACAGAAAATAATGATTTGATTGCAAGTAGAAAATTGAGGTTTATGACCAAGTAAACAATGAAAAAAAATCAATTAAAATATCAAGTACTGATAGTGGTTCTTCAATTACAAATGCTGACAGTATCTATCAGCACAGAGGAAAAGATGAATAAGCAGCATGAACACAACTACTGACTACAGTGAACCCAAATGTAAAGGGCAGTAATCTAATCAGAGCTAGTGCCACATCTTGCCTGACCCTCTGTGCAAACGAAAAGTATTTTGTTATAACAGAATTACATATTACATTTTATTTATATATATGTAATATTTATATATATATATATACAATATGTATAATATTGTTATAACAATAGCAGCTCCCAAGTATATCTGTGCACGTATATACATATCTCTGTAGGTATAGACACAATTACCTTAAAGACTAATAAGTGTCCTCAAATGTCCTAATATGTACAATGTTCTGTGTTTTGGGTTTTCTCTAGAGCTATCTGTTGAGATGTATCATGGCATTCTGTACTGAAAACCTTTATTTTCCAGGTGCACCTACATAGGCATGGTCACTGTGGTTCTTGCTAACCTGGCCTTTTGTCCCAACAAGTGCCCTGATGGATCATTTCATCAGTACAAATTCTTACCACAATCGTGAAATCTTTTTATAAAATTCAGTTTGCGGTAGCATAGTTAATCCTGTCTTTCTGAACGTTTATACAAAATAAAAGAGGGTCTCTCAAGAAAAGTAAGCAGATGAAAAAATAAGTTAATGCTTTGGATGAAGGAAAACACCATAAGGAAAGCTGAATTTTTGTTCTACTGTGTATTTACTTGTAGTAATCGCTAGCAAACCATCAGAGTTTTTGAAAAAATGAAATACGCATGGATAGATCTTCAGTGTGAAATTAATGAAATTAATAAGGCTGCCCCAGGGTAGATGAGAGGGTGGGGACTGCAGGGGAGAGTCCTCTTTGGAGAGAGGGAGGATATGGTAAGAGATGCTGGAATATCAGGTGATGCTTTGCCAATCTGGAATGCTGAGTACTCACTGAAATAAAAGCCTTTGAGCTGCTATTCGAAAAAATGTGAACCTCTTTGAGAGTGAAAAAGGTATATTTGCACTCCTCATCACAAAACCCGAACGATCAAGGCTCTGCGCAAGGACGGACCTGTGAACCGTGTCCCCAAGAACCAGCCGCACGTAAGGAAGAGCCTGTTACCGCTAGCCCGGATAAATTGTGTGTGCCCCATTCCCGGCAGTGCTCCAGCCCAGGCTGGACGGGGCTCTGAGCAGCCCGCTCCAGTGAGGGCTATCCCTACCTACGGCAGGGAACCAGACGATGCTTGAGTTCCCTTCCGACCCAAACCACTCTGCCATCTTCAGTTCCGGCATTTGTACTGTATTAACTGTGCTATGGTGTCCTAAGAGAAGGCTTATCAGAGGCCAAAAAGACAATCAATGCTTACTGCTTTTCCTGAAGGAGGACAAAACATAGGTGCAAGCAGCTCAAACACTAAAACCCCAAACAACAAGCGGGTAGAAAGGTGGGGAACACAGGGCTGAAAAAAGCCTCACTAGCTTCCTGCGACATTCCGCTGTTACCAGCTCTTGTTTCCGAAGGAATCCGGTTTTTCCAGGCTGGTGGGTGCCACGAGACGCGGTAGTTCCCGCGGGCCCGGTTATCCCGCGGGCCGGGTTATCCCGCGGGCCGGGACAGCGGGACACGCGCGGCTCCCGCAGCGGGCACGCGCGGGGCGGGCGGGCGCATGCGCGCTGCGCGTCTCCTTGGCGCTGCTCGGAGGAGGGCGAGCGCAGGCCTCAAGGAGAGGGATCGGGACGAGGAGGAGCAGCAGGAGCGGGGATCGGCGCTCCTGCCGCCGCCATG
The DNA here is from genome assembly GCF_009819655.1 of Sylvia atricapilla. Taxonomy (NCBI): domain Eukaryota; kingdom Metazoa; phylum Chordata; class Aves; order Passeriformes; family Sylviidae; genus Sylvia; species Sylvia atricapilla. The sequence goes on along the minus strand of NC_089140.1, from coordinate 101,431,807 downwards.
CTGCTGTGCGCTGCCCTGCGCGCCGCGGCCGCACGCTCGGTAAGGGCTCCCTGCCCCCGCCGGCCGGGAGTCGGGGAGGCCGCGGCGGGGCGTGGGGAACGGGGCCTGGGGGTAGGTCGGTGCCTGGAATCCGAGTCTACGGACCGCGGACCCACAGTCCCGGCTCTTCTGCAAAGGCGGCTCGGTCTTTGTAGCAGCGGATCCCGCAGTGGCACCTGCAGTGCAGTGTCCCAGGATGGTTGCAGCCTTTCCCTGTCATGTGACCTGTCCCGTCCCTGGGAGCGTTCAGGGCCAGCTTGGATGGGGCTCTGGGCAGCCTGCTCCAGTGGAAGGTGTCCCCGCCCATGGCAGGGGACTGGAACGACATGAGCTTTAGGCCCCTTCCACCCCAAACCATTCTGTGATTCTACTTCAAAAAAACCTCAAAATTTCTCAAGAATTAAGTATAAAAAATAAACGTAATTTAATATAAAATTAATTTTAATTTTACCGCAAGTATTTATTCTATTATCAAATCTTACTAATACCGGCCAGAATCTAGACATCTTGATCTCTTCTGGCATGTCAGAGAGTACAGAGAATAGTTGAACAGAACTTGCATATGGATCTGTGTTCTGTTCATTCTTCAGGTTTGTGTTTACATTTGTTCTCTTATACCAGCTCTCAGCGTTTGGTTCGATAACAGCTGAAGAAGCATGTAAGTGCTTACTGCAGAAGAACTTCAGCAGTAGTGGGGGTTTCTGCAAACTTTATAGCATACAGGATATAAAGTCACAAATTGAGAAATTCTTCGTGAAATGTTGGAGGGGAATTTGTGTTCAAGGCACTTAAATTAAGCACTAGCAGAGTTGAATCCTTTAATTTCTTGTTTGAACTGGTCAAGACGGGAGTCAAGATATTTGCTCTCCTAATTGTACAGGAGAGTCCTTAATAGCCTCTTCTTGACTTACTTTAAATTATTAGTGATGGCAGTAGAATTAATGGCTTACAGTTAGAATGGCAATCAGACTGCTTCTGAAAGCAGCCCCAACAGTATGTGCGTTATTAACCCTGTATTTTGCTTGTAGGTAAGACAGATCCGATACTTGCATGGAACAGCAGAGCGCAATGCCACTGGAGCCTTATTTGTGGTAAATAATCTGCCTCACTCTGAGGGGGATGGGTTACAAGAGATGAGTCACAAGTGTTTTTCCAAATCTGCCTAAAAGCTTCTGATGGGCAGAACTTTGCTATAGAAACCCACTGGCATTTACAAATAAGGGTTTTTTTTTCCTATAGAACCTTCTACAAGAATTGTAATGGAGTATCAAAAGGTTTTATTTTAGTTATTGACTCTTGTGTTTCTTGCCTTATATAGTGAAAATGCTCTGTAATTTGTATGTGATTGCAGATGAGACTTTGCTTAAACTTTGTTTCATTATAAACCAGTTCTTGTTTCCTTTATTTATTTTAGTTGAGTTTGTAATTGAATCTCATTACACTTTCTGCAAATCCAGTTTTCTTGCTTTCTGAAATTTGCTGCAGAATTACCTGTGGGCTCAGGTCCTAGCTGTGTTTACAGGAGTTGAAAAGTACAGTTCCTGTTCATGGTCTGTGTGATACAGCAGGTTGTACAATGACTCGTAATTGAGGCCATTAGGGACTGTCATAAAAGGCATAAACAGTAGTACTGATTGTAAAAAGTAAAAAGTAAAAAGCCCTTGAATTTGAGTGTTTAAAGCAGCTGTGTTGTCTGTCTACCTCTGAAGAAAACCTGAAGCATCTCAAGAGAGTGTGTATTTTGTCCCATTCTGCTCCATTCAGAGCTTTAGCTGGTCTGCAGTTTAACAGCTGAATAATTTGGCATTTTCCCAACACTTGGTAAAAATCAGCCCTTTACTGAAGAGTTGACCACTGTTGAAAACAGGTGCTCGGGATTTTGGGACACGTTGTTGTTGTTCTTTCCTTTCTGCAGCTGTCTCTACAGCTTTAATCATAAAATGAAGTTAATAGGATCTCACTATATCCTTTGTGTATTTTTCCAGAAATCTGAGCAGGAATTGGTGATTTACAGGGTGAGAGCTGGTGTTCAAGGAATAGAGGAAATGCTGTAGTCTGGCAATTTAGGAAACTTCAAGTGTAGCTGGAGGTGAAGACAGGAAAAAGATGTCTTTGGCACTCTAATTGGCACTAAATTTGGCACTGTTGATGTCTGACATATGAAGGTAGATAGTTTTGTAAATTCAAGGTTTTTGTAATTGTTTAAATTATTTGCTGCAGAGAGGAGCCTGATAACAGAGAAAAGCAAGTAGAAAAGCTGAATGCGTTGCAGATGTTTATTTAATAGCATCACTGATGCTTATTCCACAGCAGAATTTTTGCTAGAGGGGCATAAGGACTTGGTTCTGTGGGGGTTTGGTTTTTTCTTGTTGTTTTTCTTTTTCTCAGTTGTCGTTTTTTAATAAGGTAATATTTGTTCCTCTCTGAGGTGAAAGGTAATGGGAAGAAGACAGCTGGATGTCACTGTATGTGTAATTGTTTGCCAATAACTAAATTCCAGATGTTAGTTAAAATGGCAAATTTCAAGGGAAACTTGTCTTGCTGGTTTGAGATGAAGGCGTTGTTTTAATCAACACCAGGTGTTCATACAGAATCAGAAAATTGGACATTTCTGATTTGGATGCCTATGCCTCCCTTTGCAAACATGTTACTCGTTAGCAGAAACACACAGAAATAAGAGAACTTTCGCTCATATTGCCTTTGTATTCTGAAACACCCAGAAAGAATTTTGCTCTCAATCATTAAATTCAGCTTGGTGCCATCACAGGCACATCACACTTCCAGTGGGAGGATATCAAATACAAAATTAGGTGGATTGTTTGCCCATAGGAATGTAAGAGCGATGCTCCAAATCTCCTGAGTTCTGATGGCTAGAGAAGGCCTGATTCCAGAGATATTGATTATGAATACCTTTCTTCATTGAAACATGCATTCTCTATACTTGACTTCTACCTGATTTTAGCCTTCTTAACTGCTGAAACTTAGCTCTTGTACTTTATTGTTTTCAATACATGGTCTGAGTTTCCTTAACACATCAACAACCGTGATGTGGACTGTGTCATAGGGCTGCACAGGGGGTTCAGCACAAAAGGTTGAAGAATTGCTGCATTCAAGTTTTAGTTACTTGTGAAGTTGGTCAGTGAGATACTTGGGTTTGAGAGCACTTCCACCATTCTTAAGGTAATAGGGGGTATGTCTTGAGTTCTGTTGGAGAAGTGAATGTAGGGTACTTTCCTTTTAGAGGAGGAGTAATACATATTTTTTCAGTGCTGAATTGATATGGATATATGGATTCTGAACAGGTTGTTGCCCTAAACATCGCCCCTGCAGACCAGTTCTCTCATTTTGGTTTACAGTGCTTTGGACTGGTGTTTACCATAGGGCATAGGTCAAGTTTCAGGCCAACGTTTTTGCAGTACACATGGAAACTAAAGTACTCCAATTATTCTCTTGTAATTCTTCAGTGCTCTTTAATAATTTTCTGTGTCAAGAAAGACAGGTGATTAGATGACTAGGAAAAAAGAAAGCATAATAATAAAATGGCCCAGGTCAGTGTAGCAAAAAGAATATGTGACCATTCAGCAGCCTTAGTGGCTTCCATGGGAGTGCACTGGCATCTGTGACTTGGGTAGCCTTTGCAGTGAAGGTGTTCCTACTTAAAGAGATTCTGCAATAGAAATGTGATACCTTCAATATATGAATGGAATGAAAACTTCACATAAGATTTGGGGAAATTGAGGACCCTGAGAAGAGACTTGAAAAAAGACTTGCATGAGGGGAGAGTGCAAAGAGAACAGAGCCAGGCTCCTTTCAGTGGTGCCAGGTGACTAGACCAGAGGTCATGGCCTCAGAGAACATCAGGAAACACTTTTTCACTGTGAGGGTGACAGAGCACTGGCACAGGTTGCCCAGAGAGGTTGTGGAGTCTCCATTATTGGATATATTCAGAAGAAGCCATCTGGACACCATCCTGGGCAAGCTGCTCTGGGTGTACCTGCTTGAGCAGGGGAGTTTGACCCAGATGACTTCCCGAAGTTCCTTCCACTTCAACCACTCTGTAATTTAACACAGTACTCTTTCCAATACTGTGTCCTTATTTCTGAACTTGCTCTCTAGAACCTGTATCCTAAAAAAATGTGGAAATGCACCTATGTAATTTAGGAGCACATCAGTGCATGCAAGTGTCAGATAAATAGCACATTGTCAGACAAATGTAAGACTAGAGAACATAAAAATTCCTAACTGCTCAGGAGTCCTAGAACTGTGTAAGCTCTTGATGAAAACTATCAAACTCTCCGTGGCCCAGAATTAGACAGAGCCCTTTTGGGAAAATGGAAAACATAAAAGGTGGCATGATTTATTTATTGCTCACTTCTGCTACAGTTTTTACAATATATCATGAAACTTTGCTACAGCTGTGTTTTCCAAAAAAGAGTCTTTATTATTCCTACAGCCTTTACACCTGTATCTTCCAATATAAAGTCTTTATTATTCCTCTTCACATGCAGGGCATTTAAGGATATGAATTTAGAGATGATACATTGAAAAGAATAGCTGCTCCAGACAAAGAGGGAGATTTTAATAAATCAATTACATTTATTTGCAAAAGAAATTGTAACTGAGTACAATTGCTAACTATCAAATAGCTGTGGAAGGCAAAATAATAGCAAAGTAGGTATGCAGATTTGAGAAGAAAAAGCTAAATTATGGAAATACTTATCATGAATTGTGGAATTGATCTGTGCAGCTAAGACATGGAAAGGTCTGTAAGGGAAAAAATAATAAAAGTTGTACAGTATTTCAGGTGCTTTCAAACTGGCGGTGGCAGTCATTGTTTGCTTTGGTATATAGACAGGATAAGCAAAGGTAATGCCTGAACAGACCAACAGATGTAATTGAAGTATTTGCCCTTGCAGTATTTCCATATTAAAATTTCTAAAGCCAAGAATAGCTGTGGACCACACATGTTCTGAGTTCTTCACTGATGATACATGCTTCACTTCAGTATGCAAATGTCTTGGCAATGTTAAGGTTTTTCATTAAATCCTTTGCTGCTTAGTAAGAAGTGGTGTAGTGTGGCAACTGCAAAATCACCCTTGGTTACTGGAGGAAATGATGCAAGTGGAAGTCAGTGGAGGGGCTTCTTTGTTCTAAATACACTTCTAAAGCTTTTATTATTGGCTAGCTGTAGATTACTTTAGCATCAAGCCTCAAGTATAGCTTGTATTCTCCAACAAACTTTCCATTTAATTTGAAACTTTCTCAATTTGAAAATGAAATATGAAGCTTGAAATTAAACTTAACTATAGGTATTTAAAAGAAACTAAAATGAACTGCTTAGAGACAGCTAAAAATTTTGTGCAGGAACATTTTCTGGTAGAAAAGGATTTTCATCAGAACTAAGATTTTATTACAGGAAAATGTTACTTTTTTCAAGACCTCCAAATTTTTTTTTCTAAATAAAGAAGAACTAATTAAAATTTGATGTTTCCCTAGAAGACCACCTTAAAAATAACTTTTTTGAATACCTTATTTTGGAAGTACTAATTCAAAATTCGGCTTCTTACATTTCGATTCAGAATTGTATATAAAATGTTGAAATCCATGACGAATCAAAATAATAGGTTAAAATGGATTAATAATGTACTTGAACGTGCAGATGTTTTAATTCTTGATTAATTTTCTTGATGAAGTTTTTTTATAGTTAATGTTTCATTCTAAAGGGAAAAATGAACTGGGTTAGTCTCATTTATTAAGGTATTAACCAGACATTTTTACTCTGCCTATTGTAAATTTGAACATAATTGTCAAACTGTATAAACAGTGTTGAAAATATGTATTTTGATAACAACACCATACATTTTCTCAATATATAATTTCATGTATTTCTCAGTAAATTATTTTTTAATAGGAAATAGGTAACGATTTTTAAGAGTGATGCAATAAGTATCAATATTTTTGATAACTTTCCCAAATATATTTAATCACTTTAGTACTATGAAATTTTTATGTGGAATATATAGTTTTTATTCAAGCAGCTCAACTGTAACTGTGTAACAAGAAGATATTTTACAACAGCAAATGTCCTGTATAATTTCCTAACAACCCATTTTTACACGTTTTTCTTCTTTTCTTGAAGCATAGAGATAGTCCTGAAAACAATCCAGATACTCCATTTGAGTTCACACCTGAAAACCTAAAGGTATGCAGACAATAAAAGAGTTCAGTACACAGCCTTTGTCTTTAGAGCAGTACTGATTTGTTTTCCTCTTTCCCTTGAACAAGCGAATAGAAGCGATCATAAAGAACTACCCAGAGGGACACAAGTCTGCAGCTGTCATGGCAGTACTGGACTTGGCCCAAAGACAGCACGGATGGCTGCCCATATCAGCTATGAACAAGGTATTTAGTACTTCATTATCTTTCGAGCATAATTTTATTGTTTTCTTTCAATATCCTACTAGAATATTAACATTAATTAATGAAAGCTTCCTCACATGGGAATTTACATGTGGCACAGAATTGTGAGAATTGCCTATGAGACTACATATTTAAAAATAAAAGGGAAAACTAATGCAGAAAACTCAGGGCTCTGTGTACATAATATTAGCCCATTGCTAGAAACCACAGACAGAAAAAAAAATTCAATAAAACCTATTCAGATAGGCTTTTCTCCCAGAATGATCCTAGAATTTGGAACAGAATTTGATTTTGTTCACTGCTGAATGTGGGGAAAGAAAAAGAAAGATAATGTCAGTGGAGTTTTCTTCCTCCCAGATAATTGGCATTTCACACATTGCCTGGATTATACTTAATCTCTAAGTCTGTAAGGACTCTGCAGAGCAGTGTTAGTGTGATAGATGTCCAGAGTGTTGGGTAACACCTCACAGTAAGTGCCCAGAAGGCTTATCAGGTTAATTATTAAAATTGTTTCAAAATAACCAGGCAAACAACTACACTGCTCCAAAGTGAGAGGCTGCATGACAGTAACCAAATACGAAAAAATTTTAAAAATCTGGTTTATATTCATATGAATAAATCTGTTGTACTTTGTGTTACCATCTGGCATATCATCGATTTTAAAGTATAAAGTTTTAAATTCAATTTAAGGTGAGGATTGTGAGCATGAGAGAAATGACTGAAGGAGGTAAATGAGCATTTAAAGAAAGGCATCTCATGTCTGCTACAGTTTCTACAGCATAACATAAAGTCTCAAAGCCATTAATGCTGGCAGTGTATTTTTGTTTATTTTTCAAGTTGATACAATGTTTAAAACGATTTTAAGGCTTTTAAGCGAACAAATATTTTCCATGATTTGTTACTTGCCTGCTAGAGAAACTGGAAGGTAAAACAGTTACTCTATTGAAACCAGAGCCAATTCTCAACTTGAGTAGTTTGCCAGGGTTCCAGGGTAATGAGGTCAGGGATACTTGCACTAGAACTGGCTCCATGGAGACCATGTTTCTCTCCCAATTTACTAGCTCTGACAGGAATCTGCAGATGTAGCCCTGGTGTGTCACAGAACCTAAGGGAGACCTGCTCTGTATGAATTAGATAAGCACAGTACCAGCTTACAATTATTCCTTACCAAAAGGCTTCCCTGGATTAGTGTGGGCAGGCTCGTACAGGTTTGTTCATTCACACAGCACAAGTGCAGTGTGAGCTGGAGCTGACAAGGAAAGCCCAAACCCAGCTGACTCCTCACATCCCCTTGTGTCTGACAAGAGATGCTGGAGGGGAGCTGACTGGAGCTCCTTGCTGGGCTGATCCATGGCTTAGGGGAGGTTGTGCTCGAGCAGGGTGATGCCACTCAGAGAACTCGGGTGTCCAGGCTTGGCACTTGGAATACATTTGTGCTTTGATACCCACCCCACCCTCCTACTTACCTGTTACTGCAAACAGGACAGGTGACTTCACTGAAATGGTTTGCTAAATGCCTTTACTGCTGTCCTCTGAGAATTGAACATAGCATGTTTTTCCCATCACAGGTTGCTGAAGTTTTAGAAATGCCTCCCATGAGAGTCTATGAAGTAGCAACCTTCTACACCATGTACAATCGCAAACCTGTTGGGAAATACCACATCCAGGTCTGCACCACCACGCCGTGCATGCTGAGAGACTCCGACAGCATTTTAGAAGCCATTAAGAAGAAACTTGGTATGACACAAATTTGTAGACACCTCTTTTATTTTTTTTTCCTTTGTTTAATGATACTGAAGTAAAATTCTTCATATAGTGGAAGAAAAAAATGGCCTTGTTCAACTTCATATGGTTTACTGGGCCTAGCACTTCAGCTTTTCAAGGTCCCTCTGGATGATAACATGATGTTAGCATGATTTATGAGTTCTCCATGGAAAAAGTCAATTAAGAATGGTGCAACATGGGATGTAAGGAGTACTCAGGGGTCTTCTGTGTGAGCTAGGGTTTTTTCCTCCTTTTAGGGTGGTTATGGGGGAGAAGAGAGGGTAATAAGATCAGCAACTGACAACTCTTCCCCTTCTATGAAAATCTGTATTAACCTTTTCTAAGAATTAGTGATAAGAGCTGCAAAACAGCTGCCTGTTACCTGTCATTTCATATACTCTGTTGTCTGAAAAAGGCATCTTTAGATGAAATGTCTTGTTTTCAAAGCTAAATTTCAACTGAAACTCTCAGCTTGAAAAATCAAAGCAGTAAGGATGATTCTGTAATTTTTACTGAGACAGGCCTTACAACTTGTATTATTTCCAACCCCTTTCTAATAAATGGAGGAAAACTGCTTTTCAGCATTCTTCCTCCAGTGGAATATTTTGCAGAGATCAGACTCTGAGATGTTACATAGACTAACTCGTCTCTGGGGAGGGTCTGTGTCTCTAGCAGTAGAACCGTAACATGCCATAGATGCTAGGTATGTGTACAGTTCAGTAAATCATTCTTTGTGTATAAACTTGAAGCTGTTTATTAATTTGTAGCTAACAATGCTTGGATGTTGGTTATTTTGGGAATACTCAACACTGTATATTAATGCATTTCCTATCAGCACATAAAAGCTATGTGTCCATATTTTTCCATTTTACTCTATCGATTACTAAAAATTATTGCTCTTGAGCAGATCTGTTGTGTTTCTTAGAATTTTCATTTCATGGTTGTTTTTCAGTGAATCATACCTGTAAACAAGGTCTCAAAAATGTATCTGAAAATTGACTATAAATGGTTTATTAGAAATTCTGTTTAATGGAAACATTTTGGACTCATTTGAGGGGGTTTAACTTTGCCAATGCTTTTAAGGCCAAAATACAAGTAATGCAATGTCCATGGAGTACTTAGATTTATGCTTTATTATTCCTGTTCATAACCATTGCTGAGCCTGATTAATTTATTGCTTTAGGTATTAAAGTTGGGGAAACAACACCTGATAAGCTCTTCACGCTGATAGAAGTGGAATGTTTAGGTGCTTGTGTAAATGCACCCATGGTACAAATAAATGACAATTACTATGTAAGTACTACATTCCCTTTTAAAATTTAGATTAAGCTTCTTTGCTGGCTTGCCTGTATTTTCCAGTTGTTCCAGATTGTGGAGTTGTGGTCAGTTTTCTAATTCCTGTTGGCAGGAACAACTCATTACCTACAGCATCTTTTGGTTTCTTGGCCTCTTGCTAGGACGATTCCATTTGTATCAAGTGTATCAGTGTATTTTTCATTTCAGTTACTGATGCACTTTTGTGATTGTGGTCTGCCTGTAAATCTGGAATTTTTAAATAGGTATTTGATAAGATTTTGAAAGCACTTTAAAGCAGTCTGTTGGAAAGTATGGACTAATTTAAGAACTGTTGTCTTGAACTGTGACCCAGATTTTTTTGTTGCAGCCGACACCATTCTGCAATGTGTGTCCTGGGTAGGCAGAGATCCAGCTCCCTAATACCAGGAAGCTAAAAACACAAATACTTGGCCTGCATCAACATTGTTTGTTTTAATATAATTTCTATAACTACATGTGAAACAAAGTCTCAACACTAAAAGGAGAGTAGACTTTTCAGTTTTCCTCATTCTTTAAGCCACTATTTGTGTTAAATGGATGGGATCAAAATTACCTGCACTAGGGTCACACTAGTCTGATCTGCTAAATTCCATGTGCTGCATTCAGCACAACCGATGACTCTCTCTGTTTTGTCAATGATATAATTTTTTTTTACAGGAAGATTTGACACCCAAAGATATTGAAAACATAATTGATGAGCTAAAGGCTGGCAAAGTTCCCAAACCAGGCCCAAGGTATGCTATATGTATAATAAACTATAATATATAATTGCCTGTATTTACGAATTATATATATTATAATGGTGACCTGCATGAAGGGTGATTCTTCTGAGAAACCAAGAAGTTTCTCAGTAAGTAATTCTAAGTAATTCTAAGGAATTACTTTTCCAGTGATTTGAGTACACAGCCTACAGCTAAAAAGCATTCATTACTTTACTGAACAGAAGTGCATGCATTCAAGGCCAAAACAAACTGGAAAGAACTGAGAATTTGCATGTTCTTGATGACTGACCAGAGGAGCATGAAATGTGAAAACATGAATTCTAATTTGTCTTAGTACTTAATAGATGAATGATGTCACCTGTTGGAATTTTTGTCTAGATCATTTAAACTAACAAGTTCCTGTTGGCTGGCTGGTTGGTTGGCTTGTTGTTTTTTTCTGATTTCTGACAAGACCCCAAAGATTCTAAATTAGTGAGAGGGTTATTATTGCTGAACTTTTCTATGCTACTTTCCACTGTTGTTTGCCCACCTGCCTTTGTGTCAATTGGGTAATTTGACTTGGGTGTTACTATTAGTATTGTTTCTATAAAAATGTTTTGAATACAAGAACAATAATCTTAAAAAAGCTAGTTTCAAAAAGCACAGGGAAGCACCTGTAACAAAATTATGATTAATAAAATTTGAAGCTGCCTGGCCAACCTGTAAATGAATATAAAAGAAAACAACTGGTCCTAGCTTGCATTTCAGTTAGGAAATTATTTTTCAATATTTGAATTTGGAATCCTTTCACCTTAACAGCTACACATTTTTTCTGAATGTTGAATGGGAAGAACAACAAAAAAATAGTAGCTTCAGCCTTGAGTCAAATGTGTGACTGTCTTCTATCCAATGATTAAACAGAATCTGAATTTTTATCAATACAGGCAATGAATATAAACTGCTTTCATTTTTCAGGAGTGGACGTTTTTCTTGTGAGCCAGCTGGTGGCCTTACTTCCCTGACTGAACCACCCAAAGGACCAGGTTTTGGAGTTCGAGATGACCTCTAAGGATTTTTGTAATATAAGATGAACTGTCTGAAAAGAATAAAGTATCTTCAATCTCAGTAAAATTATGCACATTCTAATTTTTCTTTTTTTAAGTAGTTAGCAATTAGACTATCCAACTTACTGTGGTTTTAACTACAGCACAGTTTATCATAATTCCAGATTATAAGAAAAGAGGTTCTGTAGACTCTGTAAAGTGAGTCTCTGAAAGAGTCCACTTGTGGTCAATGAGAAATGAAAAGTTGCATCTTTTGATCTGTCATGGAAAATTCTTTCAGCTTTTTTTAAAGTTCTTTGAAGAGGCAACAAAACTCACTGAATTACAAATCTGGCAAATGCAAAAGGAACCAAATTGAAATGAGGTTACCTGACAGAACATCATGTTATTTTTATTGGCAATTTATAAACAAACACAAACAAGAAAGGTTATCTGAGCTGTGTTGTGTAAAAAATCTCATAGGTTCAGTTAGAAGTGGTTCTTCTTAAGCTTAATTCTTCTTAGTATCTGTCTGTAATCAGGAAAAATGTAAAGCCCCAAAGAGCAGTATTAATAGCAGCAAAACCCAACTGACTTCCTGTGCAAGTTTATTTAGTACAGACAAGGTATGGAGCTGAGGGAAGACAGAATATACCAGAACAGTTCAACATGTAAGGGTAATAATATCTGACACTGGATCTTTGATTCACAGATCCTTCTTTGACCTTACTACTGTGCACCAGCTACTTTCAAGAACTAATCTGTATGAAATAGAGGAAATTCTTTTAATATAAAAAAGTTGAAGATTATTTTTTAAAAACTGCATACTGACACTTAATACGTATGTGTATAAAACTAGGCAAATGCTTTAGCTATACAGACATAGATTTCCATGTAAATTAGAAAATGTGGACACATCAGTCACCTCAGACCATATTGTGTCTGTCTCTTTTAAAATCTGCCATGGAACTTATATTCGTATGACAATTGATGAGACAGATGAAGCTTAACTGCATCATTTATGATTTTATTCTATATTACATTTAGCTTGTTTTGATAGTCTGATTAATCGTACTTCACCAAACTATTATCCCTCTTTGGAGTTAAAAGCTGTTTTTACAGATTACCTGCACAATGGCTATGTCATGTATTCTGCTCATGTGCCACCTTTATTTCAGTAGGCTCTGTGAAGTTCCTTCATGCACCGTTAAAAAAGCAGTATTACTATTGGTAGTTCTGGGAACATGGTATTTATATCTGTAAATCATTTGTATGAGAAACTTGCTCTCTCTTCCATATTACTATATTTATAAAATGAAATAATTGAATTGCATACAAATGGAAAAGAAAATTCAATAAATACATACCACTCATAAGTGAAGCAGTTTCCAAACAAGCATGCAGAAGTAGTACATAACATAGTGCACAGGAGAAAATAGTACACGGATTGAAATCTTATCTGTCATTTAAAGTTCCTGAATGCTCTTCTGAAAGGTCACTCCGTGTTAGTAATAGCCGCAGGCCTTGTAGCAGGCCAGGCATCTGGCACAATGTGGCACGGCAGACGGCATTTTACATCTTGATGCAAAGACAGACTCATTTTAGTATGGCAGTCTGACTATGCTGTGGGTTTCATTTTAACAACAGTCTAGTTCACACAGTTTTACCTTATTGTAACCTTCCAAGTATATGTTGAATACAAGTGAGGATGTTGCATGCATTCTGGAACTAAACTGTGCTACAGTTATTCATGGTTTTGTATGTAACAGTGAAATTCCATGGGACTGCATAATCACAGGGAACATAGAATTGGAGGGGAACATCGTTTTGGACCTGCTGAGCTTGAAACTTCCAACTATACAAACACAAAGCTCTAGAATGCCAGACTCCGCCCATTTTAAAGCCAGACAGAATCTGTAGCCTTATCCCACTTTTCTCCCCAGTTTATTCCATCTGCACATGACAAATTTGATGTTTGTCTCATGAGCAGAACATGGACCTCCACAATTCCCATATTTTAGAGATTGTTAGTGATGTTCCACAGACAAGCTGTCAGTCATCTTGATGCAACATGTCAGAATCTGCCAATCACTTGAATAGGATAATTTACGTTATCCCTCCTGCATGGCACAAATCTGATAACATCACTCTTTACATTGAGTATTGGAGGGCAGCTACAGGACTGTGAAATGACTGTAGAGAAACAAGAAAATAACTATTCTCTCATTTTACCCACTTCATTAGTTCATCAGTTATATGAGGCTTTATGGGCCTGGTTTCTCCTCAAAAAAGTTTGGGCAATCATTGTATTAAATGGTTAAAAAAATCACATCTTGCATTATTTCAGGTTTAGCTGAACTTTAAACATTTCAAACATCTCAAGTAGAAATGCGTATTTTGCATTATTTTTTAAATGTAGCTATTTACTATATACATAAATTATTTTCACAGTGGTAACTTATGTAGGATTGTGATAAGAATTAACAAGGTGATCATTATGAAAATAAGTTCCAGAATAGTGCAAAAAAGATAATCCAAGTTCTCTTTTCTGTTTTTGAATAGCTGTAGATAATACCTTATGCTGGCTTTTGCTAGTAGTAAAAAAAATGTATTTTACTAGATGTAGGACATTTTTGGCATCAAATATTAACAGGACATAATTTTCTTCATCCTCAATAGCAGAGGGTCACTAATATTAATTCTAGGCAGTAGCACTAACCTGTCAAATAAATACACACTTGCAATTCTGCAGTTAATACCCTGGATTTTAAGAGTACTGAGTGGTGAGTTAAGCAAAAAATGAGTCAACTACAGCACCAGTTAACACATTCCTGAAACTGCAGCACCAACAGAACTGATTCTGTGTTTTCAATGGTCATGTTTGCCTGTCCTTGAATAAGGGAAAAATTAAAGAACTCATATACTATATTCTCTTAAAGTGGAAGATAAAGAAGTAAAACAAACTGGGCAAGAAAAATAAAAGACTACCTCGAGAAGATTTTAAAATAGGTAGTCTTGTGAAAGGAAATGTGATTTAGGACACAAGCACAAGACACCAAAAGAATCCACTGGACTGCAAGAGTGGGAGGTGACAATTCTTTCCTTTGGTGAAGACGGAAGAAAGTTGGAGTAATAGGACGTTCTAGATACCCAACGATACGTGTGATGTTGGAAAACAGGAAGGATTTCCATGATCACCACACTGCTAGAAAAATATTATCTGGAACAGTGTTCTGTCATTAAATAGGAAGAAGCAGTGAAATCCCATTCCACCTGTGCAGGTGAATTCCACCTGGCTGACCTGCCAGTTACTTTCTAGAGGCTGGGGCACATGCTTTCACCTGTGTGGCATCCTGCAAATTCTTTTGTCAGATTTTTGTACTGCAGTCTGAACTTTTCAGTCCTTCAGTTACTAGACTGAATTCAGCAATGACACAGTTCAACCAGATGCTGGACCTTTTTGTCCTAAGACCAGTAGGTCACAGGGCCGGTGACACAGGATGTTCCCCTGGAGAGGGCAGATGAAGGCAAGTGCTTTGCACACCAACACTGCAGCTACAAAAGCATCTTGCAGCTGTGCTAGATGTAAAAGGGAGGGGCTGCTGGAAACAAGGGCAAGAAACAAATGTTAGGGTAGCAACCAGCTGTCAACTGACCAATGCTTTTCATTAGTCCAAACAGCAATTCTTACAAAAGGCTGAAGGAACAGTATTTTTTCAAGTTACTGATAGATATTATTATCAGATCTTATCATCAGCCGCTGCAGATATTGCTCATGAGACTCCTTCCCCATTACCTCAGCTGCTGGTTGTGATCACTTAATAGACACCAAATTTCTGGAACTCCACACCACTCATGCACAAGGATCAAAATGAAGTTATCACAATGCAGACCACACCTGTAGCCTGTCATGTTTCACAGTGTGGATCCCTGTATAATACCATGAGAAGAAAAATTATTCTGCCTTTGGAAACTGCTCTTATTCCACTTATGCTGATATTCCATAGGCTGTCTGCTATTCAATGAGTTTGCCGCTTCTGGAGATAGCCTCTGCCATCCACCGAACACAAAAGAATATGACGGCAGCTCCCTTTGTTACATGGTCGGTGGCACTGACAGAGCTGTTCCTGGCCGCTGGGCAGTACCCACTGTAACTAACAGAATCAAATTAAAGTGAAGGCAGTTGCTTTACAACACCAATGATCTGTACCAGCATTTGTACAGGAAGATTGTTAAAGCAAATGAGAGAAGTCTGTCTGAACAGTAAGCTGTGAAGCATGGGAATATGAGAGATTTTTGATGCCATCCTCTATCCATGCCGGTACATCATGGGTACGGATCAGAATATACACCAAGTCCACACGATAGGTGGCCTCAATCAAAGTAATCTTTTGATTCTGAAAAACATCTTTTCTGATGAATAGGAAATCTTAAAGAATTTCTACCCAGCAACAGATTAAACCAATCCAGTAGCAGCGTGACCATGACAATTAAGACTATGTGCTAAAGGGCTCTGTTTAGCTGCCATGTCAAAATACTACACATGGCAGCCCTTCAGCACCTTCCAGAAGCGATCCGGAGAGCATTGCTCGAGAACCCACGAGTACAGCACCAGACGTGTGTTCCTCAAGTCCCGCCACATGCTACTGTTGTTACAAGCAGATGCAAAAATTTCACGAGTGCAAATTGAATGACCCCTTTCCAAGGCTTCAATTAGGGCTACACAGTCAATCAATTCTGTAACCCCTTAGATGTCTTTATATGACATCTGCCTCACTTGTGCAAGTAGGGCACCCCAAAAAAACTAGTTTAGAACCCTACGGGTTGTCTTGTCCTGCAGCGGCGGGCGGATATGTATTGTGCCTCAGTGGAGGGGAGATGCAGCACTGACCAGACCGCCAGGCGCGGCGGGATCGGCATCCCGCAGCCTTCGCGAAAGCCAGCGGCCACCCCGGCCTTTCCGGCACCGCGCCACACGCACCTGCGTCCGGGGGCTTCTCCCACACACCGCGGGGCCCGCAGCCGCAGCCCCTCGGCAGCCGCCGGCGCCCGGCCATGGGATGAACAGCACAGGACACAACGGGAAGGGCTGCGCCCGCCGCGCACGCGCACTGCGCCGGATGGTTAAAACTCACTGCGCCATCACCGCCGGAAAAACCCCTCCCCGGGGAGGGGGCGGCGGCGGCAGGACGGGGCGAGGCAAAGCGGGGCGCGCTGGCGGCTCTAGGTCGGCTCCCGTCCCGCGGCAGCGACCGGAAGAGCTCTCGTCCGCCACCTCGCCCCGTGACCAGCCGGGGCCGCCGCCGCCATTTCCAGAAGGTTCCAGCGACTGCAGCCCTAGAGGATGAACCGCTGTCCCCAGCAACCCGCCCTCGCGCATGCGCAATGGTTGCGCCCTATTCCCCCGTCCCGGCCCCGTCCGTCTGCAGCATCCCGCGAGCCCGCTATTTCCCGTCGCCCTGCGGGCGTCCGCGCCCGTCTCCTTCGGGATGGGGCCGGCACTGGGAACGGAGAGAAGCGGTGCGCTGCCCACCCCGCCCCGAGCGCTCCGTCGTTGGCAGCGGCACCGCTCGCCCGCGTCCCGTGCCCTGCGCGAGGCCCACGTGGGCGGCGCGCGGCCAATGGGAGCGCCGCTGGGAGGGGGGCGGGGGGAGCCGAGCGGCGGCGCGGGGTGTGAGGAGAGGAGGGAGGGGGAGAGGAAAGGAGGGAGAGAGAGAGAGAGGGAGGGAAGGAAGGAGGAAGGGAGAAAGAAGGGCGGGCGGGGTGTTTGCAATCCCCGGAGCCGCGGCTGAGCCTCAGCCCCTTGGCACTGCGGCTGGCACTCGCTGCCCTGCCCCATTCCCCGCGGCCGCGCCGTCCACAGAGACAGGAGGAGGAGGACGCGTCCCGCTGCCGCGCTCCCGGGAGAAGGTAAGGACTGGAGCGCACCTTCCCGGCGCACGGCGGGAACCCCCAGCCCCACCCGGTGCCCGCGGGGTGCCGCCCCCTTGTCGCTGAGCCCGGGGAGCGCCCCCCCGGTGCCCGCCTCGGCGGTGTCGCCGCTGCCGCCCGTGTCCCCCCGGGCAGCGGGCACCGCGCCTCCCGCCCGGCTCCGGCCGGCCGCGCTGTCAGCCCGTCAGCGCCGCGGCGGGAGCCATGGCCGCCGCTGTCACCGCCCGGCCCGCCGAGCCTGGCCCCTGCCCCGCCGCCCGGCGTGAGGGGCCCGCGGCTGCGGGAGGCAGGGCCGGCGACGTGCGAGTAAGACAGGGAGGCGGCACGGGCGAGCGGGGCGCGGGTGCCGAGCGCGGCATGGCAGGGTACACACGCATAGCGCACAGCACACATAACACACAGACACACACGCACATAGCCCGCACGCCCCGCCTCCGTGTCGGGAATTTCGGCTGCTCCCTGCAGCCTCGGGAGCTGCTCCGCCGGTGCCGGCCCCGCCGAGGCTGCCTGGCTTCTCGGCAGGATAACGCATTCCCTGCCTTCCCTGCCAGCGCCAGGCAGCGCCGATGTGGATGAAGCGCGGCAACTCGCGCTGCACAGGTGACAGCAGGCAACAAAGGAAGGGCAAGGAATGAGAGAATGCCAGGCTCGTTTCTTCATTCTAGTTCCCGTCAGACTCTCGGGGTACCATTGATAATATTAAGTCTTGTTTGGCTGTGTTTTCGTTTTGGTGGCAGGTTTTTTGGGGTGGATTTTTTTTTCCCCCCATAGACTATATATGAGATAGGGAATTAAAGGATTTTTTTTTCTTTTACTTTTAAGTCCCAAATAAAATAAATATTTTGCAGAATCACAGAATCAGTTTGGTTGTAAAAGACCTCTGAGGTTGCTGAGTCCAACCTGTGACTGAACACTATCGTGTCAAGTAGACCATAGCACTAAGTGCCATGTCCTGTCTTTCCTTAAACCCCCCCAGGGACCTTGATTCCATCGCCTCCCCGAGCAGCACATTACAATATCAGTATTTTATTTATTATCGGTATTATTAGCTAGAGCTCCTGTGGAAATTGCTCAGACGCTGTGAGTGTGTTCCATGCCTTTCTTCTGTGGCCCATGTGATATGGGAGAAGGGGAATCTTATGCCTCTGAATTACAAGGTAACTCATGGGATAAAACAAATCTTTAATGGAGAGAACTGAGTGCGTGGTGATGCTTATAGGAACAAAAACCTATTGGACAAATGTGGAGCAGTCCAAAGGTACTTAGGGTTCCAGGAAAAAATGGTCTAATCTTGGAATGCTAGGAAAGGGTGAGATCATCGTGTCTATAAGAAATCAGTAACTATTATTAAAATAATTCATGTTTATTGACAAGCCATGATTTGGAGGTTGGGGCCGCTTCCTTCTCTAATTTTGAAATAGCAAGGGTGTGTGGGTGTTTTTCAATGTACAAGTTGATGGTAGCTTGGTTGTCCTCAAATCTTGGTTACTGTAGGTAGGGGTATGGTGAGATGCTGTGCAGGTGCTGTGTAGCTGCCAGGAACCTGTGCTTTCTTTCCTTCTTCTGCTGTAATCTTTTGCTATTGTTTGCTGGGTAAAAGTCCCCAGAGCAACAGATCTTCAGCATTATCTGAGATGTCATGGTATTTCAGCTGTTCTTACTATTTGAGGTTTGTGCAGGTGTTGGGTGTCTCTTGCTTTTCTTCATTCTTTGAGATGGAAATTCAGCCGCTCTCCTGACCTTGTGACTTGATCAGCTGGGGACCTTAATCTCACTCTCTGTGAATTTAGTAGGTTTCTGTGCAAGCTTGAGAAATGGTCTGTTCAAAGAATGCTGTAGGGTTTGAGGTAGAGCGGAATATTTCTTTGGGAAGGTAATGGTGAACCCATTGACTGTCTATGTCTTTTTACACTCCACCTCCCCCCTTAGCAGTTCTACTTTTCTGTATGTGTCGTGCAAGCTAAAATGTCAAGGAGTACCAGTGTTTTTCTTGGCACTAGAGGACCATGACGACTTTCTTGTGGCAATGTCAGTTTTTCAGTGTGTGGTGTGAGAGTCCCTTTTCCTATTTCCTGGCTTTTCTGTAGTAATCACTCAGTTGATTAGAGAGCCTTTGGTTCTTTCCCAAAGATGACAGCTCAGTCTTACAAATATAAATATTTCTGCCTTTCTGTTGCCATCTCTTTGTGTGTTCTTCTCCCACCCAGTGGATTATTCAAAATCGTTTGTGAACCCAGACTACTACAGACATTAAAGCTTAGGACAGCTGTTGTGTAAGAAGGCAAGCCCCATGCCACAAACTGAAGTCTCTGTGCAGTTTCTTCCAACAGGCTTGCACAATAGGTGACTTCTTAGAGGAAAGGGCCTTTTAATAAGCAGGCTTGTGTGAAGCTTCTGTGTTTGTTTGCTTGGCATTAGTTGCAGGAGGTACTGCTATGTTACCATTTAACATAGGATTAAAAGCATACACTGAAAGTTGAATATCTATAAATCAGTGGTCACCGGTCATTCTCAAAACACAGTTTCTCTGCACCCTTAGATGTCTGTTTAAATTGCTAGAAACTCAATAAGCTAATACAGCTTTAACTTAACTAGGTAGAAGGTCCTGGGTATCCTTTTTAGTGGTAATACAGGTACCTAGAAATGACTGAGCTAGAACTTCTACCTCAATATTCAGATCTTCTTCCTTAGTATTGGGCATAAAGGCAGGAAAACAAATTGTATTTGTTGAACTAATTTACCATGTTTAGACAATCTTAGGCTGATGAAATTGCCTGAGAGACTAGTGCAGTTAGTCCTCTTTAAAACTGGAAAAAACTATTGATCACAAAATATGTAATGATTAACCTGCTACCACACTGTTAATATACACACTCAGAATAACCTACTTTTGACATTTTTTTGGGTCTTATCTTACAAAGTGGTGGGCTGGAGACAACTGTTTGGTGTTTCTTCTTTTCCGTGTTCTATTGCAGATGGAGTATTATAAATGTTGATTGGTCATTTAGTCTCCAAATCAAACTATTTTTTAACTACATCATTAGACTCTACTTAGACTCTAGTGACAGATGGTATGAAATAAATATTAGCACAGTCTCACTCTTGCATTTTGTGTTATTACACTGAATGATTTTATTAACAGAATAACAGAAGTCAGAGCTCTGCTGACATCTTAAGGTTTTTTCCTTGTCAGTTTGTTATTATTCCAGAAACTAGAAATGTCTTAAAAGTTCTTCTATAAGCTTATGGAGGCAGTTGAGGACCTTTATTGCCACCTTGCTAAAGGACTAAATATTCGTGTAGAGTCATGAAGCTCTTGAGAGTATGGTTTTTGCCTTAGTTTATTTTAGATTATTTTCCTGGATCTGATGAAGCGTCCTTATGTCTGCTGCAACTGCTTTTATCTTTCGCAAGCAACAAATGAATAAATGCTCCTCAGTTTCATGGCCTCTACACAGAGTGCTCTAGGTAGTGGTAATGTCACAAGAGGATTGATTTCACACTGGTTTATGTTAAGAAAAGCCATTAGCAACATTAGAGACAGAATTAGGGGCTATATTAGAGGCAAAAACTAAAAATGAACTCTGAGGAGGAAAACTATATATATTTTCTCCTCTGGTCCTGTCATCTGCTTTCTACCAATGAGTAGCTTACTGGAGATAGAGAGTATTGAAAAACATCTTTCCTTGCCTTATGTCTTACATCCATGAGATTGGAAAGCATCAGAGGTAGAAAGCACTTTCTCCTCTCCTTCCTGGGCTTTAGAATGTATTCAGTGTAACAAACCCCAAATAACCCTTACACATTTCCAATTGGTAGATCTTAAAAAGTTCCATTGTTTGATGACATTAGTATCATGCAGAAACGAGCTTGTGTGTAAAGACATTTCCAATGGTTTCCCTTCTATTTCCAAGCCTTTTGCATTAGTCCTGCTTAAGAGATGTCTGGCTGTCAAACCTTTTGAGCTCTGTTGACCAGTAACTTTCTTAGCTGGTCTGTGCCTACAGAAATGTCATCGTCTTGTTTGTTTTCTTCAGTATTGTGTACAGCAAACAACTATCAGAGAGAAACCAACTTTCTGTGGTGCTCTGTACTCTTCATCAACCTACTAATCTACGTTCTTATTACTAGTTTAATAATGAAGAGAAAATGGGCCTTCTATTTAGTGTTACTCTCTTTCATGTGTGCGGAATGCTAATCTATTCGTCTTTTGACTTCAGAAAGAAACAGGTGTCTTGACACCCCTTTTACCTTTTTTAAGCAAAATTTAAAAAATCCTGGGTTTTGTCTTGAAAATGACTGGTTCTTTGCTTTCCTGTCCCTTCGATTCTCCAGATGACACAGTAAAACTTCAATGAAACTTAACTGCAGTGCTCACTGTAGTTTTACAGCCCTAAATAGTTATACTTGTCTGCAAACAGTATTCTGCTTGTTCTCTGTTTCCACTCCATCTGTTCTCTCGCTGTCTCTTTTCTCCCAAAGAAAGATTCTTTCTGTAAAGGAGCTGATAGATGATTTTGTTGTTATTTTTGTGAGATTTGGTGGTGGCCAAGAGGTGGCAATAAAGCCTGTTGAATATGTTGCATGTCTTCACGATTTAGCCAGGACAAAAATCTCTGTCATCCAGTTGGGAATCCATGAGTAAGCCAAGCTTGATCTCTGTCCAGCATCTACTGCTTTAGATTTTTCTTATGAATGGTAGCATTCCAGCTACCTGCTTTACCTGTCCTGAAACCTGCTACAGCTGAAGGACTGTGAGTAGATGTTGGCAGTTCATCTGTTCTTAGGCTGTGAAGGACCTTTGTGTGTGTTTTCAGTAATGTTCTTTCTGGCAGTGCTGCAGATAAGTTGTGGGTTTTCTTCGTTTTAGATTGACACATTATCATTAGTTTCTGAAGATTTAAATAGAAATTACTGAGGTTCTAGTAATAATGTATGGCGTAGTTATGAAATCTCTTGTCTTGGAGATTTGTAGATTTCCAGAGGGAAATTAGATTCCTGTGGAAAGAGTTGAAAATTGTTTGGCAGTAGGTTTGGTTATCTTATGTTTGTCAAAGTACTGATAAAAAGGCTTTCAAGTTTATTCTGGTAGATTCTGCATATGCAATAGTCTTTCATAATTGAAAAAATACTTATTTAGCTACATCTTTAAGTAATAACCAGTAGCTCAAACCTGACGTTTACAACTCCACTTCTCCATGTAGTTTAAAGAATGTATCATATTAAGCTAAACTGTGCAGGTGTTTCCTTTGAACCCATAGCTCATCCTAAAAAAGACTCAAGAGGAAGCACCTGTGAACATTCAAGTTTATAGACCTGTAGATTAAAAGGGAGGACTAATGGATTTTGCAATAAGTGTCTTTGGCTCCTAAGAGCCAGAGTTCTTGGGCTAGCATATTTTTTTATTTCTTTGGCATAGATTTCCTCTTTGTAGAATCAAGGATCTCCTTTGTTTTGAGAGACTATTGAAAATAAAGGGCGATGCCTTCAGGCACTCCGGAAACTTATCTGTGTCTGATTCTAAGAGGCGAGGTTGTTTTTCCATGTGAATGTTTGTTTTGACACCTAGGTCTTTCCCTCAGTTGGAATATGATATTTGCATTCTACACAGTTGTCCCGGTATGGTTGGAGTGTGACACCCACACTCACAAGATACACTGGTTCTTCTGGCTGCCTGTGTGAGAATTTGTTAGAATAAATGCTGTCCTGACTACCTAGCATAAGTCCCTGGAGAATGCAGAAGGCACAAACCTTGTCCTATGCTTAACATGTCAGCAGGAGGAGAGAACAGCCCGTGGCCATCCTGCTGCTGAGGTAAAAGAACATCTGCATTTCTGATTCACAGGACAGAATCACAAACTAGCTGAGATCAGAAAGCCCATCTGACCCCGTCATCCACTCCTTCCCAGGCTCCCTGCAGGCTCAGCTAGAGCAGTGTGCTTATGGTCGTGACTAAGTTGAACCTGGAATTTGGCCCAATACTGCGAGTAAAATATTATGTTCTAACTTTAGTTAGTCTGGTGGGATTCCTTTCTGAACTTGCTGTTGAAGGCTTGAAGCATTATGAAGCTGTCAAACTTTTTTCTTATTGAAGTCTGTAATAGAACCTTTTTTCAGCTGTTGTAGTTAATGTGTTGTTCCTGACTAATTTAATTTTTAAGAGTCACAGCATGCATTCTTCTTGTACTGCCTGTGTGTGGTAGTCTTGTAAAGCTGTGCTACACAGCTTATATCTGTGCTCTACAGATTCTTAATTAAGGCATTTTAAAAAATAATTTTAATTACTAATTAGCTGGTTGTATAAGTAAGACTTCTTTGCACTTCATTTTGCCTGTTAAAAATATTTCTTTTTAAAGCAAGGCGAATCTATCTAAGTCTTCTGTACGTTACTTGTGCTATAACTTAATGGAAAAAGTCTCTTCCGGTGCTTGACTCTGAGTAAGCTTGTGAGTGAGAAACTGAAAGTGAAACAATCTTATTTTCTGTTGCCGAGGGAGAAATATGAAAAATAGCTGAAGTATAATTAGCAATAAGAGAACTTACTCAGAAATTAGTATTTGAATAGTGAGACCATCTGCAAAGGAACATAGTCCTTTTTTTGATTCTTTGGCATTCTTTAAAGAAGAAAAGCCATTATTTATTCTAGTCATTCTGTTTGTACTGGTTCTTTCTGTTTGTTTCTTTACAGTGATTCCTTGCGGAGCAACCAGCCTGTGTAAGAACAGTAATGTATCCTCCTTGAAAAGACAAAAGGCTAATTTTAGAATGGAGAAACGCACTTGAGACTAGTACAATGCTGACAAGTGTGCTTCAGATTCATCTTGAATTCTGGCACTGGTTCAGATCCTTACTGGCCCACATGAAGGAATGCTGTAGAAATAGTATAAGTGGTTCAGAAGGAATGATGCCTCTTGTAACTATGTGGGAGGCATTCCTGCCATATTGAAATGAGGGTTATGCCTGACTCCTGAAAGGAAGATTTCTCACCATTCTGGGAAAGGCAATGATTTGTTTGTTTCTGTTTGTTGATAATGCCAGGAGATAACCAGAGATCAGCTATTCCCAAACATTCATTTCTTACATCTCATCCTTCCCATTTTGTAGTAGGGAATGTGTATCTATGTGCGTGAAGAGAAGCTTCAACGCAGGTCTCTCAGAATCAGGGAGGAGTTTCTGCTTTTAAATAATTCTTAACCATACTTTAATGAAAATACCATCTGATTTATGTTATGCAGGTTCCACCAATTTCCAGCTTTTGTACTTTAAGCTGTTCAATTTTAAACAAGCTTTTTCATAAAATGTAAATGCTTTCAATGCGGCACTTTTCTTGGTTATTGAGAGGAAATTATATGATTGAATAGATAGTGGTAATGGTCTGCCTTTTTTTGCAAGATAATACTGACTTATTGATAAAGATTCTACAATTCCTGTGCAATCTGGGATGCCATTGTGATATCAAACATCCTGCTGTTTTAGGCTTTCCTAGAAAAAGTTGCCTTTTTCCAAGCCTGTGGTGAAAGTTATTAATTACTTAAGACTGTGGTTTTGCAAGTTCATCTGTAATATATGTATCCAATCTACACGCTTCACTATTAAGCAAGTCCACAGCCCTTCAAAAACTTCTCTGAAATAATAGAGAATTCCATAATCTTAAACTGGTAGAACTGCTGTTCTGAAAGTTTGCCCTGAATATAGACATCTGTACTATTTGTATATAAATCAGAGTACTTACTGTAAAGAGAGTTCCTTGGCCCTGTGTGTGCCTTTTACTAAACAACTAATATTTAGGATTTCAGACTTGTGAAACTATTTCTGTTCAAAAATTTAAAAAAGAACTCATAGTATTTGATCTTACTTTCTTGTTCCTTCAGGCATCTTCTCATCCCGTATTTTCCTATTTCAACTCTGTTTACACAGAATCTTTTTTAGGGATCCCTGTTGGAAAGCACTGCTCACCTGTTTCCAGGGTTGTGCCATCCTGTCTGTTCGGGCTGTGCTTGTCAATGTTGGTTTTTCACCCTAAATAACATTATATAAACAGATTAATTCTTAAGGCTTTTTTGTTGTTGTTGTTATGGTTTTTAAGTAAGGAAGGAGTTCAGCATCCTAGAAGGAAGCTGTACAAGACTCATCTGGGAAAATAATCCATCTCCTCCTTCCTTCTTTTGCTTTCTACCTCAGCACCTTCCAGGGCTTTGCTGGCAGTTTCTTGGTGTCTTCTTTTGGATGAGTCTTGATGCGGGTGGGTTTATGCAGGTTTAGGGTCCATGAATCTAAATAATTGAGTGTCCCATCCTTTGAAAGTTATCTTTTTGGTAGCTTGGTCTTCAATACTCAGTATACTGTTGTGAGATGTTAAAGTAAAGCCTACCACTTTTTTTTAATTCTTCCCTTTTTAGTTATCAATGTGGTAGAACTTTAAAGGTCATTTATAGATACCTGGGATCCTTCTTCTTTTCCTCTGTCATGTTCTGCTAGTAATTTTTAGGTCTTACATGCCAAACAATATTCAATTGGTTGACATAGCACCTGCAGGGATATTTTGACAAAATGTTAGTTTTTATGAATTTTCTGCAGTGCTTTGAAAAGACATAAACAGTAATTAATTCCATATGAGTTTAGAAGTGTGATACCAACAAACTGCTTTGATTTTTATTTTATTTTTTTTTTCGTAATCTTGATGTCTGGAGTGACATTTGCAGTGGGAGGATCTCAGAATCTGTTTGAGACTGGAAACTTCAGAGAAAGTAGAGGAAGGAAATGGGAGGAGTGTGTTGAAAAAGAAGTGATGCAAGTGCTTCTTGTCAGTATTTGCATGACTTCTTGCTGTGTTCTAGAGTGTGGCTAACCTTTACCTTCTGCTGTGCCAGAAATGCTGTCTGCTCTGTATTAGAACAGCACTGCTCATTTGCCCTGCTGTACACAGCAGAATTGCATCATGAGTGGATGGGTTTTTGGTTGATATTCCACTTTAAATGATAAACTGTATGAATCTCTGGGGTTAAATGCATTTGTGCAGTTAGGCTACTGCTCCACGAAGAGTCCTGTGGCAGAAGCTGGAATAAGTTCTCTAACTTAGGAGAAGGTTACAGGATGAGAGGGTCCATGTTGAAGCAAGCTGAACACTGACCCTGCAAATTATCTATTTTCAGCTCGTTTAGGAGTTTGTGTGAGCACATAAGTGTTTCCCTCACATGGGGATATCTACTTTGAGACTGACCTTTTTCCTTCTGCAGTGGTAGGAAAGAGTGGTTGCTTGCAGAAGTTGAAAATAAAGTCAATAGTAGCTATGGTTTAACCAAGTATTAAGTGCTATCTAATGCAAAATAATCTGAAAAATAAAGTCTTTGATGTTACAAGTGTGTCAAATTGGTCAAACTCCTCACTTCATTTTTTCTTCCTTTCATTATTTCTGTCAACCTAATTTGCCGTCTGTAAAATGAAGGAAATAATGCATTTTTATCTTCCAGCAGTATTGTGAAAATAAATTATTATTTGTGAAGGGAGATGGACCACTCCTTGTTTTGATTTATGAATATTTCTTTGGAGTTGTCTGGGATAGGTGCTGCGTTTTATTTAGGATGTTGTTGGGGTTTGGAGTTGTTTTGGTTTTTTTCTTTTTTAATTTCTTTACTTTAAGAAGGTAGAAATCAGGACAAGCTGAAATAGCAGAAATTGTGTTAAGAGTGAGAAATAGATTGTCTTTCTATAGGAGCAGGTGAAGCCACTTGCTGCAGCTTTTTGTGGTCATTGGTTCCTCAGAACTTAACCAGGTTGTCAGTATGTTGGTTTTCATTCTGACAGGTGGGCTTGGGAATTTTAGTTGAGAATTGGTAAGGCAGGAAATGTCCAACTTACTCCAGTAAAAGTTTCAGTTCTTACTTGGTTGACTTATTTAATATAACATAGTTGAAGAAAACCTTTGGAAAGATGGGCAGAGGTATTTCTAATGACAAGCTGTGACATGAAAGAGGAGTCATCTCTTGCTCAGATACAGCTGTTACTGCAGCATGATCTCTCTAATGAACCATATGTATGAACCCATAGTACCTTTAAACTTCCATCTCAAAGACATACTGGGATGTGGTGTTTTCAGTCAGTGAATAGGATTTTGTTAATTAAATCTTGGGCCAAAGTTTTTTCTTCTTTTACAGTGTGGTGCTTGTGAAATGTTGCTGCATGATTTATAGGTGCCTACAGTTAGTACAGTTAGGAAGTTTTGTACTTTGCCTTTTTTTTTTTTTTTTTTAAACTGTGTTTTTCTGCTCAAATAACAAACTCAACCTGGTCTGTGTAAAGTTCAACTAAAGCTGAAAATGTCTGACTGACTAGATAACTGAGAAACTTAAATTGACCTCTAAATGTCTCTTCACCTCAACTATTCTTCAATTCTATGTACTACAAAGTTCCTGTATTCTCTGATAAGCTTGTGTTTACTTAAAATAACAGAGGAGAAAAATCTTACTAAAGGTTAATTAGAAAGCTATAGATACCATCGTGCTCTTTAATTGAGAGTATTTGTTATAAAGAAGTTGACAAGTCTAGGTGCTACTACTGCCACAGAAATAAATTGAAGAGCATTGTGAAATCTGTGGAACTTGACACTTGAAACCAAGCACGGGTAAACTCAGGCTCTTAAAATAGGGATTATCTGTAGGAGCCCAAGGTCCTATGTAGGCAAGTGCAACAAAACCACTGCAAAGGTTTTGTTTGTTTTCTGCATAGGAAAGAGTTGTATGTCCTCTCTTTTTTTTTTTTTTTTTTTTTTTTTTTTTTTTTTTTTTTTCTTCCTAGTAGAAATTCTTAGACTATGAGATACATTCCTTATTTTTGGTAGGAAGCAGTGGTGAGTTCCAGCTGAAGTATTGGAAAATCTTGCTGCCTGAGTGCTGGCTGTTTTTTAGGGACTTCATTCTACCCCTGTATAGTGTAGTCTTGTAGGCCTGCAATGAGTAGGTACTTCAGAGTATATTAAAAGCTGTTCTGGAGATTGTGAGTAGTCGTTGCCCATGCCTGTTTTGCTGTTATACTTTATTTTATAAAGGACACCTATATAAAATGGAGTTCAGCTAAGTAGTTTATTTTGCTTATTGCAGAAAAATTTGTGCAATTCTTATGTTAGGGTCTTGGTATCTGAACATTTCAAATTGAAATGTGGGAATGCTCTCTGATAGGACAATTAGTCTGTTCTGTCTGTTAGCTACTATCTGAGGAGTCTCAAAAAAAAAATATATATATATAAAAATAAATAATTTGTCTCATGGCACATATTTTTGAAATGCATGTTTATTAGGCTGATGCTTTGTTCTCTTCAATTTTTTTTTTAATATATCCACTAAAATCTGGTAGGGCAAACTGCTGCAGGGGAGAGGTAAGGCACTGTTTCTGAGATTGCACAGCAGGTATAGCAAAGGAGTAGAACTAATCCCAGCATTGCATGTTCTATCCACAGAGTTGTCTCAAGTATTGTGCAAATCTTAAAGAAAAACTGTAACAAAAAAGGATCTCTCACTTCTGTACCAAGAATGTTTTGTCATATTTTTATCGTCAAATGCTGTAAAATCTGCCAAATTTGTGACTCATGTCCATGCTGGGTATACTGCATTTGCACTTAATACAGCAACAGACTGTTGCCTTAGGCACATTAGTTTGAGACTGTGTTGGAGCTTAGTTCTTTCATCATAACCCTGACACTGGAATGTGCATGCACTGAACCGTTGCAATTGTGTGAAGAGACCTTGTGAATATTTTCCAAATAAAAATGTTCTTGTCACCTTTCATCTGCAAAAGCCACTGCGTGTATCATTCAGACAAGTGTTCTCTCTGACATACTAAATTGCTGTGCTACCTAAAGCCAGTAGTGGTTAGTAGTTTATTTGCTGGTTACTGCCAGAGAACTGAATTGTGAGTACAATGAGACACCATGGAGTGCAGGGGAAAAAGAACCTGGTAAATTGTTCTGTTCATTGTATTTGAAGGTATTATAGTGGGTACCATATACAGGAAGTGGTGATGGTAAAAATATAATCTCAAATAGTACAATGTACACAAAAGGCCTTTTATTTAATCTTTTCATATGCAGAAAGTATTTTCCTTTGATCTTGTAAAGAATAATATTGTTCCAGCCTGCAGCAGGAGGCAGGCTTGCCAGTAGGGATGTAGTGCAGTGTATATTTAGTCCATTATAGCTGCATATATCTAATGTAGTATCAGCCTCTTAGAAAAAATGTTTTACACTCTGGATTTTGTACCTATTCTACTTTAACATCCCGACAGTTAAAATATTCCCTAATGCTACTTAGCAGTAATATGTGCTGGACTACAGCAGCTCCCTCCATTGCTAAATGACTGAGAGGAAGTCTTTTGGGGAGGATCCATGTAATACTGTTTTTATAGGACTTGCACAAGAAACCTAAAACTATTTCTGCTCAAATAAAGCCTTTAATGCCCTCTTCAGTGTCTTCATTGTAAAGATCAAATAAACTGATCTAATGATTATAGAATAGCTGTGTTGATACAGTTTTTTTCAATGAAGACCTTGGTACAGATGTTTTCCTGGCTGCAGTCACTGAAATTTTAACCTTTCAGAACAGTATTTTGTATAATGTGCTGATGAGATTTTTAAGCACTTGCACTTGGCAGTGTTCCATCCTTTACCATCATTTTGATATTTTCATGAGACATCAGCAATGTTTGAGACTTCATTTCTGCAAGTATGTCTGTCCAAGGATGTAGTGAAAAATGGACCAGAGGGATAAGCTGGTCATTCTCCATATAAACAAAAAGGATATTGAACACTTGTCCTTTTTTACAAGGCATAGAAATGGCAAGACTAAAGGCTTCTGGTTTGTGTTCTGTAACACAGAAAAAAGTATTCTGAGGAAAAAATATTTGTGTGATGATCATGGAGTCCCTTGTGCTTTTCTCCCAGAGACAATCCCTTCTTAACATTGTCCTCTCAAGTCTCTCTCTCTCCACTGCCTCTTGTCACAGTCACGTTATGTCATTTGGCTAATCTGAAGCTTTAGGCTTATTTCTCTGTGTGAGAGATACTCGGTAAAAATACAGACGACTGTTCTTCTTGTAGATATGGTGTTTAAATTGCAACCCAGAAAAGCCTGGCCTACTGGACTTCACTGCCCTCCTGTGTGTTGTAGCCTGAATGGCCTCTTTCCTTACAGTACCAAATTGCTGGTCATGTATCTCTTAGCACACCCCCAGCCTCTCACTGAAATACCCTGAATAATCTCTTGTTCTTTTTTCTTACTGGATGCTGTAGGTGAAGAGGTAGATGCTGATCTGATAACACATTCATTTACCAGGAGCCATTTTGTTGTGTAGCAGTTGGCGCTGGTTGAGTAACTGTGTGTAGAAGCACAGAGTTCCATAAGAAGAAAATAATTGGCAGTGCTGTTACATCTCCCATCACACGTTTCATTTAGCATTAATAATTAGTTAACCTCTCTTTTGGAAAGAAACCACTTCTTTGAGCTGTTTGCTGAAGGATGCTTTTGTTGTGAAATAAAATACTGAAGTCATTTGCCCTTTCCTGATAAGAAGAAAAAAGAACACAGTGTGTTAAACTTAGTTAAATGAACATCTTTTTGCTAAAGCTCTTCTTCTTACAGGATTTAAAAATACCAGATTTCTGTAGCTATTTGGTCCTTTGTACTATACCCATTCCCTTTCTCCCAGTGTGTTAACCTCATCTGTCTTTGACACACTCCCACCAGAATGCAGATAACATTTGGTATGGCTAGGCGTGAGCTACCTACATACTTCTTAATTAGCCAGTGTGTACATACGGGTTGGCCAGCTGGCTTTCTCTGAACAGAATATGTAATGTTGGCTTTTGCCTGCCTTTCCCTCAGTTCAGCTGTTCTTAGACATCTCTCTTGTACTCATCCACTAACTTTCTTTTTTTCTTTCGGTAGACTCTTGAAAGCTTTGAGATCTAGATCATACCAGTCATTTCAAAATAAACTTGAAAGAGACAAATTTCTAGGAGCTGGGAAGGAGATTGTTAGGAGAAAATCAAGTCAGTCTTAGTTTAAATCAGTGACTATCCTCTCTCGTAACTGTAGTTGAGTTTGCAATGTGTAGTGTTTTCAGAGCTTGATTCCTCATGATTTAAGCTGAGAGATGTGTTTAGGAATTTGTTGAATATGCTCCAAACTTTAATATGCATTTAGTACATGGAACTGCACTAGAAGTAGTCCAGAGCAAATCTGGTAAATGTGACTAGTGTAAATTTGGTATTTTTGTTACCAGCTGTTCCATTCTGCAAATTTGCTCTTGAGAATTCTTTACTTCTTGCTAATTTAGATGTAGCCATAGTTGTTATTTTCAGTATTTAATTTCCTTAAAACATTCTGAAGCATTCCTGTCAACTATTTATAGCAGAAATTTGGTATAGTTGATTCACTGTTTCCCAGTCTGCAGTAAATCCTTATTGAAAGAGAGGGATTTTTGTTTGTTTTTTTGTTTTTCTTCTTCCCTGCAGATGAAGTAAGATATGGGAAATACGGGAAAGCAGAGGTAGTTGAGAAGATTGCCTTACTCTAGACCTCTGCTACTCGTTTTTCACATTTTTAGATGCAAATGCTTTCTATAGCAGGAGGGTAGATGCAGTGTCTTGGGAATTAACTCAGCTATTGATATTCTTATAGTAGGTTAATCTTGTGCCCCCTTGCTTTGATATACTACTACCAGTCAGCTGACCTTCAAGATCAGCTGTATAACAGGGCTACCAAAAAAAAAACCTTCCGAAAGCATCCTAACATTTTGCTGTAGGTGTTGCAGGGAAGACACTCTGAACCAGAAAGGAAACAAGTAGTTCAGTGAACACCAGAACTAATGATGCTTAATTTCTTAGCAATTTGTGTCCTGTGGTCGACTGACTCTGATAATGTGCAGTTCTCAAATGAAACTTCCGCCATAACTAAGAGAAAAAGGGAAAGTGGTTTACAAAGGCCATCTCATGTGGAGTTTTCTTACAGGCAGTGTCATGAAGCTCATATTGAAGGCTTCCCATGGAAAAAAATGGTGATGGAATACTATTGTTATGCTTATTATCCACTGGCCACTTTTTCCCATAAATTTTGTAAGTGCTTAATATATTTGAAAATTGCTGCTGCTATCAAATTTAAAGAAAATTCATCTACAGTCTTGGAAAGTCATTAGTGAATCATACATTGCACCTGACACAAACATGTGGGCCTTAATTTCTTAGAAGACCAGGCTGATAGATGTGAAGGAGTGAAATGACAGTGGCAGCAGCACCGTTGTAGTACTGCATGAATTCCCTGGGTTTTTGTATAAGTAAAGACAAGCTTTTTCCATCAGTGCTAGATGTAAGCTTATACAAATTAATACAGTAACTTGTTGGCATTAGAGTTTTAATATCACTGATTTTCTATAGCTAATTATATCTGAAATTCTGGTGGATGGCAGGATTTCTTTGGGGATTGTTTTTTTATATCCAGGGGGTTTTTATATTAAGTAATCCAAGTGTTTTATGTCACTTCCTGTAGATCTGTCTAACTGCTTACCTTTGTTACTTCAAGGAAAAAATAGAATTTTTAGTTTCTTAGTTGAAAAATGACTGAGAGAAGAGTTCAACAGTATTTCCAGTACTATGACTCATGATTGGTAATGAATGTGCAGGAAAGGTATCCAAACATAAAATAAGAATATCTGATTTTTACACATACAGAGAAGTTTCTTTAGTAGGAAGCAGATTCTGTTTTAGTGAAAAGCTTGAAATCAGTTTGTTTGAGAGAAAGCACAGCTGTCTGTGCCTGTGTGTCACATGAAAAGTGAGGACACTGCTTGTTGTGACAGAGGAGAATAATTTGAATGTAGAGAGTTTTAACTTCTAATTTAGGGTTCTGGTGATATAAAACGTGCCATCAATATTGTCTAATAAACCAGTAATTGCATTAAGAAATGGCTCTGAGGAAAACTCAAAGCAGACAGATCTAGATTTCCCGGGAAGACCCTGTGAATGTTCTGCATTTGCACTATGAATGCAAACATTTGTGTTTAGAACTTGAATTGAAATGGCATTGAACTCCAGACAAATGGAAATGAATTATTAAAATGTCAGTAAAATCACTTCTTCAGCAGAAGTTTTTGTTGTTACATACACTATGTAATCACCAGTTGAATAGTTTGCCTAATTTCTGGGCTACTATAGTGATATTTTAGTAGTTTTTAAACTATTTGTTAAACTACCCTTTATGAAAAATATTTATTCTCAAATGTGTGAAGCATTTATGTCTGGTTTAAATTTTGCACAGCAAAATGATAGTGACAGTGATTGTGCAGTGATTGTGCAATAGCAATCTGGTACTTGAAGCACTTTATGGAAATTGTGCTGTTTGTTAGTCTTACGGTGCGGTGGTTCTGCTTTGATAATCCAGTATGTGACACTCAGTTTTAATGAACTTCTAAAGCAGTTTTTTTTCCAAAATATATCTGACTTGGGTGAAGAATTTCATGAGTTCATCTTTATTTTTGATCACAAAATCACAGAATGGGTCAGGTTGGGAGGGACCACAGTGATCATCTGCTCCAACCTCCCAGCTCCAGCAGGGTCATCCCAGAGCACATGGCACAGGATTGTGTCCAGAGGATTTTTGAATACTTCCAGTGAGGGAGACTCCGTAGCCTCTCTGGGTGATCTGTCCCAGTGCTCGGTCACCTGCACAGTAAAGTTCTTCTCATGTTTAGGTGGAGCTTCCTGCACACCTGTTTGTGCCTGTCGATCGTTTGGTAAAGAAAATTTAAACATCCTATGCTTTCTGTTTTCATTTACTTCTATTTGTATATTAAGCTAACTGTATTATTAAAAATACCTTTGATTGAAATCCATTTTGAAGGTGTTTTCATAATCCTCTTCCCCCATACAACACTTGAGGCTGGTTTTTTTTTGTTGTTCTACCATTTTAAAAAATAAACTGTTGCTGTCCAGGTAAGACATGCAGGGAGGCCAAGCCTTCTGTGAGGGGCAGCTGTTGTTCAGTTCATGTGTTTTAGTGCCTGCAGGTAAGGCAAATGAGATCAAGGGAGCCAAGCCTGAGCTAATAAATTTTACTAAACTCATGAAGTTTGGCTTCTTGCTCTCATGCACCAGGGAATGGCATATGAAACCAGGAAAGGAAGAGAAGCAAAGCTGGAATGGAGGTAGTTTTAGAGAGCCAGGTAGCAGTAAAAAAGGAAGGAAAGGAAATATCAGCATGTGCAATGAGAAACATCCTGATTAAAATAATAAAACTTTGACCTGTTGATTTTTTTTCTAGTGGTTGTAATCATGATATATACAATGGGAATTGTTACAAGTGAAACTTGCAGAGAGGATTTGAGAGGCTAAATGAGCAAAAGCAGATTTATGCCTTGTCACTTTTTAAACCCATGGAAACATGTTTGTTACTATGGTAATACACTATGTTTGGTCTAATCAGCACAGTAGTATTCTGTGAAGATAGTAACTTGTTGCTTCTTTTAGGATTAAGGAAAGTTTTTTGTAAATTACAGGAAACTCAGTTTAATGTTTCTTTCTTTTCTTTGAACTGATAACCATTTTTTGTTCCTGCAGCTGTTATAAAAAGCAATTAAAAACAAAAGGCTAACCGTGTACTTTGATGTTCATTAAAATTGAACAATTACTTTCTGTGTCAGTAGGGCTGAATAAATCCTGTTAACACTCCACAAATGAAGGTCATATACTAATGTTTCTTTTGTCTTAGGTAAGAGTAGAACAGTATGAGTTTCATAACATTGTATCATGTATCCTAGCGGAGACGAGGTTCTGGTTATAGAGTGTGAGATTGTTGCTAATTAATCTCTTCTTGTTTTTCATAAGCTTGTGGTTAGTGTTTAAAAAAACCCAATAAAACAAAACACTTCCTCAGGTGTAGGGGAAAAGGAGGAAAACAACAGATTTTAGTGGAACACTTCCTACCTCTCTGTCTCAAGGATTTAGCTTTTTGAACTTTTCTTCCCCTTTTATTCTGGAAGATTAAGAAAGTAGCATGCTACATTGTTGTATACAACAGTATTAGTCTTCGACAAATATTCCGATTTTTCGTAGTTTAAACCTTGTGGAGGATGGATGTGTGGGAGGGATGTAGAAATTTGTTTGGATGTCAGCATCTCATGTCAGGTGTAGTGTGCAAAATGGTTTTATCAAATTCATCTGCACCTGATTTGTTGTCAGTTAACTGTTTCAAACCAAAGTAGTGGCCATAGTCCTAAAACAGCAACAAATTCTCTGTGTGATGATCCCAAAATTTTAATGGTAAAGCAACAGTAGAAGTGTTGCACCTGAAGTGATGACTTGATCAGGCATAAAGTTATGACAGCTCAGTAAGATTGTGATCATGTAAGTACTTGTAACAAAATACATCAACTCAAAAAGACCCATAAAAAGTCACCAGCTCTAAAGTGCTGTCAAATGCAGTTTTACCTTTTAATGTGACCTTTCCTCTCAGCCATTCTTACAAAAAGGGTGGCTCTTCCTTCTGTTTAAGAGGCAAGTCAGACCTCTTCCACTGTGTGAATCTGTAATGACACTTGTTTGGTATACAATGAAGATGAAAAACTACGCAGCTCTTGGATCTTTATATAGATATATCTGTCTCTAGTGGTGGCTTATGTAATTGATTTGATAGACAGTGGAAATTGAGGTTTCTAGTTCCAGGTTTAAGCTTCAGAAGATTTTTTTTCTAACAGGCATCTCTTGATCTGACAGATAAAAAATTACAAAAGCATTCTTCCCATACTTCCAAGAATATACAATATTTCAGTTTCTTAGGCTAGAAAGCCTAATTTCTCTTTCCAGTGTTTCTAGAAACCTTGTTCATCTTTCTAAGCCTTAGGACATTTAACACGAAGTGAGATATTGAACCTATTAAAGTAGCCAGAAATGTTCAGTCTTCCAAAAAGGTAAGCTAGAGGGATGAGGCAGTTTAGCAGCTGACTTGGTGCTTTTTTCATGACACCATCTCCAGCATCAACAGTGTTAGACCTTTTGGGGTTTTGCCCCAAGGTTTGAGCTGCATGTGAGGACG
Organism: Sylvia atricapilla; assembly: GCF_009819655.1. Taxonomy (NCBI): domain Eukaryota; kingdom Metazoa; phylum Chordata; class Aves; order Passeriformes; family Sylviidae; genus Sylvia; species Sylvia atricapilla. Next base: position 101,395,501 of record NC_089140.1, on the reverse strand, counting down.
ATGCTTGAAGCCAGGTGTCATTATTAGTCATCTTTTTTTGGGGTACTATTCAGCTCTGCTACCATCTGCAGGAACATTTGTCCTGAAATGACACTGCAGTGTGTATATTTATGTAATGTTGTTTGTTTGTTTTTCAGACACAGGATGAACCCACTGATACAAGCTACAACTAGCTAAACAGCTATAAAATGCCCAAATTTGGGTCTACAAAAACAGTTCAAGTTGAAAATTCTGACAGCAATAGCACCATGGTGGAAAAAACAACTGCAAGAAAGGTAAAAGTCATATCAATGCTCATTTAGTTTCAGTAAAATGAAGCATATTTCATTATTTTTGTTGCTGTAATTGGAAGAAATAAATATGAGTCTTTGTTCTGATATATTCAGTATTGAAAAAAGCTATATATTTTTACATTAATTTAACTGTAAGTTAAACTGTGGGACAGAATTCAACTTCTGTTGTAACTTGCAAGTTAATTTAAAAGGAAGGTGGATGCTTTGGTTTTATTTGTTGTAAGTTAGCGTATAGTCCCCATATCTTAGCTAATGTGAAGTTTTCATGTACTCGGAAGAACAACAATCCATATTTTATTTTATTTTACAGTGTGTTACTCTCTGTAGCGAATACAAAACATTTGTGAAGGCCTGTGACAGAGCACAGACCAAAGAAAAACAGTGGTTTCCAATATTCCTTTATAACACCGGAACTTGTTCTCTGCATGAGGGAGGACTTAAAAGCCAAATGCTGCTCAGAGCTTAAGAGTAGCTCCTGTACAAGGGAGACCCATCTAAAAGTTGTACAGTCCATTTTTGAGTGTTGGGGAATGAAGGAATATGGAAAGTCTAGTCATGTTGAAGGGTGGTTTGTTGTTTATAAATACGAAGTATCCCATGATTTTTGGAGTTCTGGAGACAAGTTTCAAATCATCCAGTTCTCCAATTTGTCTGCCTAGTACACTTGTACAATAGACCACGGGTTTATCTGTGCTACTAATGTGTAACAGGAACTGGAATACTACTCAGCATTGAGAATGATGAGTGACATGTGTATTGCCCTAAGGAGAGAGGATTTGTTTCACAACAATCTTTAGAACTGTCTTCCTTAAAAAAGGGTTTTGTGTGTGTATGTGGTCGTACTTACCCTTTTGTCAAAATCTGTATTCTCTGCAAGACCATTTGACAAATGGATATAATGCAGGAAGAGGTTAAAAAACAGGAAAAGATAAGATGATTCAGCATCTACTTGTAACTTTTTGTCTTCCAAAAACATTCGTAGAAACCTTTAGACCTTTTTGTTTCATTGGTCCAAGTGAAGTGAGCCAAAGGTAACTTTTTCTGCTCGCTCTGATGAATTACTTAAATAAGAAGAGGAAGGTAACAGAGTAAAATGGGGAAAGGAAATTGGCTTACTAGTAAAAGGAATGTTGGGTTTTCTTTCTTTTTTCTATTTATTCTGGTCCTTCTTTGGTAGCTGATCAAGTTTATTTAAGTGTCATTTAGTAATTTAAGGAAAGAGTAGGGAATGGAAGTTTGACAAAGGCTGTGAATATCGAATCACAGTGATGAACTGATTAAGTTGATAACAAAAAAAGTAAGCTGATAAACTGCTTGCACTGTTATATCCACTCTGGTACAGCTTAAGATTAGAATAATGTAAAGTTTGGTTTGGAATTGCATGGTCTAAAACAATGTGTAATATAAAATCCTAAATAAACATGGAGAATTATTAATGGAGAATATAACTGTTTCAGTTAATGTTCCTATATTCAGGTTTTTAGCATAATAAATAGAGTTGTCATATTTTGAGAAGAACTGAATACATGGTTATGTTACTGAATACATCGTTATGAAACTGTCACATACCTGTTCTCTAGCACATGGACAATTATCAGAAGTATTCAGATGGCCTTTGACTAATCTAAACTCTTCAGAGTGGAGTAGAAAAGACAGAGAAAATTTTGCCAAAATGTCATAATTTAGATTCAGCCAAGACAATTATTTAAAATCTTGCAGGCAGTAGGCTAAGAGTAAAGTGTGAGTTTGAACAACAAAAAGTCATGAAGACAAATCTGTACTACATACACAAACATAGAACTCTGAAGTAAAGATTGTCCAGCCCATATCAGCAGTGATAATTTTAATGAAATACCTTTAAAAGGTAGTAAAAATATCTGCAAAGCAAATAAGGATTTTTTTTCCTCAATGCATGAACATTTACAGCCACGAATTTAAAAGTAAGAGTTCTTAAAGCATGTGAAAAATGTTAGCGATTCATTAGCTAATGTAAGTAATGTTAGGAAGTGCTAAGGAATAGTGTCAAATAATGTTCATAAAAAACAGTGTTTCTTACAAGTGAGCAGTAATGCTAAAGGATACCACTCCATAAAAGAATTCTCATTCTTCACAAAATAAAAACTGTAATGACCTGAATGGCATAAGACTATTCTAATGGTTAACGTAAGTTTAAAAAAAAAAAAAAACAAAAAAACACTTGCAGGATTTTGTTTCTATTTCATAGTTTTTACACTGCTTAGCTATTTCTGATTTTTGCACTCTTAGCTGTTGACAGAGAAATGTAGTACAGTTACTGTTGTTATTATTAGATGTAATCTTTTATATTTGTCCAGAAATTATTGCTTATTATGCAGCCCTAACAACCAGTGAATAGCTATGTGAATCAGCTATGTGTTCAGGTCTTCTGAGAACTCAAGAAACCCTATTAAAAATAACATTGCTGTTAATGAGCCGAGTTTATATCATGTATGCATTAGGGTATATGTATTTTTATTTCAATTGCTCATCTGGCAAGCATAAAAAAATAGTATATCTATGTATACATACAAGTGTATACAGCAGCTAGACCACCTAATATTTGCATGAGATATTTTGTAAACACATGAATATGATGACATTTTAGTTTATCTGAATTTATACTTCATATGGCCAAACTCAGGAAGTAAAAGGAAGTAAACTATGGATATGTCATCCAAAGGAGAAGCACATTTGGAGTTTGTAAGAATTAATTCCCTCCTTGGAAGACTCCAACAATAGTGCCCGAAACCATTTAATGCCATACAGAACACGCTTCAGTATGTAATTATCTTTGAAAGGCAGAAAAAGAATGCTTGTTCTCTCAGGGCTTAGTACATCTGCTAGATTATATGGCTCTCCGTTGTCTCCTTTTGTGTCTTGTCATTGATTGTAGTGGTACCAGACAATAGAGCTGGAATGGGATATCAAGAAATTGTCCAGACTGCTGTTTGTTATCCTTCTGAGACAGTTCCTGTTGTACAGATTAAAAATGTGTTCCTCATCATAGCACACTAGTATGGTTTTGTTGACAGAGAAAATTCTTCCTTGTTACTACATCCTCCAGTGAGGCATGCATTAAATGTTGAGACGTGCAGATCCAGTTCATCCATTTGCCCCAGAGTAGAATAAGCTGTACTCAGTTCCTGACAGATGTTTGCCAGACCTTTTCTTTAAAGGCTTGCCTGATGGAAATTCCTGTCTCCTTGGGCAGTTTATTCTGATACTTAATTATGCTGACTGGCATAGAGTTAGATATTTAGTAGAAGGATAAATAACCTTCGCTAGTCTCCTGTTGCAGTCCAAAGCCATTAAATGTTCTCTAGCTGCAGTGGACATGGAAAGTATGTAATGCTTTTCACTTTACAGCCGTTTAGTTTTCTGAACATCAACATGTCTTCAGTGTTTTATCCGATTAGCAGTTTTCATTTTAGATTAATTAACCTCTTTAGAAAGTCCCCAGGACTGACTTACAGGCTATTCTGTAAAAAACGTCAGCTTCATTTTAGGTTGCTTCCATGTGTCACATTAAAGTAAGGCAGCAGACCTGTTGATGCTGAGTTTTGAACCTTGCTTTGGACCCTGAAAAAGAGATGTCCATGCTGTTGCAGTGACCAGGAAGAATTGAATTGAGTACTCAGTCTTTAAAATGGAATGCCTGGTCTAACCTGCAGGATTTTTACTTCTTCTTCCTACTTCTACTTCCTCTACTTCCTTTACTTGAAGTTGAATCCAGGATGCCATTAAGAGTTTTCTATCTTTTAACACAGAATTTTGTGATTGTACAGTTGATTATTTTCATCAGTTTGTAGGGCCTTGGTTTTATCCTGGCTTTTCCTATTTTGTTTTCTATTAAGATTGCTTTTCAAATCCATCAGTCATTTTACATTCCCCTTACCAGGGCTCTTTGCTTCTCCCTCTCTTTCAGTTGTGATGATGTCTGCATATCTGATTGTATCTCTATTTCACCATTGCCAACAAAAATAATAAATAACATCAACTTTGTACAGACTTCTCAAACACCCTGTTCATCGCATCTTTTGGATTGGAAAGTCTACCACTTAATGTTAAACACTTATTTCCACTGTAGCTAAGGAACAAAATAGTGTTTTTTCAGTTTTTGTATTCCATGTATAGCCTTTTTTTATTTTCAGTTTCAATACCTTTTATATATCTGAAGGTATGTATTTTGAACTGTCTCCTCCTAATTAGATTATCATGAATTTAATTTTCAGTTATTAGTCAAAAACTAGTGCATCAGTCATATTTAACATAGTATATATAAACAACTTAAGAATAAATGTAAAGGTATCTAATTACTTAAGCACCTACTGTGAGCACCTACTGATGTATTTTACTGAAGAGTCCTCCCAAAGAATTCTTTTTAAAGATTGCCAGCTACAAAAAGTTGTGGAGTTTTGGTTTTGTTTTTGGTTTGGTTTTTTTCCTACAGATCAAGTTGAAACCAATTTTTTCTGCTTAGGAATTTTAGATTATTTTTAGTTCATCCTTTCTTTTGCATAGTACCTAGCATAAGATAATATTCTAGAGAAATAAATAAAATTTTGATGCCACTTCATCATATTGTGGGAAATTCACATACATAGGAGAAATAATTGGTTTGTTTGATGAGGGATGAGAAAGCTCTTGGTGAGGTTGGGCTCAAGTGAGAGACGTGTGTGATGGAAGACATGGGAAAAGTCTTAACGGAGTTTGGATCTACTCTTGCCAAATTAGAGATGCATTTGGAAATGATGACTTGCCTTAGATGGATTAACTTCTTTCATAATTAATGCCACATGCACTATATGTTCCAAGGGTCTAGGGGAGTCTTAAGGGATTTGGGTTTTTAGATTTTCTTGTTCTAGCATGTAAAAATAAAAAACAAGGAGTGCTGTATCCTTTGGAGTTTTGAAGGAGGGTTGGCTTTGGTTTTGGTGTGTGGGTTTTATTCTGCATTTTGTTTCGGAATTTTGGTTTTCTGGGTTTCTCAACTTGGAGCGAAGAAGATAGGTGTTCTCTGAGGGCAGTAGCCTTTATACCTCAGGAATTGTGTTGACACAAACTGATGCCTTCTTTGTCATTTCCCTTGTACAAATATTTGTCTTCTGAAGGTTGTAGGGTTTGTTTGTAGGTTCTTTTTCTAATCATTTCTGCCTAACTTTTTTGGCAGCATTTTAAACTCAGCATGTCAGATGATATCTTCCTAGCTGAGTTTGGCATTTTTTTAAAAAAAGGAAAGGTGCCTTTGAGAACAGTACCTTTACTTCAAGTAATTTTTTAATTTTTCTCCAATCAGAATAAATCTTCAGAAGTACCAAGGACCAGCCTTTTGGGTTTTGGTGATTGGCAAGGCAATGTATGTTCTTCTTCTACCTTTAGGAGGTTAAGGCATTAGTAATTTCATCTGATTATGTGTTAGGAATAATTTAAAGCTGTGAAGTTGTCACAGCTGACAGAGTGGATCATGTATTTCTGTAGCATGTATTGAATAGAAAACATGTTCTCGGCATTGCATCTCGATTGGTAGAAAGATAAGATGTTGGAGTTTGCAGAGGGTTCTCTCAAGCAGCCTTAACACTAACCTGGTATCTTTTACATTCTTTCTCCTGTATTAGTGAAGTAATCAAGTATATGTTAATAGTGAGCCTGTTTAGGTTTTTCTATGTTTATTTGCAATATGGTTTATATACCAAAATCTCTAGATTTATACAGCTCGAGAATCCAAATAGCTTGTACCTGTTTTTTCTAAATTTGATATCAGTTTAAAAAGCTTCTTCATAGATTTTTCTCAAATGAAACATTACACTGTTATTGTTCAAATAGAAAGGGAGCTCTGTATTGGTGGATTACGGGGTGGGAGTGGAGACAGGGGAGGGTAATTAGAGGGGTTTTTGAAGGTTTACAATTCACAGTTTGAATTGCAGTGTGGGCTTTTAATGTGCTTTTAGTGGGATTGTTATGGTCAGGAAAGGAAATTGGGATGGTCATCAAGACTTGGAAATTCAGTTTGTGTTGTTCCTTTGCTAATTAATTAAGCCTCTAATAGTGGACAGCATTTCTGCCGTGATGTATCTGAAAGTAGGAATAACACAGAAATAATTTTAAAAAGAAATGACAATTGATGCTTTGGTTTATTCAAAAAGTTTTGTAATACACATACTTATACACAAGCACATACATTCTCACATATCAGTCTTTTCAGTCTGTATACATTATAAGACTATCCTGCTTTATGCAAAAATTACTTAGTATACTTTTTATTTATATTAGAGCAAGGACAAGATTGCATCCTACAGCAAAACTCCAAAAGTGGATAGGAGTGATGTGGGGAAGGAGATGAAAGAAAAGTCTTCCATGAAACGTAAACTTCCTTTTACTATTAGTCCATCCAGAAATGAAGATCGCAATTCAGACACAGGTAGAACCTTTTTATTTCCTTGACTAATAATTTGTTGGTGAAATACGTCCTAACTTAATTAATTGTATATTATGTTTTTGCACTGATTTTTTTTCTCTCTTTAAAAAGAATACTAAGTATAAAAGTTGCTCGCTTGCTTCTGATTGTTGCATCTCAGCCTGATAGGCTTTCATCTTGTCATTAGCAATGGCCAGCATGCCACCATAGTTGATCTATATTCTCCAGCTGTTTCCTAACCTCATTCTTTCCTTCTGTTTCAGTAACAAATCTTTCTTTGTATTGTCGTCTCTAGAGGTCCATTTGTTTGAACAAGTAAACAGATGAAAAACCATGTGAATGCCTTGATTTGAGACACAGCTGTCAGCCTTTTGTAGCCTTTTTTGCGGGGAGGGAGCATTAGATAGATTGGTAGATGCACTGTCCTTCATGGAAAAGGCTGCTAAGGTGACAGGGCTGGCTAAACTAGTCATGGAGAGCACACTTCCATTTCAGTTTAAGTTCCTGTGATCTGTACCTTTTCTGCACAGGCTAAATAGTTCTTCCCAGCTTAAGCTTATTTATATTAGAACTGATTTCAAGGCTTCACACTGCCATTCTCAACACAGTTCTTCTCAAGTCAAGATGGAGGGAGCTGGATACATTCCAAGAAGTACAGTTATCTCTGGGTTTAGGTAATTCATTTTCTTTGTCACTGTACATTAATAGTTTAGTAATAGTTCAGTTGATAATCAAACATTATCCATGGCCAGCAGAACACGTTGAAAGTCCCCAAATTTCTCAAAGGCTCAGTGGTACAGTTTTTTATACAGTGCTTATTGTACATTTTGAATATTTTCATGACCAGGCAGTTCCTTTAATATGCTTAGATTTAAATGCAAGGTAGAAATGTATACCTCAGTGTGTGTTTAATTTTTGTTCAGGATTGATTTCCTGCAGAAGATTTGGCTTCTTGATAATACATGCATATTTTTATTACTGTAAAGAGACTGTAGTACGAAATCCGTATCTGAAATAATCACATTGCAAAACAGTGCTCTTGGCTTTAGTGCTGTTTCCAGTGGTTTTACAGCATTCTTGAGTCTTACACTATTCACAATACCATTTGATTCTGAAAAGACCATGTCCAAATTAGAAGTATGCTCCCAGCACCTACTTTATTAAATTTTTTGCATGCTATTAGACCATGACTATTTTTTTCATGGTGGAAATAAATATTTTTGGATGTAATATTTAGTATTTATAGAAAGTTTTGTGTTGAAAATCTTGTCTTGTCTCACCACCCCTATCAGTTTTAAATAAGTCTTGTAAATCTTGTAAAATAATCTTGTAAAGTAGCAGAACTTTGGGTTATGTTTTTTTTGCTATAGCATCTATTGTCACAGTTGCCACAAGATTGATTACTTCAGACACTTTGACATGCACAACAAAACAGTGCTCACACTACAAAATTTTTTTGTCAGAAGTTGTAGCAGGGCGGTGAAATAGACAGTTCAAGTAGGGGTGAGAAATATTTAACATAAAAGTAGAAGGCACGTGGCTTCTTATTGTGGTAGCAAACATCACAACTTGGTGAACATTTCGTTTCTCCTGAGGTAAGGTGGTTAGAGCACTTGCCCTTTTGCAGGTAGGAAACCTGGTCCATAAACCTTCCAGAAACTTTAGAGCAGGAGCATTACTGGGATGAAAAGACTGTTGCTGTAATGCAGATTCTGTGCCTAACCAATTAGATTAGAGTGCTGGGAATTAGACGCTTAAACTGGTGCCAGGTTTGTCACTGACATGGATTAGGACTGACATCAGTGATCATGAAATGCAGTGCTGCTTCTGGCACAAACTTGGCATTATACCTGGAAAAGGTTTGCTCTCACTGAGCTACACTGTTACCTCTCACAGAAGTGTCTCCCTGATAGCTGTGTACAGAGAATGGCCAACCTTGAGAAGGAGGAAAGTAAGTTTTTGGAAATGAGAGTGTAATTGGACACAGAGGGGGAAAAAGAAAAGTTAATGAAAAGCTTCTTATCAGCTTCAAGGTCTTTAAAAATATGTCTGAGTTAAAAAAACCTGCAAAAAAAAAAAAAGTACTTAAAAATCAATTTAATAGTTTAATAAATGGTTTATCCCCAAGATACATTATAGGATCACTAGCTGATTGTAGAAACTCCATGAAAATTGTATTTCATCCTGTTTAAGCATGTAAATGAGTCAAAGAATGGGAATGCCTAATTTTTAGAGCTTTAAATCATTAGAGCTTTCTTGGTTCTAGTTACAGTGTCTTCCATAAACCAAAATTTCATCCTTTTTTTACTGATTTTTGTAAAAATTGCTCTTTTGTTGCTTTCTCTGGTGGATTTGGGTTTTTTTGTTGTTGTTTGTTTGTTTCAGGTATTGTCTAAATATTGCAATATAATGAACACGGACAGCCAAAGGGAATGTTGATGTAACACAGAAATGTCTTTGGGGTTTTTTTTTCATTTGATTTCTGCAACACTATACACGAAGTACATTTTACACTCAGTCAGTTTCGGCAAGATTGAAACCAAACAGCATTTTTAGAGTGCTGTAAGAGTCTAGAACACCTCTTTATCTAAATATAAATTTATTTTTTTCCTTAAGAAAATAAATTTGTATTCAGTATTTTAAGATTGAGCCCTTTAGTTGCTTTCTTAATAGTTTAATCCCCATGAAGATTGCATCCAGTTGGATAAAGGCAGTCCTGCAATGCCAGTGAATGGCTGCAGGAGCTGCAAAGTCTCTGCAGGTCTGAAAGACAATGTGAGTCCCTTCTGAAGAGGCCCCTGGGAACAGGACACACCTGGAAGGACACTCTGTCCCTGCCTTTATCAGCAGCATCCTGTTGTGTTTCTTCTCTTGTGCAGGGCTCTGACACTCCCCAGCCTGCGGTGGCTTCCCGAAACTGAGGGCTCTGTTGTGACGTCCCCATTCTTGGTCAGAGCAACCAGAAAAAAATAATAATGTATACATCCTGCAGGCAACTTTATTTATACTGCAGTATAGCTTTGATTTATTTATAAGTAAATCTTAGAGAGGAGTCTACACAAAGGCTTTGATTGAGACTGCTGGATTGGATGGTTGAAACAGAAATATTTTTCATATCTTTTGAAATAAACTCTCTTATTTTATGTTGCCCAATCCAAAGCCATAATTTGATTGAAAAGCCATCAGTTATTTAGATTACTTAAATAGAATTATTTACATTTTCTTAATTTTGTTGAAATAATCTGATTAGTTTTAAGTAACCTCTGATGGGGTTATTGGAATAAGAACAATAGACAAGTGTTGATTTTGCAGAGGTCAGATTTGTTTGCTTTCTCCACCTCACTAGTGTGAAGAGAGAAATTTGAATTCATCATAATTAAACATAACTGCAGATACTAAAAATCTTCTCATTGTAAAGAGAGTCTTGTTACAGAGTTGATTATTCAGGAACAATGGGTTACAATTACACTTAATGTGGTAATTTGTTGATCTTTCTTGGAAACTATGTTCTCCTGATTTACCGTTTATAGCAGGATTTTGGTTTTGTTTTCTGACCCCTTCAATTTCAATCTTTAAAGTAGTCCAAACGTGGCACAGTCATACTTCTTTTAGCACTTAGTTGATTTCAAGAAGAGCAAAATAACTGGTCTCTTCATGTTGCATGGGTACATCACAGTAACACAATTTCTTTGCTCGTGCTTTCTGTAGTTACAGAGGTGTTGAAGGGACTATTCACACACTGCCTGCTGGATTTGGGCTTATTGTTTAACCATAACAAGTTTTTTTAACTGTCGTTTGGGCTACAGGCAGGAAAATTGAGGCGGTTTTGTGTATTGGTTTTGTTAAATAAATGTCATAAACTTGACTAATTAGGCATCACAGTAGTACCTTGAGATCTCTACACTGGTGAATGCACTGTGGTGTCTCTGCATCACATTCTAAGCTTTTTCTTTCCCTGAGGGTAGGAAACACAGCCAGTCATTATGTTTTTCTTGGAAATAACTTCAGTCAGGTTGCAATGATGATACAGAGCTCAGTAAACTCTGTCTCTGAACTTCATCATCTGCAGAGTTGGTCTTGACCTACCAGTGAACATATTATTCTTTGGTTGTAGATCATTCAGTCTTATGACTTCATAACATTTATTTCAAGCAGCTCATATTTTAATTTTGCATGGTCCTAGTTTTTGATCCTGTTACTCTTTACGATTTGGACTATAATGGGAGTCTTTCACTTGAAAACAGACTATTATGAGCCCTGAAGTTTGAATTTGGGGCGTTTTATTTTTATTTTATTTTAATTTCCTTTTTCCAATGAGGAGATTGTTTCACCTAATGAAATACTCGGCTGGTTTGGCATGATTTGTTCTGAGAAATCCATGTATTACATTACTTAATAATTTAATTTTCCGAAACATTAAGAATTACTTGAGTAGGTATTTGTAATTTATCCAGTTGGAAAAAAAAAGCAAGCAAACATGAAACCAGATACATTATTGCCTTGGGACAAAATCTGTCATGTGTAAGTTATCGTAAAATAATCACCACTGTCTCTGATGTTCCTCGTGGCAGTACATTATAAGTATTGTGAGTGCATTTCTTTGAGCTCTTTTACAAAAAAGCACTCAGATGCTCCTGAATTCCTGTTTCACATAACAATTTTGAAATAATTTTTTGAAAAATTATTTTGAAATAATTTTTTTAAGTGTTTGGTGAAGAGCTTGTGTTGCCGAGGGAAAAGCTTAAAGGGATATTGTCCAGAGGGATTTGGCTGTGTATTACAGTGTTCATTTAACAAAGGTGGTTGAACATGAAGTCACTTGAAGAGTTCTAGTTTTTATATTTTTTATAAAAAGTGAAAAAATCTCTTACGTTCTATTTCCAACCCTTATGTTCATTTCTAACTGCTGAAGATCAGCAGAAAGTGATGAGAATGTGAATGTAAAAGAAAATATCTGTATTCCATAGAACCCGAAAACAAAATGCTCAAGATGTGAAAAAAACCCAAAGAAACCAGAAACAAAAGAACAAACCAACTGATTCAGTTGAATAGTCAATTTTATACATCAAATTCTACCTAAACTTAGTATCTTAAACTGATACCTTTCCTTTATTAGGGAAGTTATTACTGTTCACATGTAGAAACATCATTCACAGCAGTGAAGTTTTGTTACTTTCTGTTTCATCTGTTACTGTAAGATGAAGAATAGCTAAAAAGTTCCTAAATGTTAAGTTTGTCTCCTCCTGCTAAAGTGTAGTGTACTGTGTGATGATATTCTTGAAACATTGATTTTTCTTTTGATGTATAAAACTTTCTATTTTAAATGCCCTACTCACTTTCTCCTAGTGGTTCGGGTTTTTTTTGTTTGTTTGTTTGTTTTTGGGAGGGTGTTGTTTGTTTGTTTGTTTGGTTGTTTTGTTTTTACTTTGCTTTCTTCCACCTCTCTTGTCAGAACCAGGTCATATCCATGAAATCCTTGGGGGGATTATCAGGTGCACCTGCTATATAACCTTGAGACTTTTTTAGGTTTATTGTTGATCATATTGACTTTTGTTCATTGAACTGTTTGGATTACTGGAAACAAATATGAAGTCTAATATCCATTTTAATAAAATTGACTCTTTTTGAGCAGTAAATTAATAATTACAATATAATTTGGTGAGAACAGTTATGTTCTTATTTGGTGCTTTTAATTGGTAAAATTGAGAAATGCTTTGCAAACGTTGTATTAATAAAGTGTAGTAGAAGAATACATTACCTCACCACTGAAACGCAGGACTGAACATGAGGCAGGAGTAAATTGTGCTGATTTAAGAAAGGCAAAACCAAAAAACTCAGACAGCCCCAAGGTATAAGAGTAAAACCTAGATAATAAAAAAAATTATTTCTTTCATTTTGATATATTATTTTCTCAAGCTTTAAATAGCTATAAAATAGTAAGGAATAATTCAGAATGAAAATAAATGTGTTTTTCAAGGAAAGAATCATGAGTAGTAAGCAGCATATGCGAAGAAATAGCTGATGATGCTGGTCAATCTGAAATATGTTATTTTGATGGTAGTATTAAATTATTCAGTAAAGAATGCTGTACATTCTTTGTAGAGAGAACAGCATACTAGCAGTAAAAAGTTGAAAGTACGATTTGATTGTAAAGGTTTTTTTTTTTTTTATTTTCCTATGCAGATGTTTTTACCAATAGTAAAACACAAATAATGTTGATTTGGATATTGCATTAATTTTTTAGGTATTCAAGACTGTGAGTTGCCTGCAGTTTAGGGAAAAAAACCCCATAATTTGATTCTGTAAAAGAGATCTTGTTTCCTTTTTAAACATGATGAATAAATTTATAGAGGTTTTTAAAATATGTTTGTGGGTCTGTAGCTTTACATTCTTAAATACTCTCACTGGCAATTGTTTAGCCCATAAAATCATGTATTTCTTATGGGCCAGAGGAATTCAAGATAAGAACTGTTGATGAGCCTACCTGTGCCTCAAGAGCATTGCATTACTTGAGCTTGTGTCTGTAATAAGGCCTGGAAAATGAGGTTTAGAGAAGGCTAGGAAGGCAGAAAATGGGTTGAGAGGAAACAAATGGAACAAGAAAAAAGGTAGAACAGTAGATAGAAAGTGAAATGATAACTAGGAAATTCAAAAGGACTTAAGCTTCTAATTTTTACCTTTTTGCAGAAGGTCAGTGAAGTTTTCCTTAGGGAAGTCCTCTGTTTTAAGTTTTTCTGCTTTTGCAGATAACAGGGTTTCTTGGTTTTGATGGGAGTTTTGTTTTGGTTTGGTTTTGATACGTTTACTCAAATATATAATTTTAGCTTCTGGTTAAAAACTTCGTGATAAAATCTTAAACAGCTTCTGTAAATACTGATAAAAGGAAAGAAGTTATGTATATAAAACAGCTGTATGCTTTTGAAGGATGTGAATCCTGGGAGAAGAAATTGCTTTTAGATAAAATAACAGGATGAGTTTGAGAGAAACAAATCTTTTAACCAATTATTTAGCATATGCCAATATTAAATAGTATTTTCTTGATTTTTAACATGGTGTCTTGAGAGAAGTAAAAAAGAGTATAGTCTCAGATCTGTATTCAATATTGAAAGCTGACCAGCTGATGTTACAGACATTTTAAGTTCCTGACTTTAATCTCTGAGAATTAAAGTTGTGACATACATAGCATTTCTTCCATGAAACAGGTTTTTCATCTGTTAGAATTTTTTGGTAATCCTGCTTACAGCTTTAAGTGCTTTATCTCGGTAGCTTATTCTAATATGATTAGAACAGGTAACCAACACTAATGCAAATGCAGTAAGTTATAGCTGTAATTTCTGTTTTTCATCACTTGCCACCAATCACAAGTTTACATACCTTAAGAGGATGGCTTTATTTTTAGAAAAATATGCTGATGGAACTGCAGTTTGGGTCTTAAAATGTTCCTATTTCTAGAGAAGGAAGGTCCAGAGAAAAAGAAAATGAAGAAGGATGCTGGGAATAAGAAATCAGCACCCGTTAGCATTCTTTTTGGTTACCCTCTGTCAGAGCGCAAACAGATGGCACTTCTCATGCAGATGACAGCAAGAGACAACAGTCCAGGTGATCTTACAGAGTTTTAACAGTTCTCTCCCTCCTGTCTGTTTAATTCTGTCTTAGTCAGAATATTTGAAACACTGATGTTTTTCAAAAGTCTTTTTTTTCCATGTATTTTAAATCATTTGTACTTCTGTTACAATCTTTTTCATATGGATGATTAATTTGATGAAAAAGTCTTGATTTTCTCTATTTATGTGAAAAGCTTCGCACTGTGATAGCTGTAAAAATAGAAAATTTAATTTCTTCCTTCGTTATTTTTGCATCCCAGACACTGTTCTGTAATGGAGTATTTAAAACCTGAAATACTTTGTTTTGTTTTTTAAAGCTTAACCATCATCTCATTGTTTCACTTTGGAGCAGGATTTTTATTTAGGAGGAAATGGGACCATTTCCTTCTGATTTAATGGGAGAGGGGAGATATCTTGTTTTTAATTCACCATTTCAAACTGTCCTTCATCCACCTGAATTTAAATAAATCTTTATGTGTGTGTATGTTCTACAGGTGTAAAGTTTTTACAAAATTGCTATTTAAAAGCAAGTGGCTGGGTTTCCTTAAGGAACTATCCAGTCCACCCAGCTGTGTTGGTACAGCTGAGGATTTGTATTTAGGACTATACACAGACTGTAATTCCTTAAACTAGCATCCCACCAAATAAAAATCCAGTGGAATTTTGCTGGAGGAAGGGGAAGTAGAGTAGATACTTATCTGCGTGATCTCACCTTGATTCAGGACAATTTATACCAGAGTATGTGAACCTTGTAGTTTGGATAGACTTTATCTGTCCTAGAAACTTGCTTAAAATAGTAAGAATTGGCAAAATGTCCATTTTCACATTGAAAATCAGCCTTATGTTGATACTTCCAAAGGGTGACATGTCTTTCATTTGAATATAATGATTCACTGGTCATTATCATCGTTGAAAGCAGGTGGTGACAACCTTTTTACTTCACCTCATTTTCATTAACAGTGACCATTTAAAAACTTGTTTTGTAGATTCCACCTTAAATCATTCCTTACAAACAACGCCAACACAAAAGAAAACTCCAACCTCTTCTTCTAGACAAAAGGACAAAGTTAACAAGAGAAATGAACGAGGGGAAACTCCTCTACATATGGCAGCAATTCGAGGAGATGTTAAACAGGTCAAGGAGCTAATCAGATTAGGTGCAAATGTAAATGTAAAAGATTTTGCAGGTAAGTTGAGTACTCTTAACTGTATAAATTAAAAGTAACACTGAAGTTGCTAACAGAGGTTTCCTTTCAGTTCATGTTGTATGCCAATGAAAAAGTGTAACTTCCTAGAAATTCCCAAAGTTTTGTTTTTCATTTCCAGTGGCAGTGGAAGTACTAGGATGCTATAGTACATAGTGTATCATTGGAACATTGGTTTTAATACCTGGAGGTTTTAATACCTGGAGGTTTCAGTTGTGTCCGGGCCTTTGTGCTGTAGATATTTACAGAAATCTCTGCACACTTGCTGAATTTGGTAGGATTATGCAGGACAGAGTTAAATGGTGAGACTGTGGGCTGTGTGAGGAGATGCAAAGTTTAGTAATGGAGAAGGTGTTGGTGCTGTGATGTGCTCTGTCTTCACTGGAACAGCTGATACGCACCAAGGCAGGTGAGAGTGGCATGGTTGCAGTTGTCATCTAGTCCTGCTGGATTAATGACAGCTTTGATATGTCAGTATTTGCTGTGATTTAAACAATGATTTATGAGCTTTGTTAAGCTGTAACATATACAGTATTTTGAGGTTTCTGGGTTTTGGTTTATGGGTCTGAATTATGTTCTCAGTGGGAATGGTTGAGAGGAGTTGAAGTACCAGGCCCCTGTAGGAGAAACTAATAACTATATAGCACAATTAGTTGTCAGCTCAAACTTGACATCAAAAGATACTGATGAGATGAACTGAAATCTTGACTTCAGGTAAGAAATAGATTGGTAATTTCTTGGTTTGTAGAGGGTAGCTGAATTTGTATTTGAACGTGAAGCTGCCCAGGACTGGCATATAGAGGAAGAGAAGAAGACAAGCAGAAGTAGAACACTGTGAGATCTTCAAAGAAGTTGAGAAGGGAGATGAGAAGAACTTGTTGACAAGAGCAATTTTAGAAAAGGAGGGGGAGGTTCAGGGGAAGACAAGCCCATAGAAATCACTGGGAGAATAATAGAAACACTTGAAGAAAAGATGTAGTGGGTTGACCTTGGCAGGCTGCCAGACACCCACCCAGCTGCTCTCTCACTTCCCTTCCTCAACAAGGTGTGGGGAGAAAATAAGATAGAAAAAAGCCCTTGTGGGTCGTGTTAAAGACCATTTAACAAGAATAGCAAAAGCTGCATGTGCAAGCAAAGGAAGAAGAGGAATTTCTTCCTTAGTCAGGCAAATGTTCAGTCCCTTCCCAGGAAAGACAAATGCCATTATGTACAAACTACCCTCCTTCCATCTCCTTTCAATGAGCTTTTATTGTGTGACATCCTGTGGTATGGAATATACATTTGAGTCAGCTGTCCTGGCTATGTCCTCTCCCAAACTCTTGTGCAGGAGGAGGGAGAGAGAAACCCATGACACTTCACAAGCCCTGTTCAGCAGTAGCCAAGACCACCAGTATGCTGTGAGTACTGGTGTAGCCCCAAATGCAATGCACATTACTGTATGGGTTGCTCTGAGGGAATTTAACTTCACAGCTTCATCCCAGTCTGACCTAGGACAAATATTTCGTTTTAAAGGCAGATGAAAGGAAAAGGACAATGGCTGAGAGTTGGTTCTGAGATTCCGTTGGAAACAAGTTGTTGGAGACTTCATTCAATATTTTGGAGGAGCTGTTTGGGATCATGTGAGATTTTTTTATTGGTAATCTGAAGTGAGAAGCAGAGATGGCTGAACTTCAAAATACTGTGCAGAGGGAGAAGTCAAGAAGAGGGGGAGGATTGAAGCAGTGAGTCATGAGTGGAGAAAAGTAGGAATTTAGGATGCAGCGTAGTTTAGAGAATTAGAGGTTTTATAGCTAAAGATTTGGCAGAACTAAAGGAGCAGAAAATGAATTAGTAATGGAGGAAGTAACCCTGCTCATGGGATATCTGCCAGAATGATACTGCCATGTGAGAACAAGAGTAGAGGAAACAGATATTGACAGCAAGCCAGCACTAGAGTTGGCAGGCTGGACATTGTGAAAAGATGGAAAAGCAAAGCAGTATGACATGGAATAAAATAAATTACGGAGATAATTAATACAGAGAATAAAAGACAGGGATCAGAGGGCTGAGAGCAGTTGAGTGTTATCATAGTGGGTGAGTGTGAAAAGGGAAAATGGCAAGAAAATGGAAAGAAGGAGGTGGCAGCCAGGCAGTGCTGGAAGTGAGTAACACGAATGATGATTGAAGAGGAAATTTAGTGTATGAAGAACAGAAAGAAGTATTTTGCTTTAGAATAACTTAGAAGCTTTTTTTTTTTTTTTTAAATATAAATGAATGACAGCTTGGAAGTTGAGTGAAAGATGAAAGTGAGAAGTCCCATTACTGAGAGATTAGATAAGTTAGGGGTTTCTTGTACCTCCACTGCATGGATGTACAAGACTGCTACTGATTAGAAACAGAGTTCACATGATAAACTCTTTTGCTGATTGTATTGGAAACAAAAGTTGAATGCCTCCCCAGAACTGGGCTTTGAGAATGCATAAACAGCAGTTCAGGTCAGCTATGAAGTGGAAGTCATCAAATTGGGGAGAGGAAGTTGAGGTAAGGAATATAGCATGTGTGGGTTGTCATCTTCAGTTGATGCTCTGCTACAGAAAATGAGTACTGAACTTGTTGAAATAAAACTTGCAAAAACCTACTAGTGTTCTGGGAAATACCAGAATAAGTTCCCTGCCATTATTTATTAATAGCTTATTCTCTAGCTGTCAGTGTTAATGATTCCTAGTTACATGTTCAGTAACTCTAAAGGAGCACTGGTTATGGTAATTCACCACACTTACTGTTCGCAATAGTGTGGTTTTCAAAGAGTTTTCATATATCATTATATTATTTATATATACACGTAACACAGTTCAAATATTTACTAGTCAAAGAATCTCTAACATGTGTAGCCTGGGGATTTTGTGCCAGATTTTGTCTTCTACTATTTGATTTGTGATTCCAGTGTTCAGTTTAATCTCAGAAAAACTTGCAATTTGATGTGAGGTTTAAAGTTGATGAAGCATGTGTTGTTCATCAGATGGATGGCATTGCTGTTCTGCCAAGTACTGTGTGTGAGAGCATGTTTTGAAATGTCTGGAGGCAATAGAGATCTATAGCACAGGAATGAAAAACAAAATCTTTGATCTTTGTCTTCAACCACCTACCATTCTTCACTCTAGGTTGGACACCACTGCATGAAGCTTGTAATGTTGGTTATTATGATGTCGCTAAAGTTCTGATAGCGGCGGGAGCAGATGTGAACACACAGGGCTTGGATGATGATACTCCACTTCATGATTCTGCTAGTAGTGGACATAGAAACGTGAGCGTTCTGGGAGAGTGGGAGGGGGATAAATACGTGGTATGAAATGCTGAAGCTTCAGAACAAATCCTAACTGTCCTCATTGCAGTGGTATGCTCTTGTAGTTCTACTTTTACTGTCTTAGGAGCATCTTAAAGTTGTTCTGATTGTTTCATCTGACTTCTTTTGCCAGATATTTTCTACCAGTATTGATTTTCTTAAATATTTAAAAGATTAGCCTTTACTTTCTTAGTCAATAAGCACTTAAATTACTTTTTTGGAGAAACTTTTACTCTATAGTATTTTCAAAAGAAAAATGTCTCCTAACAGTATATTGTGGATTTGTGTACATTATACATACACATTTATAAATATTTAAAGGTATATATTCTGTATTTCTCTTTAAATACTGTTTATGGCATTGAAATAGAGAATTTATGTATATATATTATTACTACTATTTTTAGTTTACTAATCTGCGCTTAGTTAAGAAGGTAAATGAAGCTCTGTACGTACCTTACATTAACTTCTGCATGAGATGTAGAAATGACCCTGCTTTCCCTTCATATCTCTTTTATTTTGTTACTGTGTGTGCAATCTGTTGTATGAAGCAAAAGATAGAATACATCTTTAAATTAACTACACCTTGCAAACAAGATGTTCAGTTTGAAAGCTTTTTTCTGGAAAAGCTAGATAAATTAATTATGATAATATGTTGGGAATATGTTTTTATTAGCTGTTTAGTAACTGCTTTTTATAGGTATGTAAGCAAAGATCACATTTCATGTGCAGGAGGGGATTTTTATGCTGGTCAAGTAACATGTTGTGGATAACCTAAAACTTAATTTATTTAATGCTGCAGATTGTGAAGCTGTTGCTTCGACATGGTGGAAATCCATTTCAAGCCAATAAGCACGGGGAAAGACCTGTTGATGTTGCTGAAACTGAAGAATTGGAAATGCTATTGAAAAGAGAGGTGCCCATCTCTGATGATGAGGACAGCTGCTCAGGTAAAAGTAGCTATTTAATTGCATACTTAAATGCTTAATTTCAGCTAAGGCTAGGTGGCCTTAATCTTTTGCATAGTGTTAATTATTAAAACTTGCTGCAGGTAAGAATTGATCTTGCTATGGTTGTCTTCCACTTTTATTTTTAGAGGTAGTTTGTTAAATTTTTCTGTTGAATTACCTGAAGTGTACATTGTGAACATTTTTCTTTTACTTTTCTGTCTTTAATAAGCCATTCCCACTTTGCAAATCAATCTATATCAGAATGGTGGTTTTACCAGAGAAAGATATAGAGGAAAATACCGTATTTGCTATGATACAGTGTGTTTTCTGAGATGTTTTGTTTCAAGGTGAAAAATGTCACCAAAGTCACTTATTTCCTACCTTTAGTAGATGAATCAGGAGTCAGTGTTTCACATGGGTGAAACTTAGTTACTCAGTGTAGAAAAGTTCCTGCTCGTGGGAGAACCACTCCTTCATGTGGGCAACCAGGGAAGTAACTTGCTGAAGTGGAAGCAGTAACTCTTGGTCCCTCCTGTGTTTCTGCAGATTGAGGAGTATTTAACACCTCTTGGAGCACAGGAAGAATTGTTGCCTCCTCAGAAGCAAAAGATTCTTGACCATGAGTAACTTACTTGAGTGCCAGACAGGAACTTTTCATTTGAATTTCACAGAATCTTCAACAATTCAGAATCTTTTAAGTAAAAGAAATGAGTTGGATTGAAAACTGGCTGAACGTCTAGGTCAGAAGGGTGGTGATTAGTGGCATCAGGTTTATTTGAAGGCCAGTAAGTGCCTGTGTACCTTGGAATCAATACTGTGTCTACTCCTGTTCAACACCTTTAGTGGCTGGGGTAAAGTGTACCATCGGGAAGTTCCCTAATGACACAGATCTGGGGGTTCTGAGGAGCGAGTGGTTCATCAGAGAGCTGTGCTGCCATCCAGAGGAACCTCACTGTGTTGGAGAAACTGGCTCATAGGAATCTCATGTAGTGCAACACGGGGGAAGTGCAAAGTCCTGCAGCTGGGGAGGAACAGCCATCCAAGCAGCAGTGCAGGTTGGGATCTGACCAGCTGGGAAAGCAGCTTTGCAGAAATGGCCCTGGGCATCCTGGTGGCCACCAAGCTGATCATGAGCCAGCAATGTGCCCTTGCTGCAGAGAGGGCCAGTGGTGTCCCAGCTGCATTAGGAGGAATGTTGCCAGCAGGTTGAGGGAGGTGATCCTCCCCCTCTGCTCAGCACTGGAGTGCTGGGTCCAGTTCTGGGCTCCCCAGTACAGGAGAGACATTGACATAATGGAGAGAGTCCACAGAAGGGCCACAAGATGATGAGGAGCCTGAAAAAGCGAAAACTCAGGGGAGTCTTGTTGCGTAAAAATACCTGAGGGGAGGTCATGAAGAGGACAGGCTCTTGTCGGTTTTGCTCCGTGACAGGACCAGAGGCAATAGGCACACACTGAAAGACAGGAAGTTCCCTCTGAACAGCAGGAAACTGTTTTTTGCTGTGAGGATGACCAAGCAGTGGCACAGATTGTCCAAGGAGGCTTTGGAGTCTCGGTCTTTGGAGATATTTCAAGTTTTCTGAGCATGGTCATGGGCACCTGGCTCTGAGCATCCCTGCTTGAGCAGGGTGGATTGAATGAGATGGTCTCCAGAGGTCCCTTCCAATCTCAACCATTCTGTCATCTGTGAAAAGCTCATGAAGAAGAGCATCATGTCACATGATTGTAAAAATTGGTTTCTCTTTCCTAGACAAATAAATAAAACCCAATGCCCTAGGAATGTTTTCTATTCAAAATTTCATTATACTTCAAGGAAAAGAAGTCATATTGCCCTGTGTTCTGATGTAGTGTTAACTTTTCCGGCATTAGAATAACCTGAAATACAGTGCATGGTCCTGTTCTAAGGGAGAGTTGTGGCATCACTTCACAGTTTCAGCTTAGTGAAAGCGTTACTCTTAAAACAAATACTTTTGCATATGTGTAATAGGAACTTGTTACTATTTAGCAATCGATTCCTCAACAGTCTGTCTGCACAGGGTTCAGAAAGAGTCAAGTTATGCAGGAATTAAGCACAACAGGTGAGGTTTTTCAAAATTTAAAGTGCATTACTTTTATTAGATATAGATATTAATTGGTATTTTTACATGCCTAAAGAGAGAGAGTTGGAAAGGGAGGGGAGAACTTTAACTTCATGACCTTCTGTTTTGTCTTAAAAAGCTTAATTCTAGTGAGAAGTCCTGTTGTGTGGTTAAGGTAGGTTTTGTTCTTTTTTCATTTGTAAAGAGGTGACTGCTGAACTGAACTCTTTTATCCTGAAGTCTGACAAGCGTCCTATCAGTATTCACTTAATTTTCGGTTTCCTTACTCTAGATTCTGAAGCTCCATCTGTAAATCCTTCCAGTGTAGATGGGAATGTTGATTCAGAAGCAGAAAAGGACTCTGTAGCCAACAACAGCAAACAGACTGTCCCTACTAAGGCACCACTTCCATCTGCTCTAGATGAGTATGAGTTCAAAGATGATGATGAAGATGAGATGAAAAAAATGATTGATGACAAACATATTCTTAGAAAAGACCCAAGAAAAGAAGATGAGACTGAAGTTGAAAAGACCAGCTTATTTGTGAAACAAGAAAAAGTTGTCTTTTCAAAATCATTCAAAAATAAAAAGCAGAAACCCTCTAGAGTTCTGTATTCAAGTTCTGAAAGTTCAGATGAAGAAATACTTCAGGACAAGAAAATGGTCTCTCCTTGCTCTGTTTCAGAGACATCAAATTCTGATGTCAGAGTGAAGAAAGAATATGTGGTTCCAAACGAGCACAAGCAAAAGGGCAAAGTTAAAAGGAAAGTAAAAAATCAGAGCAAAAATAAAGAGAATCAAGAAGTAAAGCAAGAAAAAGAAAATGCTAGAGTAACAAATATAGCTACTTCTGGGTTAGATTCTTTAGATAAAGCTAGAGAGGAAGAAACCTTTAAGAAGTCTTTCACCTCAAAAGAAGATTCTTCTTTACAGCTGTTTCATATCACTGCTGGAAAGTCTCCAAAGCATCCCTGTGGGTTAAGTGAAAAGCAGTCAGCACCATTAAAGCAAGAAAACGCCAAAACTTGCTTATCACCAGGGGGTTCTGAAATAACATTGCAGTCTGAATTAGTGAGGTATGATCACAATACTGATTCTGATTATCTAGTAGAAAGTTCTAGTGGCAAATCTTGCAAGCACAAAGAAAAAAGCAAGCATCATCAAAAGGATTTTCACTTGGAATTTGGTGAAAAATCTAGTCCTAAAATTAAAGAGGAAGATAATAGCTCGACGTTTGAGAATTCAGAATATACTTTGAGAAAAATAGACAAGGAAGGTAAAACACTTAAAAAGCATAAATTAAAGCACAAAGAAAGAGAAAAGGAAAAGCACAAAAAAGAACAGGATGGGGAGAGGGAGAAACACAAACATAAAGATAATGCTAAAGAGGTTCAAAGAAATATTGAGTTTGACAGAGAATTTTGGAAAGAGAACTTCTTCAAAAGTGATGAAAATGATGATACATTGATAAATACAGAACATGAATCTCTTTCTTCAGACAGAAAATCAAAGCTAGAAAAAACTATGGCAAAAGAAGATAAGTTAGTTAAGGAGAGACAGTTCCAGAAAGAGAGAAGTATTAAAGATGAGAGAGAAAAAGAGAAGAACAAGAAGGACAATGAAAAGTTTCTCAAGGATGAAAAAATAAAAGATACAAAAGAAGAAAAAGAAGTTATGCTTGCAGATAAAGAAATTGAATTGTTCTGTTTTGGTGTTAAAGATGAGACAGCCACCGTGCACGTAATAGAAAGAGAAACAGACACTGAAAAGCAGGAAAAGAATTTAAAGGAAAATAGAGAAAAGACAGAAAAGCGTTTCTCAATCAAAGAAAAAGATCTTGAAAAGATAGAAAGGAAACATGGAGAAAAAGAGAAAAAGTTAAAGCATGAACATAAAATGGAGAAAGAAAAAGCAGAAGTAAATGAAAATACAGAGAGAGTAAAGGAGAAGTCCAGTTTTCAGCAAGCAGAAAGGTGCCATAAGGAAAATGATAAAGTAAAAAGCATGGGTGCTCTTAAAAAAGTTGATGACAAGGAAAGAAATAAAGAAAAAACTGATAAGAAGCATGATAAAGAAAAGACCGATAAAGAGAGACATTGGGCTGAAAGCAAAGAAAAGCACTGTACTGAAAGAAAAGGCAAACAGTCTGAAAAAGAATCTGAGTATACTAAATCAGAAAAGAATAGAACTAAGGAAAAGGAATTTGAAAAAAAAGACAAATCCAAAGACAAGGAGACCTCATCATTAGCAAGCTCAAAACACATGCAAGAGGAAAGGAGGTGCACTATTACTGAAAGTAATAAAACAGTTCATGACAAACTGTCATCTTTTTTGAAAGAAAAACCAAAAGATGATTTGTTGAAAACTCCAGATGGTAGAGAGAAAGATAAAAAAGATAAAGATATAGACAGATACAAAGAGAGAGACAAGCATAAAGATAAACTGCATCAGAGTAGTTTGCTTAAACTAAAACTTGAACATGAGAAACTTAAACCTAAACCAGCTCCTGCACCAAAAGATGCTCGGCCTAAAGAAAAAAGATTAGTCAATGATGATTTAATGCAAACTAGTTTTGAAAGAATGCTTAGCCTTAAAGATCTGGAAATAGAGCAGTGGCATAGAAAGCATAAAGAAAAAATAAAACAGAAAGAGAAGGAACGTTTGAGAAACCGCACTTGTTCAGAACATAAAATGAAGGAAAAACTCAAGCACTCATTAGCTGAAGTAAAAGGCAAAGAACTGATTCGTTCAAAAAGTTCAGAGTTGCCAGATGGTTGTATGAAGGAAAAACAGCAGAAAGATGCTACAAGTAGTAGATCACAGTCAGTAGATACAAGAAGTGTCAGTGTTGCAAAGCCTTCATTGGCTTTAGATAATTTAAATAGATCGCCCAAATCAGAAAGTGAAAAGATGGGGCTGAGCTCCAGGTCAATGTCCATGGTTTCTGTTGCGAGCTCTGAGGATTCTTGCCATACCACAGTAACTACTCCAAGGCCTGTAATCGAATATGATTCAGACTTTATGCCAGAAGGTTCTGATTCCCAAATGTCTTTTTCACAGTCACCATTTTTGGCAAGTGCCAAATCACCAGCCCTTGTGGAAAAAGATACTGATAGTCTTGCTGAGTTGCCAGATCGCATTAAGCCATCTTTCACGAACAGGCTCCCTCAAATGTATGTTAGATCAGCATCTGCTGAAGATGTTAAGTTGGTTTTAAATGAGTGTAGGCCTGTTATAGAGGCTCGAAGATGCAGCATGCCTGCTGCAGTTTCTGAACACAGCAAACAGCCTCGAACATCAGAAGAAAACTGCCAGAACACTCTGCCATCAGCTCAGACTTACAGTAGCACTTCTCCTAAACCAGAACTACTGTGCAGCACAGTTGAAAGAGATTTTCAAAGCAGTGCCACTGTTCTGCAGTCAAGCTTCACATCATCTCCAAACAGAGCTGTTAGCAACAAGCAGGCAACAACGGGGACAAGTACCATTAAAGATACTGCTCAGATGAGCCCTTTAGAAGACTCTAATATGCATTTAGAGCCATGTAGTCAAAGTGGTGTGACTCAGCAAACCAAACCATGGGATGTGCCTTTTGACAGACTTAATTCAGTAAACAATGACTTTAACAGCTCAGGTTGTGGTGTACCAGAGCAAGATGCTAAATGCATTATAGCAGTGCATAATTCTGAGATCAGGACATTAAAAGACCAGCAAGTATCTGAGTTTTTGCCTCAGCACCCTGAAATTAAGGGAAGTTCCAGTTCTCAAGAATCTGCATCATTTTTGCCTTCACAGTTGCCTTGTTCTTTACCTATCCAGCCACTTCCAGTTGTGTCAAAACATGTTTCTTTACCAGGCATTATCAGTCAAGAGTCATCATTTGTACAGCAGCAAAATCTAGTTCAGACTACGACTTCTGCTTTGGATACAGATGCTGCTAGTTCCAGAGAGTTGGAAAATGCTTTCTTCCCTTCAAACATTAAGACTAATGCACCCATGGCCGTATATTCTGAGAGCTCTGCAAAAGATGTTTCACAGAGCTATGAAAGGGTGAATGATTTACCAATGGTACCATTAGAGAAAGATACTTCTGAAAGTGATAGCAGTTCACAGTTAAATGTGAATTCGTACTCACTCAGTAAAGTTGTGTGTGAGAATGCCCTAAGAGAAGTGGATGGTAACACAGCAGATACTTCAGATACTAAAAATGAAAAAGACCAACAAGAAAAGTTGGTCTCTGTGCATGTTGTTGATAGTAAAGCCAATGCTGAGCTTTGTGGACTAAGTTCAGGAATGTCAAAGGGAATTACAAATGAATTGGTTAATAAAAGCCCCTGCACTTCAGACAGAGAAAATACGTTGGCAGATGATCCACCACAGTACTCCTCTCTATCCAATTTGGAAAATAGTTCACAGCAGATTACACAGGAAGAGGTGCATAAATACAGCCACATAGTTAAAGCAGAAGAAGAAGTTGCTGAGGATCAGAAGATGGAACAGCAAGAAGTACCTCAAAGGATCACGAGGAACAGGGCAAATTTGCTTGCTAACCAGGGCAAGCAGAATCCTCTTGGCTGTACACAAACATCAGAAAAAGAGTCTGAATCATCAGCATCTATGAAAGCACGAATTAGATTAACTGAAGATGATGATGCTCAGGTACATCATCCACGTAAAAGGAAGGTGTCACGTGTGCCTCAGCCTGTGCAGGCAAACCCTTCTTTGCTGCAGGCCAAGGAAAAGACCCAGCAGTCACTAGCAGCTATTGTTGATTCTTTGAAACTTGAAGAGATTCAGCCATACAGTTCTGAGAGGGCAAACCCCTATTTTGAATACTTGCACATAAGGAAGAAAATAGAAGAGAAGCGTAAATTGCTGTGCAGTGTTATTCCTCAGGCACCTCAATATTACGATGAATATGTCACCTTCAATGGCTCCTACCTGCTGGATGGCAATCCCCTGAGCAAGATATGCATCCCAACTGTAAGTAAGATGGTCTTTCAATATGCAGTGCGATGAAAGGCATGTTTTGGTTTTATTTTTGTGACTTCCATATTCTTCTTACCTTGCTTCTTAATGTTCTGCTGGAAGCAGTAAGTTGACATATGTCAACTGAATATTGATTAATAGCATCCTTTTCGTAAAGCTACATTCAGTGGAAATACAAACAGTGGTTTCACAATCACTATAAGACAAATCATGTGTGACACCTGTCAAGGCCACAGGCAAATACTGTATTTCAAAGTATGGAAAGCCTACTGTTTCGGAAGTGAAGTCAGTTACTGAGAGCCTCTCTGAATTTTTGCTGCCAATAACTTCGTTAAAGTCAGATCTGTTTCTTTTGGAGGGGGGTGGACGTGTAGTGCTTCAAAACACTAAGTCCATCACCAAATGTTTTAATAGAAGAGTGTCTGCCAGCTATCTCAAAGGCAGCAGATGTAATCTGCTGTGTCCTGGCTTTTATAATCCATCAATCTAAAGTGTTCATAATTTTATTAAATAATGTCAAGAGGTTTTTTTCCTTTTCCTTTCATCTGTGGTTCAGAGATGCTTGTTTAGGTCTGAGCTCTCCTTTTCTGAATGGACAAGTTATTATGTCAGCTCGTTTAAGATAACTCACCTTTACTTGAGCATAATAAAGCTTTACCTTTTTCCAGTACAGTTGATGATTTTTTTTTAAGAAGTGATGAATAGGAGTTAAATGTGTAAATTAAAAAATGTTTTCTTCATTACGTAGCTAGTCTTTATTCCCTGCACAAGGTATTTGTTCTCATTTTTTTTTTTTATTTAGTTAGGCCAGTTACAGTCAGAGGGTATATGTATATGGGTAAGATGACCCTTTTGCAAGGTCTCTAAGTGAACCAAGATGTATGGGAAGCTTTGCCACAATGTACCAGGCTGTCAGCCTTCCCAAGTCTACAAATCTTTCTTGGTAGCTGTTGCAGCATCTGTAACATCTCTATCACTGGAGACATAGATTTCATTTTTTTTTCAAAGCTGTTGCTAGTCAAGTACGTACTGTTTCCAAGCTACTGCTTTGGCATCACACTTCAGTGCTTACTTTGGCATAAGTGGAAAGTGGAGAAGCATGACATATATTTTTCCCTGGCCCATCTCCTACCTGAGCAACAGAATTAAATTCGTTATCAGAAATGGCAATGTGTGTAGACACTGTAAGGAGGGCAGAGTTTTTGACTTTGTAATAAAGCACATATAATACAAATACAAATATAATACAAATAATATACAAATATAAATTGTATACAAATATAAAATATACATATATAAATACAAATAATACATATAATACAAATATAATTCCATCCTGTCTCTGTTGCTGTGCATAATAAGGACTGTTCAGTTAATGAAAATAAATTTAGGCATTGGTGAGCAAAATCTCAAGTAACAGGTTCAGAAGATACCAGAGATGGATGTGTGCTTCCTATTCTCAATGGCCTTTAATTAATTGATGAGAAGAAAAGCCTCTTTTTAAAAAGTTGATAAAAATGTAAATATGTAATTGAAGAATTACAGTTACTGATTGTCTCATTTAGATTTCTGGTTTGCTTCCTAATGCATACATGTTCTGATGGTAATGATGTTTTAAACAATTAATTGTTTTGTATATACTTTGATGGTCCTGGTAATACTCTACAGATGTAGAGAGAACAGGTGGAACTTCTTATTTCAAGCTCCTAGAAGCAAAAAGGAAGAAGATAAATTTTGAGAAGCCAAAATAAATTATTAGGAAATTGGTGGTTATTTTCATTAGAATTGAAGTGTAAGAAAAAGCATGAGTTTTGTTCTGAATGAGAAGGTACTCTAAGCAATTCATTTTTGTTTGTCTGAAAAATCTCCAATGCGACTATGTGCTTTATTTAATTACTCTCACTTGTGTAATTGTACAGTTTTGATAAAACTTTTCGTGTTTCCTTTCAGAAAACAACATACTGTTTTAAAAATCATTAATAGTTCAGATTTAATTTATTGGCAGGATTTACTTGTGTACACACTTAAATAATTTTTTGTCAGCACTGAAAATCGCAATCATAATAATTCTGTTACAAATAGCATAAAAAGAGCATTTCTAAACCAAGGATCACTTCCTTCTCAGAAATGAGTGTTTGTTTATTATACACATTGTCCAACAAAGTGAAAGTAAAGGCTAGGCTTAGTCTCTGAAATGGTGAAATATTAATGGTGTTACACCTATAATGAAGAATTTAATTAGAAACTGTAAAATTACCTTTTTGTCAAGATTGTTTTCCAGTTTTTTCCTTTCATTCTCTAATGATTCTCTGTTTAACAAATTTTTGCCTCATCAGTTTATGAAGGGAGAAAGTAGATACTCTTTCTTTAATTATTCCTGTGTTACAGATACCTTTGTGTAGGTCTGTGTGAAGACCATATATTTAGCTCTGAGACTTGTAATGGTTGGTGTAACATACTGTTCCCTGCATTGGAATTTTAATGATGCACTGTAGTTTATCTGATGAACTTCAAACATGCTGTAGGGGAGAACCAGGAGATAGTGTGCTAAAACCTTCTTTCCACAGCCTTGTTTATATATTGTAATTTACAACCCAGATCACCTAAGGCTGTGAGAGTTTTCACATATGAATTACGGCTTCCCTCTCACCAGTACAAATACAAAATACAAGACAGGAGACATCAGGTCAGTTCAGAATAGAAGGAAACAAATCTGAATCTTCTAACAGAGTAAATTTCGATTGTACTTGGCTCTGTTGCCTTTGAGATTGTTCCATGTTCTACAGGGTTCAGTCATCTTTATCTGTATTGTCTCCTGAGAGGAGGTACCAGGATGATTCACTGCCAGCCTCCAATGGCAATCTAGTAGATGTGTTTCTGGTAAAAGGGATTCTGTCTGGTCTCCCTGGCATTGCTGTAGAAACACAAGTGGCAAAATTTAATTACCAGAAACTTGTTTTTAAAATGCATTAAATAGAGCATTAGAGCAGGCCAGTTGTTTGGATGACATAGAAGAGCAGAGGTTTGTAGCAGGCACAAATGGGTTTTGAAGGCTTATAGAGTGAAGAGTTGATGCTCTTGTAGTTGTTTTGAAGCATGCAAGGCCTGCAGGAAAAGTTGCTGATGGATTTTGAGATGAGGGAGGGCATGTCTTGAACACAAACTCTGCCCAATCAAACCTGCTGTAATGGCTGGCTCCAAGTGAGGTGAAGCAGAGGCACAAGGCCAAGTTCTGTCTGGCTTTTCTGGGTCATTTCTCAGACTGGGAACAGAGAATTCCCTGAAGCGGGCAGGTCCCCTTTGTTTCCCTCTCTTCTGTATGAAGTGTGGGCCCTTAAGAAAATAGTTTGATATTTTGAATATGCAAAAAACAGAGGGCACCTTTTTTTTGTGATGTTCAGTTTCATGCTCTGTTCTTGCAAGTCCTACCTATGTGTTTGTATTTTCCCTACATAGTTCTTTGTGTTCTCTTTTTAGTAAGTTTCTTTGACTGGAGGGTTTGAAAGGCTTCTCTGGCTGTTCCTCCCTCAAAACCTTCAAGTTAGACTTTCTGGTCTCAAGGAAACAAATTTCCTTTGAATCCAGTGCTGATTCACAAGCTGGAATTTCCAGCAGGTGGTGTGCGACTGCCCAGATCCTGTGTTCAGACTCTTGAGGATCTGACGCTCACTATTCCCAAGTTTCCAAGAAGAGAGGAAAAAACAGATCATTCCATAAATGACTACAACCATACCTAGTATTTAGCTGTGCATTTTGGCAGATGGTGCTGGGCTGGGTGGGAGTGAAGAGTTTATGAATGTATCCAGTGGCAATAGGGATCTCTGGAGTCATGGAGACCTGTCAGGTCAGTGTCACACAAGCTGGAACATAACCTGTGTTCAGGGCTGAACATAGTCTGCTGAAACAGAGTTCTGCACATTTAAATAAAAGTCTACACAACTCTGCTGTCTAGATGATCAGCCCCCTTGTCAGGTTATTTCTATGGTGCTGGTTCTTATTTCTGTTGTGCAATTAAACCATCAGTAAATTTAAAGGAATAACATTTTATAATATTTGAAATGTAGTGACAGGACAAGGATGAAAGGCTTCAAACTGAGAGAGGGCAGGCTTATATTAGGTATTAGGAAAAAATTCTTCAGTGTGAGAGTGGTGAGACACTGGAACAGGTTGCCAAGAGAAACTGTGGCTGCTCCATCCCTGGAAGTGTTCAGTGCCAGGTTGGATGGGGCCTTGAGTAACCTGGTCTAGTGGGTGGCATCCCTGCACATGGCAGGGGGCTTGGAACTCGATGACCCCTAAGGTCCCTTCCTACCCAGACCATTCTGTGATACTGTGAAATTGTTCAAGTGGTATGGATGCTTGCCAGCTCTGAAATTTTTATTACTGGAAGATTTAGGTGCATAAACCCAAAGCTTATTTATAGACAGATTGTCTATTTTGCTTCTTATCTGTGTGTTTTTCTGTAAGCAAAAGAATGGAGATTTTGGGAGATGTTTTGGGTTTAATAAAGTTAAAGCTTGATATTACTTACAAGCATCTTATTTTATTGAAAGACTGCGACAGCACTATTTTACTGTACCATGAATGCATGATTTTGAGGAAAAACTAGACTATAGGGAGTTTGTGTATTTGTTTTTAATACTGATGTTTTACACATAATGGCATATGCCATAAACATTACTGGTTTGAGAGCAAAACTGTTTTCATAAAGAAAAATTAAGTGTATCCTGTTCTGTAGTTTGAAATGTGAAAGAGTTGAATGTTGTTTTATACCATATAATAATTTAAGGAATGAACTGCCATCAGTTATTCATATTATATTCTGTGATTCTAGAGACATTGGCCAACTTCCAAGTTTGGAGAAAACATTTACCTGAAGTAATTTTCCAATATAATAATAATTCAAGAATTCCTAGTAGATCAATCACTTCCTTACTGGAATATATAGGTACAAGATTGATAGTAATAATCTCATTTAGTCCACAGTGTGTGTGTATTTCCATAATGGATTTATTACTTCTTGACAGTCGAAGGTTCTGTTTTATTGAAAAGAGTTGTTTATCTTTGTGTTGGGTATGAGGTGGGGTATTGTAACTGCAGGAATGTATTTGAGCTGTGGTTGTTGAGCATCAGTGGTGGTAGGTAGTATTTTGTGTAGTTTGAATGGGTCTTTCCAAAGCAGTAGCAGGGCTCTTAGATCTGTCAGTTGTTAAAACCCATGCTGAACTCTCAGCTAGAACTGACATAAAGAAAAGTAAACTTTGGGTGGAGCCTTAAAACTCCCAAGATGTTTATTAGTTGGTTCTCAAAAAGCGTCTGATTTCTGCAGTTGCCAGGAGGCCTCGAGGTGCCTTGTCAGTGTTTTTCATACAGCTCAGACGGTAATTCTGGTTGTTTACTACAATTGGTTGAAGATGCAAAATGTTTATAGTATAGCAAATCAGTAACAGCATTGATATGTCGCTCAAGTCTATTCGGTTTTTTAAATTGTTCTCTTTTTAAGGAATAAGGGTTTTTTTAAAAGTTATTTGAATAACTGACAGGAAAAACTGCTTTTTCAAGCTACTCTCTGGGTCTCTAGTCTACTTTTTGTGCTTGCCTGTGTTCTGCATGATTGCAAGATTAGGAGTATGGTTGGTTATCTTTGTGCAGTATGAAATGCGGTTGCCATTGTGTGAAAATATCAAGTGGTTTGGGGATTTTTAGCAATACTTTTCTTTTTTTTTACTTTGCTCTTCATTTTGCTAGGCAGTTTTTATCTTCTCAAAATGAACAGCTGTGCTTTAGAGTGTCTTTAACTGAAAGCGAGTTGTATTCTTTCTGTATTCTACAGTATAGCCTTTTAAAAAGAACAGCTATGGAATGCTGATAATGACTGGTTGAAAGCACTAAACAGCTTGAAATGCCGTTTTCACTTGGGTTTATTAATTTTATGGTATGGAATCCTTAAAACCTTTTCCTGCAAACACATTGAATTCACATAATGGAAAGTGAAAAGCTCATATTTTTCTTTAAAAATGCCTTGCGTATTGTTTCTTGGGATTTTTTTTTTAATAGATCACATAAACAATGCTAAACATGTTAAATACATATTCACTATACTATTTGTAAAACTTTTTACACAGATTACACCGCCTCCATCCCTGTCAGACCCACTTAAGGAACTATTTAAACAACAGGAGGTTGTAAGGATGAAACTACGTTTGCAGCACAGTATTGAAAGGGTAAGACTAATTTATTTTTTTACATCCTGGATTTAAGCTTTAGGATCTTTTGCTTTTTCAGGTAACAGACTACATTTTTCTCAATTTAACAGTGTTTAGAAGTAAACTTCTTTCTATCCAACTGTATTAATTTGGGGAACTTCTAAGTGGGGGGGAACAGCTAACAGCTGTTAGCAGAACCCTCAAGTTGGTAAGGTAGCAGCTTTTTCCTGTTAATTGCTCTAAGTTGTGTCCCAGATTCAGCCTAGAGAGGCAGCGGGATGGAAGCTTCACACTGTAGTTTTGAAAGCTAATGATGGTTGTAGATTTCAGAACCAAATTGACTGAGTTAAAAGAACTGAAGACATAGTAAATTCTGTTTTGAGAGGAGATGTGTGGCTCTAAGACTAAAACATGTTTGGCAATATTCTGCTCAGAAACTGGGTAAAATTATATTAGAACTACATCTGTAGGCCTCACTGATTTTGAGAGAGATTTCTCTCACAGAAAGAGAGAAAGTATTCCTTGTTTTGGAGTATGGTTTATTTTTAGGTTGCCCTTTTTCCTTGATAACCTAG
The DNA here is from genome assembly GCF_009819655.1 of Sylvia atricapilla. Classification (NCBI taxonomy): domain Eukaryota; kingdom Metazoa; phylum Chordata; class Aves; order Passeriformes; family Sylviidae; genus Sylvia; species Sylvia atricapilla. The sequence goes on along the minus strand of NC_089140.1, from coordinate 101,361,847 downwards.
CTTTAGATGCCAGTATCGTGAGCCGTGTTGTTTGTGGGCACAGTCAGGACTCATTTCTGACGCGGATGTATCATAGAGATTTCCACATAGTTACACAAGGAGCTGCCACATCAAACCCAGTGTGATGCTTTTTCAATTGACAGTTTCAATGTGACTCAACAAACACAGCTGAGAGAGGGGTTTTACTTGAATTTAGTATTTCAGTGAAAAGTATAAAACAAGTAGCACCAAGATTGTAAACATGGTTCAAGTTCGGACTGAAAATAAGTAAGTTGCAGCTAAAAATATTGTGGCCAGCAGGGTGAGGGAGGTGATTCTGTCCCTCTGTTCTGCTCTGGTTAGATGTAAACCCCCCCCTACAGAGTGCTGCTTCCAGCCCTGGGGTCCCCAGCAGAAGGAGGACATGGACCTGTTGGAGTGAGTCCAGAGGAGGGCCGTGAAACTGATGAGGGGGCTGGAGCACTTCTGCTGTGGAGAACAGACTGAGAAAGCTGGGACTGTTCAGCCTGGAGAAGATAAGACTCCAGGAAGACTTCATTGGGGCACTTCAGTATTTAAAGGGAATTCTATATAAGAGGGAAAGTGACTTTTAACACAGGCAAATAGTGATAAGACAAGGGAAGGGTACAGTTGTAAACCAGAAGAGGAGGGATTTAGATCAGATATTAAGAAGAAATTCTTTATTGTGAGTATGGTGAGGCACTGGAGCAGGTTGCCCAGAGAAGCTGTGGATGTCCCATCCCTGGAAGTGTTCAAGGCCAGGCTGTGTGGAGCCCTCAGCAAACTGGTCCTAGTGGAAGGTGTTCTTGCCCACGGCTAGGGGGTTGTAGCTAGATAATCTTTAAGGTTCCTTCCAACCCAGACTCTATGATTCTAATCAAAGGGAAGGTGCTTCTTTTCCTGTTTTCTGAAAAATGGGAAATGTAATATTATAATCTACCTTCTTTTGATAAAAATTAGAGCAATTTTATTGCAGAGCAGTAAACACGTACAAACATTCTTCTATGTCTTAAAATATTGTGCATATTCATAGTTATTTTGCTCAAATGGGCTGTTCTTTAAATGAAATCCACTCTATACCACTGTAGGTCAAGCTTTGTCAAGTGAGCTGTACTTTTCTTGTCGCAGTTTAGGAAAGAATATTTCTGCAGCTGTGAATTTAGGGAGTTACTGCATGTTGTTTTGAAAAAAATTATCCTGCAAATTATATTTCTGCTTCAGTTTGTTTGTCCACTGTGCTTGGAGTAAAAAGCTTCACACAGTTAACATTCACAAATCTGTATCCCAACCCTATGCTCCTCATACCTTTCCTCTTTCACCACCCTCATTAACCAGAACTTGCCTCAGTAAGTGGAAGCATTCAGCCATCAGTGGAGGCTGGGGCTAAGGAGGTGTTTTCATGAGACACTCTTTGGATCATTAAATTGAAATTTCAGATTTGATCAGAACAACCCTTCCTACCTTCAGCAGCCCATTTCTCACAATGTTCAAAAGTGTAAGCCCTAAAAAGAAATGTTTAAATTAGTTGACATTTTTATGAATGCTTAACTTACTAAATGTATATTTATATGTTGATATCTTAATTAGGAAAAGCTTATTGTCTCTAATGAGCAAGAGGTTCTACGTGTTCACTACCGAGCAGCCAGGACCTTGGCTAATCAAACTCTGCCCTTCAGTGCCTGCACTGTGCTGCTGGATGCTGAGGTGTACAACGTGCCTCTGGATGCTCAGGTAAAGATTTGTCCTTCACACCTTCAGACAAAAAAGTCTGACCCGCCTGGCTCAAGCATCCAGAGAGAATTCTGTTCCCGTAGCAAAATTGTCATTGATTTGCCTGGAATTAAGTCTATGCCTGCTATAGGTTGTCACTTATATTGGGCCTCAGTTGGGGGTACACTAATAGGAGGATATGGGTGGATTTACATGGTTTTTCTGTTTTGTACCATGTCTGGTTTTCTTTTACATCCAGGAATTATGGGATGGATAAAAGAAGCAAATTCCTCTCCTGATTTTGTTATAAAAAACAGATTTCAGTCATAAACAGAACATGTTTCTGAAGCTTACAAATATAGCTTACACAAGAGCAGAGAAATTGTCAGCATAGGATATCACATCTATCAGTAATCGAGAAAAATGGAATGCAGTAGGGTGTGAAGAGATTAAACTGCTTTATGAAATTAGGAAATGTTTTATGGATGTATTCACATTATACTTTTCCTCCTCTGCACAAGGCAGTCACTAGAACTGTACCATGAAAAACAGATGATCAACAGTGAAATGTTGAGTGCTACCAGATGAAATAACCTTTTTCAAAATTACTTCAAGCTCCACATGACTGACTTGTGCCATGTTATTTACATGTTCATTGTGGGTATTTAATCCTGATTAAAACATAAAATAAGCAATGTGGTTCACAATCTGTGTGTGTTATATGGACTGTCACTCAAAAGTTGGCTGCAGCTGTATCTCATGTTGTTGGTATTTTGTGGACGGCTTTTCCAGATAACAAACACAGAACCAGCATTCGACACCTGTTACAGTGACTGTGAGAAGCACATAATGCAAGGAGGAAATGTTTTAGGTGTAATAAAAATGTTGATGCATTGAATGTTGGGCGTTTTAAAATGAAACACATACATTTCCAACATATGGGAGATTTTGCATTAGTTCTGGAGCACTTTGTAGAATTATTACAGCTTCCAGTGTTTCCTCAGTCAGTTACTACATTTTTCCCCAGTCTTTAAAGAACTAGAGCTATGCCCAACGAGGTGATTCAGCAGGAGACACCATGAAGACTCTATTGTTATATCATTTTTAGCTTCATGCAGATAAATTTTTAAAGCATCATTTAAATTTGCATAATTTCCTTAGTACTTTGAACTGATCAAAAAATTTTCTCTTCCAAAATTCTGAATCTTCTTTGCTTTATTTCTGCTCCAATTCATAGGCCTTGAGCTTTGTAGAGATGAGGAATACATGAGTTGTGCACATAACTGCATTTTTGTAGTTAACATTTTACAATTCGTTTTAAGTAAGCTGATTCTGTATTTGAATTTTGTGAAGTGAAAGGAGTCTTTGTTGGGGGAGAAGTTGAGGTGTTGTGTGTGCCCCCCAAGTATTGCCATTTTTTTGGCCATCTGTATAATAACAAGAGGAGTTAATAAAATGCCTCTCCTTCGTCCTCACTACTTCAACAGCCTCATTTCAGTCTGTAGTAATTTTTCTTAGGAAATTATGTTGCGTATAATGTTCAGCAAATTAGGAAATAAATTTTTATGTAATTGAAATCAGTGTTTTATACTACCAACTTGATAGCTTAAATTTGTTTAATGAGAAGTATGTAGATGCATAAGAAAACATTGTCTTGTAATTCTGCCATTTTCCTGTTTCCCCATTAGCAAATACTAATTTTGTTCTCTATAAAGGTCAATCTTTGCATGTTTTGTTGGGCTTCTTTTTTGTTCCTTCTGCTACAGTGTACAAATTCTTACTGTGTCTTCTTTTCTCCCTGAAAAAGGAACAGCAGCCAGTTGTATTTGGTAGTTGTTATTTAAATGATTGGCATAATCCAGCTTCAGAACTATGTATAGAGTATATCTAGTTTCTCACAGTGGGCAGATGTGACATTCCAAATCCTTATGAAATAGTTGAAAATTTAAACAAGTCCCCTATTTCATTAAGCAGGACGTAAGACAGGTCTGCTCACTTTTTTTAATCTTCTTCTGAGGATTGTGATGGCAAAAATGTTTTTTAATTGCATTCAATACTTGTGTAGTCAGTTAAAGCAGGCTGCTTAAGTTTTCCTTTATTAATGTTTTTACTTTTCCCTGAGGGATATTGATTTGATTTGTTACTGAACTCTAAAGAGAAAAAAGAGAGACAGTAATTTTGTGGAAGGATCTGCCTTTTATTAGTTAAGACTTAAGGTATAAATCTTTAAGCTTCCCACTGTAAATTCAAAACCAGAGCACAGTAAATAGCTTGAGGGAATCTGAAAATATCCAGTTTTAGTGAGCAGCTGGCTCACACTAGAAGTGTTGGTCAATATTTATACTTCTATATACCTTTGTATTTTGAATCTGTTTTTCCGTGGGAAGCAGTGTTTGCGTGATTGTTTTTTGTTTTTATTGTTCATGTCCCACAGAGTAGGTTTTGTGTTTTTAAGTGTGTTTAAGATTGAATCATCCATTTGAATATTTTTTTTTCAGACTGATGACAGCAAAACATCGGTGAGGGATCGATTTAATGCAAGACAGTTCATGTCATGGCTGCAGGATGTTGATGATAAGTTTGACAAATTAAAGGTACACTCCTTGGTCTTCCCACTTATTAAAAAAAAAAAAAAAAAAATTAGTTTCATTATGAAGCTGAGATTAATAGATAGTAGATGTGTGTGCAGTATCACGGGTTTTTGTGGAGGCAACACAAAGTCTATCACTATAGAAAAAACCTAACTTTTGTTGCCATGTAGTGTAATGGAATATTCTGCAAATTTCTAAATATATACCAGGGGAATTATTTACTATCACTAGAGAGGCTCTTAGAGATATTTCCTGTGTTCAAACTTGTTGCAGCAATGTTTTTTTTCAAATATTTCAATAATTTCTTTCTTGATTTTAAACCAGACGTGCCTTTTGATGAGGCAGCAGCATGAAGCAGCAGCACTGAATGCGGTGCAGAGACTGGAATGGCAGCTTAAACTGCAAGAGCTTGATCCTGCTACATACAAATCTATCAGCATTTATGAAATTCAGGAGTTTTATGTTCCACTTGTTGATGTTAATGATGACTTTGAATTGACACCCATATGACAACCAGCACCATCTGGCTCGCCCCTCCCCTTGTGCAGCTAGAGACTGAGGTGCAGTGATGCACAAAGGTATTTTTCTTTTGAGACAGAGCACTTAATTCTGTGGAATACTACCTTTCTCAGTAATTCAGGTGTTCCTACAGAGAAGTGTGGCACAGACACTTACTCAAACACAGCAGATGTATGCTAATTTTAAATTCAGATTCCCAGTAACTGTTATCTGTATTTTAAAATTGCCTATAGCTTTAGAGCTTACTGCTGAAAAAGATGACAAAACCTGGTGAGTTTACAGCGCTGGAAGCTGTTAATAACTAAAACATCCACCAAAAAGCAAGCGATACTTAAAATCTGCTATAAAGCTTTGTATTACGAAACTTTAGTAACAGTTGAACTCCCACAGAAGAATGATGAGAAAGCCTGTGGAAGAAAGCGTAAGACTTGAAGGAAGATAATCAATCTTATTATGTTTTGTAAATTACTGTACAGATTTCTTTTTGGAAAAAGATGTAATATTGTCTTCATTTTTAAATAATTTATTTTATACATATTGTGCAAATGTAAATAGTCTTGTAATTAATGCTCAAACCTGTATAAAATAGATATTTTAACTGTAAAACTGTTTTTGTCTAATGTTTTATTGGACCAAAGTTGTCGTTTCTATTAAGTGTAGTGTGTTCCTGGTTGGCAGTCCCTTTTTGTATGGCATGCGTTTGATTTAGCTGCTTGTTTCATCACCATAACTGTAAAAGGATTGAACTGTATTGCATGCTCCACAGGACTCTGAACTCCTTCCCTTCAATAACTGATACCTAAACTGTTGTAATATTTACAAAATCATACTTCATATTAGTCTGCTGTTGTAATGCCATACCTATGACTTCCTATACTGAAAATATTTTTGTGTAAAACAAAAAAACAAACCCTTTTGCTCTTATATGGTGGTCTCGTAATAGAGCCTATTTTTTCCAGCAAAATGCCTTTGAATTAAAATTCTTAAATTGTATATTGTCTATTTTAATATTAATCTATGGAAGGGATATGTAAATAGTTGTAAATATAATACTTAATAAATTTTATTGGTCATGTTATTAGTTGGAATTTCTTAATATTGAAACACTTGACACATCAAACCTTAGCTTTCCTGGAGTATATTAAGGAGATTCAATGGAAAAGTTAAGAAAAAAATCTCCATGTTGTGAAATTTAATGCTTTTTTATTCTTGGTACTGTTAATGAGCAGACAGTTAATTATTTACTAGTAGGAGGTTACAGATATTCATGGAAAAGATTTGTTACCCTCCAGGCCGTAAATTATTCAAGAATGCTTGGGATCTGATGTCTGTGAAATTATTTCTGAAGGAAATGAGGCTTGGGCTGGACAGCTGGTTACTCAGAATAAGAGATTTAAAATCCTTGGTTTGGACTGATTTTTAATGACTAGGTGAGCTACCACAGAGAACTTATTCCTTGTGTTTGTATGAATGTCTAGGGGGCATTTCCTGGGGCAGAGGGCAGTGAACAAGAGACTCTGGACAGCAGGCGCCTTTCCATCTGCACATCACTGCTAGGGCCAGTTCAGAATAAATAGTAACTCAAGAACAGTAAAGCAAATTAATATGTAGTTCCTGCTCTGTCACTTTATTTTTTCACTTTCAATTTGTTAGGTACCTGTGGAAGGAGAAGTTGTTCCTGCTTTTATTACACGGAATGTCTTCCTAACCTCATTCAGAATTGAAACTATTGAGGAAAAAGCAAATTTCTTCTCAAAGTTACTCTTCTGAACATAGCTGTAAAATCTTAAAATGCTGCATAAACCTGTATTGAAAAGACGAGGACCTGTATGATACAGACCTGTATCTGCTTGAAACGATGAGGAAAAATGGTTGAATGTTAACTAGTAAATGGGTACAAGTTACTAATATCAGATACTTATTAGAGCAATAAAAAGTAGCAGATGTGACTGGAAAGTGGCAGAAATATGAGAAAGGAGTAATTAAGGGGCTAGCAAAAAGAACAGAACACAAACTGGGTTGCAGAAAACTGTTGGCTGTGTTAGAAAAGAAGTGTGTGACAAAAAATACTTGGGATGCAGGAGACAGGAAAAATATTTTGGCAGGATCTTGTAAGGAGATCTGAAAACAGATGTTTCTTAGCATTAGCCCGTGTCTTCTTTATAAGGAGAAACGATTTCCCAGTATCAAGACCTGTGCAAGAGAGTTTCTATAATTGCAGCTTCTTAGTAAGTTTTATTGCTCCGAATGTTTCAGTCCCATAGATAATGATCTCTTGGCTTCTCTGATTTGAATCCAGGGTTCGTTCCGGTTGTTTTTGTTTGGTGGTTGTTGTTTTTCGCCCGAGTTTACTCTGTGGGCTGATACCTCATGTGTTGTTTAAGAACACCGGGCTGTGGATTTCCCTCAGCAGAGTGGCGGGAGCTGGGAAGAAGGGATGAGAGGAAAGACGTAGTAACTCGTTGGCACGATGACCCTATTTCCCTCGCCAGCGTCTAGCTGCCTCCTGGGAAGCCCGAGAGCTACTCTGAGTTTCTGGGTACTCAGTCAGGATCCTCTTGTGTTTTTCTTCTAGGAGCCAAACTTTTTACCTTGGTCCCTTGGAGCTTGACACGTGGGAGGATAAAGCCGCGGCCCGGCCGTGTTTTAGGGGTCCTGGGCGAGGCTGTCCGGAAGCCCAGGGTCCCTTCCCATGCAGGCGGCCGCTGCCCTCCCCCGGGCACCTGCGTCTTCTCAGCCTTCGGGGAAGTTCATCGCGTTCCCCGCCGGCGCTTCCAGCGGTGCTGCCCCCCTTTTCTCCCGCCTCCCTCCGGCCCCGGGCGCCCTCTGCTCCCCGCAGCGGCTGCTCGGCGTGACCCCCGCTCCTCCCGCCGCGGCTTCCCCGGCGTGCCTTTCCTGCCCACAGACCCCCGAGTTTCTGGCTGCTCACACTCGGCTTGTGGGGGCTGTTCCCTCCCCTGAAGCAGCCCCTCCGGCAGCAGTGGGCTGGCCGTGCCCCCCGGCCCGGCCCGTCCCGCTAGGCACGGTCCGGCGGCAGCTCCCATCCACCGGCCCCCGCCTCCGCCTTCTCCTCCCGCCCCGCTCCGCGCAGCCGCCGCCCGCCGGGGCGGAGGGTCCCGGGGGGAGGGTCCCGGCGCCTGACGGTGCCCCGAGGCGGGGCGATGATCGAGGCCGCCGCCTCCGCGCTGCCTGCGGCCGAGGGGGGAGCAGCGGGACGAGGCGCGGGGTTGCTGCCGTCGCCGTCGCCTCCGGAGCAGCGAGAGCCGCCTGCGGAGCGCGGGGTGCCCGGCCCGGGGCCGCCCGGTGAGCGCCGCCGGGGAGCGGGCGGGGGCCGCGCAGGGATGGAGCCGGCGGCTGGGGAGGAGGGGGAGGAGGCGGCGGAGCCGCGGCCGCTTCTTTGTGGCAGGAAAGTTTCGGTGCGGCTCGGCGCGGCCGCCCCGCTGCCTGCGTGCCTGCCGGAGCAGGAGGAGGAGACCCGCTCCCCGTGCCGGGCCCCGCCTGCCCCGGGCCGCTTTGGCGGGGGGCTGTTCTCCCGCGTCTCCCTCCCTGTCACCGGCCTCCCGGCCCCTGGCAGTGCCATCTTTGGGGCCCGGGCCTCTCGGGAGCTGCGGCGGGGACGGGCAGCCGAGCGCGGGTCGATCGGCCGGAGGGGGTTTTGGGGTGTTTTCCGCCCCGGGTGCGATCCCGGCGGAGCGAGGGAGCGATGCTGAGCCGGTGCCGCCGGGGTGGGCTGCGGGAGGGGCGGCTGCCGGGGTCCCGCTCCGGGGGGACGCCACGCCGGATAAAAGTCTGGGAAAGCAGCGGTCGGTGAATCGGAACTGGAGCGGCGGGGGGAGGCCGGGGAAGGGGCACCCGGAGCCCGGCGCGCATCCGCGGGGTGCGCCCGCAGACGGCACCGCTCGGCGCCGCGGCTCGGCACCTTTATGTAACGCTGCCCCGAGCAGCGAGAACACGCCTGCATCGCTCCCTGGCCCGGCAGCGTGCTCGCCTCGGCTCCAGCGCCCGGGATGCGGCACCCGCCGGTGCGGGCCGGCGGCTGTAGCTGCTGGAGGGAAGCGTTCTTGGCTCCGGATAGCAGGGAGGGAAAGCGGGGAGCGAAGAGATCCCGTGTGCTCCCTGCGTGCCCCCGGCTCTTGCAGGGGGGTCTTCCCAGCCCTGCTTGGTACGGATGGCGGCGTGCCCAGCGCAGCAGAGGCTCTTAACAACCATTGTAAGAAGGACTAATCGGACGCAGACTTTCAGTGTCCAGATCGTGCCTTCTTTATGTATTTTCCACTTTTTTTGCTCATTGAGGGTGTTGGGGTTTGTAGTTCATAAAACAGAAAAACATTTCAAGATACCAAAAGAAAGCAAGCCAGTGCTCCATTAACATTCTTTCTCTCTTAGGAGAACAATACAGGCTCACTGTAAGCTTGCCCAAACATGGGCTGCCTTTTATTATATATTGGTACAGTGCCTGGTGCAATAGGTCCTCTTTCGGCCGGGTTCATATGCGAAGAACAAGTCAAAACTGAGTGGCACGCTGCTAATCGTGATATATTTGTCACAAATACCACCTGCCGACAGGCTGGGCTTTCACAAAGGGAGAAAGGTGGAATGCTTTGAACAAACCTGGTTCCTCTGTCTGTTTGAAGTAGCAGATGCTTGTCGTCTCTCGTTGATCTCAGACACTTGCTTGGCTCTTGAAAGTTACATTGTTCAAAGTGTCTGGTACTTTTTTTTCTTTTTTTTTTTTTTTTTAATGCTGGTGTCTGTATATTTTTAAAAAAGAAGTTAGCAAATTTGTGGTTGGGCTGAAAGCCTGTGCGACATCTAAGGGTCCATGTGAAAACAAACTGCCTGTCCGCATTAAAGATGACAGGGGCAACTTACCTTGCTGTAAAAGTTTGCTGTATGGCCTTGGTCCTGCAGACCTGTGTGTACCTTAGCCTGAGGAGGTACTACATAAAACATATCTGTCTACTTTGGGTATTTACAAAATTAGATCTCCTTTGGTGGGTTTTCTCATCCAAGGCATTTTTTATCATTTTTATCATAGGATGTCATATTTGGTACTGCAAACTTGAGATTGCTCACCTCAGGTTTATTGCAGTTTTAATCCAAAGGTGCAATAGCAGAAAGCTTTTATAAAAGAACAGCTGGAGGAGGGGAGGTTGGGTTTGTTGCTAAGTGCTTCAATTTGAATTTCTTAAAAATATTCGTATTTATTGAGGGAATTGCAAGGGGGGAATGAAATACAGTTTACCTTGAGTTCCAATAGCTTTTTCAGTCGCTGGTTCTTGTTTCAGTGCTGGTGGAAGTACTTGTGAAAGTTGCTCACCTGCAGGAAACATGAAGTCACAGTACATCACGGCGCCCACAGTCACTGTCCTTCTGTTCCTGCTGTGGATCCCATCATCAACAGGCTGCAACAAGGCTCTCTGTGCCAGCGACGTCAGCAAGTGCCTCATACAGGTAGGAGCCCTGTGTCCTCTATCTGCCTTCCAGTGCTCAAAGAACAGTCCTGAAACTGCATCCTGGGAAGGTACAAACAACTGGTATTTTATGTTAAGGGGTGTCTCTTTAAAGAGGTCGGTTTGGTCTCCTACCCATGTAAGTGCAGATTAGCAACCATTTAATAGACAGAGAATACCAAGGGCATATTTATATGGGCATGTTTCTTTTTTTTTTTTAATTGAAACTTTTTCAAGCCAAGAATTATGTCTGTCTCTCCCCTTAACTTTCAATTTGTCCAGTTCTTTAAATCTCAAGCAGAGGGTCAGGACTTGACACCTGATGCTCTCCAATAGCATCAGTTTGTACAGTGAATTAAAATATGCCTACAAACCAAACCAAATACTTATGAGCTGAACTAGTAGGAAATGGATGTTAAATCCAGATGCTGCTTTTGACTCGCTGCATGTCTGTACAGTGAAAGAAACAGAGTGAGACGAGGTTGCTCTTCTTAGAGCAGGGTTTAAGGGATGTGATGTGCAGCAGAACAAAAGGGCCTTTTCTAGCAAAATGACAATCAGTTCTGGTAGCTACCAAGTATTCTTTTAGTAATGGTAAACCAGGCATGCTTCTTGACTCCAGACTGAAAAAGGAGGCTTCATGTGGTCAGCTGCAGCTTCTTTAAAAGCAGCTGTTTCCTACTGCCTCTTTGTAGATTGGGAATGCAATAACAAAGAGCACCAACATCATATGGCAGTAACATGTGAGTGTTCTTTCTGTAAGTGCACGGTAACAGCCTGAAAAGAGATGCAGAAGTGGCCTCAAGCATTTCCATGTTTATTTCATTTTGCTGACCTCTGTTTAAAATTTGTCTGGGTTGCGAATAAAAACACTTGCCAAATTCACAAATCCATCGTGTGGAGTGAAGACTGACTGTAGGCTGAGCCATCTTCCTTCTGGGTTCTGCACTGCCTTTGCTTTAAATCAAAGTAAAAAAAAGAAATTGCTGCTTCTTCCAGCCACACCACAGTCTGTGGAGTTGTTAAATAGGGGAGCAAGAATGAGGCTTCTGATTTTGACCTTTTCAAACAGAACTCGAGTGGTTTTACTGGCATGTAGGACATTGTGCACTGTGACAAACGGATGTCCCTTTTTTAAAATCAGCACTAGGATTGAAACCTGTAAGAATTAACATGCTCATTGTGGCATTGGATGTACGTGGCACTCAAATGATAAATCCAGGGGTACAGATTTGTTGGTTCAGGGGAAAGTTGTTGGTCCAGGTGCTGGATTTCAGTCCTGGAAGCTGTTGGTCTGCTGCTTGTTTTTCTGTAAGCAAAGGGGAGAAGAGGGAAGATATATCTATCACCTCCTTTTCTGGTGCCGCTGATGGAGTCCCTCATCTGTGAAAGAAGAGATTATCTCCTCCTTGAGTAATCATCTCTTATCGAGTCAAGCTTGAGACAGCAAGCATTTAAACTTTATTTTTATGAGCTAGTCTGAACGGAGCACAGCCCATGAGGGTGGAGTTAATGCTATTGGAGTCCTTACTCAGCTGGCAGTAAATGGCTGAGGTTCAGCAGTGCATGGAAATGGTCATACAACTGTGCTTTCCTTGGATTATGTTGGCATCTCTGTAGCAACACAACCCTGTGCATGCAGAGAAAACACTGAACTGCTTTACTTGCGGTAGATGTGTTCTCTCTTACTTCGTACAGGAGTAAGAGTGGAGTCCCTTTTTAAAGCATTTTCCTAAAATCAAAATCGTATGCAATTCTCTGAGGCCCTAAAGTAGCCTAAGCCGTGTGAGTTGTGTGCAGTTGCAGGGGAATTACACTGTTCCTTTCCAGCATCTGACTGCTGTCTACCTGCACACAGGCCTGACATACCAGTCAGTATTCATTCTTTAGAGAAGAACAGATCAGGTCAGACTAGTCTGATTGTGGATAGGAAGTATCCTAAAGCTTTGACTTAAAGCAATTGTCATCTTTATTCTTGGCTTTTTCACTTGTTTTAAAACTTCAGTGCTGTTGTGGCAGAAGTGCTGCACTGGTATATGGAATGCATGTTCTTTCCTGGATAGGTATGCAAGTAGAGTATAACCGTGTACTTTTTTTCCCCTCTGAACTCTTCTGGAGGAATCTGAACTTAAAAATAAAACACCATGTTGAGGGAGGTTGCTTGACTATCGCATGACATTTTTCCCCTCTCCAGCTTTTATCGCTGTTTGAGTATGGCAAAATCCGCGTCTTGAAACCAAGATAATGTCACTCAGAGACAACTGGGGAGCAAACAGATTGTGAATGTTTGTCATCTGCATCTGTGTGCAGAAAGCGAGGCTGCCTGTCCTGGAGACAGACAGACAAGAGACCTGCTCTCTCAAAAAGCATATGGTTAACATAAATATTTTTACCAGCATGGCTAGAAATCAGTACAGTCATCACTGCCACTCCTTAGGAGCTGCTCTGCTTAAGGGTGGTCCATACATAAATATTTATTTTGTTAGATCCAGAACAGTGCATGAGATCAACAACTCACATGGATTCAGCTTTCCCTTTGTATCTTGGGCTCTAGCTCCATTGGTGCTTCTCTTTTTTCCATAAGCAAAAGCCTGTAAGAAAATAGCTTGGGGCATCTCTCTGCATAAGCTCAGCCTTCCCTAAGAAACTTTGTGGCTTCCTGTAGTTGTTGAGAGAGATGTGGGTAAGATTTGGCAGTGAAGAGAATGAGTCCACAAAATTAGTTCCCTTCGAGGCTCTGGCCATAGCTCCTTCTTCCCATGTCCCTGGGATTGGGAATTGCAGCCCATGTGCGACTGTCCGTGCATTCCAGGTGGAGCCCCGGGTGCACACGGAGCGTGTGCTGCAGTGTTTATTGCAGCCCATCTGCTGTTGCCTTGGCTGTGTGGGTTGTTTTGATGTTTCCATGTGTGGAGGAGATGAAAAGGCCAGAGCGCTCGCTGGGCGGAGGGGAGGCACACACTGTGTCCTTGCAACATGGAGGAGGAAATCCTTGAAGGCAGAAACCTCAAGGATGAGACGTTCCCACAATTGTTCAGAGCAAACGGGTCTGAGGCAAGTCCCAGATTGGCTCTTGAGGTGCAGAGCTCCCAGCAGGAGTTCAGGCTCGGGTGGAATGTCCGTGTTGGGCTGGAAGCTGAGCCTTGCTGCCTCATCTCAAACAGTGCTTTAAACCGTTGTTGTGCAGAGGAAACAAATGGTGTTATAATTCAGGCATGGTTTTACCATCCTTCTAAAGAGGTTGTTTTGTAGAGAAAACAGGATTTTCTCTCCTGAACTCTATAGACCTGAAGCCACCTCAGCTGCTGTGGTATCGTTCTGATTAAATTCTCTTTTCATCTGTCTTTTTCACCTCCTGTTAATCTTGTGTACAAACTTGTCAGCCTGAAAGGATTTCCAAGACATTTTAGGCCTGTGGTATGAAATAAATGCCACTCCTTAACTTCAGGGCTTCAGCATCTAAAAATTACTTCCAGTGTGTGTTTTGTAGCTGCAGTACGTAACCCAGTTGGGTTAACAAAACAGTTCTAGTTGGTTCATTTCCAGGAGATTTTCTGTTCTAGGAAAAAAAGCTCTCTTTCTTTCACTCCCTCTTCCAGTTTTCGGAGAAGTTTCCAATACCTTCAGGTCCTGCTTCTCCCTGCACTAAGGAAATATTCTCTGGAATTTCAGAAAGCTTTGAAAAAAACTTAGATGTTAAACATCTTCTAAAAAATTTTTGTTTGCTCTCTGGATCTGGAGTATCTTTATTGTACAAGCGTGCCTTCTTCCTACTTAATACTGTGTTTTTAAACTGTGAGGCTTATTTCTTGCCTAGCAAAATACATTCTCTGATGCCCCTTCAGTAGTTCAGCTTGGGAAGTTGCCAAGTTGACTTATGAGTAATATTTTCTTCTACTAACGCCTCACCACCCCCAGCTATCAACAAGGAACGTTCCTTATTCTGCCTTGCTTCACCCACGACTCATGTAAGCATTCTTTTGAAAACATGTATCCTGTACCAGTATCCAGTGTGGATGAGTCAGGCAGGAGGACTCAAAACTGGTTAAGGAAACCATGGATGTGCAAACAGATACATGGAAAAACATACAGTTATTGCCCCAAAGTAGCAGAAGACTAATTAATTAGGTTGTTCTTTCTTCCTTCCTCTCCCTCCAACTTTAAAATAAAGAAATAATAAAAAACCAAACCAACAAACAAAAAAACCCCAAAGCAGCAAAACTATAAAACTGCTTAAATATTGCATTGCTCATGAGCCCTTCCTGTAAAAACAAACCTGTTACAATACTGGTAGGTGTAATGATGCTGTCCCCAAGGCAGTGCTTACATGCATAGATGCTAAGCAGAATTTTTTGTTCACAGGTTGCAAGTGCAGAATTTAGGGTTACATTAAATTCTCTGAGAATACCCTTCGTAAAACTGAAACATCTTTAGTTTAGTGAACTTTCTGGCTTCTATTCATGCACTACATTTAATAGTTTAGTGAGAGTTGCCGCCTCCCACATGCTGGCCTGTTGGTGTCTTTAAAATGTAAAAGTTGTTTGCCCGGTTTTACTGTTGAAGAATAAATTGGATCCTTTTAATGCTAATATGTATTACTATTATTCCCTGGTCAAAGTAAAAGTACTCGTGGTTATTTTTAAAGTTGTTTTATTCAGGCTTTTTATTCTAAAGGCTGACAATCAGGCTGTTTATGAAATGGTAAGATAAATGTTTTTAAAATGCATCATTAATTCACATAAGTCATCTTTCTAAGTTTGTGGTGTCTCCTCTTGTGGAAAAAAAGGGAAAAAATTGTTAATCAGTCTGTTTTCATCTATTACTTGGAAACAGCACAGTTTGTGTAGAAACAGTGATAGGTGCCATTCATAAATTTTGAGGATGGCATAGTAATAAATCTTAGTCTTCTGCTCTGTAAGTAAAAATTCAATACTTACAAGGGCTGCCTATTGCAGAAATGTGTGTGGAGCAGGGGTTCACTCTTGATCAGTCAGTGGGGCAAACAGGCCACAGTAAACTCTGCAGGTGACAGCATTTCTCAGCATTACGCATCACAAGCTTTAGTTGGTGAATTTTGTTTCTTTGCTGGATTCAAGATGACTTGTGATCTGGGATGAAGTGAATAGAAAAACAAGAAATCAGTGGATTTATTCTGCATTAGTACATTGTAGCTTGTCTGCAGCATATTTTAGGGCTTGTGCAGTTTTAGCCCAGTCCTGGGAGCCTTCAGCTCCATTTGCTGTGTTCTGGAGACCTGTCCCCAGACGGGCTTTGCTCTGGCCTCTCCCTCTGAAGCGCACTCCTTGATCTTCTGTGTGCCCACATGAGTTGGTGTGAGCGAGGAGTGGCCACAGTGCAGCTCAACAGGCTGTGGATATTTGCAGTTTTGCAGAGTAAAGAGAGAACAGGGGTCATACACAGTCAGGTGCAAAACTGTACCTTGCCTTGTCTTGCAAATTTAATCCTGACATTTGGCATTCCCTACCTTGTGCTTCTTAACAGTAGCAAGCAAAGAATTATTTAAACAATTAAACAATTGAGCTTCTTCCCAAGGTGCTGCAGAAAGAAACCTCACTTTGCAGGTGACATTGGTGCCTGCCTGGTAGGAGAGGTGCCCCTGACCCAGCTGGGGCAGAGTCTCCATGGGTGGAGACTGCAGGATACGAAAATTTCAAACCAAACCACCTTCCTGCATTCTCTCCTGTACATGAGCATCTCCTGCAGCGTGTCCCTCCTCTGCCTCTGGAAAATGGGATCAAAGGGTGGGGATGGGCATAATCTTCTCTCTGGCCTGGTGTGTAACAGATTTGCCAATGGCCATTCCAGTAAAGCCAGGGGTGGAAAGATCCCATGGTCAGTGTTTCCAGTAACGGGATTTTGTTTTCTCCCCAGTTGTGTGTAATGTGATAGTTAGACAGACGTCATCAAAACCAAATTCTTAGACAGGACAACCAAAGGCACTTCTTGGCTTGTCTGTGTTTTGTGTTGTGATGTAATTCAAGGCTGTGAATTATTGTCATGCAGCCACAGCCTTTTGGCCAAACCGGAATTACTAGTATGGATTTGAGTTAGAGGGAAGGAGACTGCCTGGTTTTTAGATTTTCTTCATCCATGCAGGCTTTTTCCATGCTCTGAGGTCCACAAGTGTGTGTCTCCAGCAGGACTGCTAAACCACTGCTTTTGGGTTTAGGTAGTACGAAGGGAAATACTTGTCTTTATGCTTCCACGCCTTTTCCATCTTTTTAGGTTATTGATGGTTAAAGAAAAATACACGTGTAGGTCATTTCACTTTCTAGAGGCTCTAGAAGTCTTGTAGTATGCCAAGGTATCAATTTGGAGGGATGAAGCATAGGGTTGTTTTCATAATAGCAAAAATGAATCATCTAGACCTGGGACAGATGGTTGGGGGGAAAAATCTGGTCCACTAATGTTGCAAACAAAGAGCAGTGTGTAACAAGTGTTTAGAGATGCAGAAAATCCTGTGGTCAGCCGTCTTAAATGGGTAAGTTCCTCTTAGAATCTGGGGATAGGTGTGATGTCTTGAGTGGGCACATGTGGCTTATAGTAGCTTTCTTTTTTAGCTAAATTATAATGTGCAGTCACTATTTATATATAAAGAAGCATCCTTCTCCAAGTTTCCTGTTGTGATGGCAAAAACATTCAAAGAACTTGTAGATTTAGGCATGTGCAGAAGTGCACACACCTGTCCCATGAATAGGATTTTTTGCCTTTTAAATGCTTACATCAGATTTCTCTTCAGAGTGTCACCTTTAAGAAAAAAAAATGCAAACTTGCAAAAGATCCTTTTGTAAACTTGGATCAGTTTTTGGCTGGAGTTGTTTCACCATTTACTCACTGTATTAGTGTACTAAGCTTTTTTAATGCCCTAATTTGAGTTGTGGCTTGAGGAAAAATCACTCTGCTGTGTAGTTATTTTACATCTGGGATTGCTGCAGTGTAACGAGTGTCTGTTGATTCCAGGAGCTGTGTCAGTGCCGCCCTGGGGAAGGGAACTGTTCCTGCTGTAAGGAGTGTATGCTCTGCCTGGGCACACTTTGGGATGAGTGCTGTGACTGTGTTGGTAAGTTTGCATTTTTGGGGGGACTTCCTGGGGTTTTTTTTACATTGCTTTCTTCTGCCACGTGCTGAGCTCACAGTCTTAAAACAGAAGTAAAACACTGGGACACAATCTGTGCTTTAAGCATCTTACAGCTCATTGTGTGGGTTCGGAATAAATTGCTGTGGAAACCCAAACATCTGTCTGCTCTGTGGAGCTGGGGGTGGCAGTAGTCCAGGTACTGCTTGTTAAATATCATCGTAGCTGATTATTAGTTTTGTCTCTCAAACATAAAACTCCTGTTTGTATTGTTACCTTGAGGGAACTCCACAGCACCTGCTTTGTGGGGTTGGTGTGAAGGTTTCTACCTGTAAAGGGTGCATTGACAGGTACAGCACTGGGACACCTTTAGGATTGAGTTGGGACTGGTAGTAAATATGCATGGCCCGGTGTTTCCACTGTTCTTTTATTTACAAAAGAGCTCTTTGTGAAGGGTAAGAAAAAAGCAGACAAGGTTTTACTACAGGACTAGATGACAGTCTTAAAAAGAACACATTGCTGCTGACAGGTGGTATTCAGGGTGCCCAGATCTTCGCCAGTGAGTGTTGTCCCCGCTTATGGAGCATTCTAGTTCTGTTTCTTGTTTTATATGTAACAAAAGCTTCATCTCCCTATGGTTGTTGTATGTTTCCCTGTGCTGCCATCCAAAATCCTGGCTTCCAAGAAAGGGATGCATCTTGAGTGGTGTACCTGCTCTCAGCTTTTCTAGGTCAGTTTTCTCTGAATTCATGAAGGTGGCTAGTGTCAAAATGCCCATTTTCAGTGCAAGTTATTTCCTTAGTTTAGAACCATTATCTGCTCTAGAAAGCTAGGCATAGTGTACTGATCTCTAGGGAGGGGAAAGAACCTACCCCTTAGGATTGTGAAGTCCACACACAAGCTTCTTTTCATAAATCTGCAGGTGACTCATTGTTCTTTCCCTATTTTCATAGTGTTTTCCAAGAAAGGACTTAACAAGGTTTCAGGTTCAGTTTCCCAGTACTGAGTAAACTAAAACTTCTCCTGATGGTTCTTTGGGTGCCTCAGACCTTTTTGGATTCTATAGCATGGTCCTATTCTTGTTTTCTTCAGTGCAGGATCATCCTTGCTGTAGCCTTATTCAAATACGAAAACGGGAAAACATGCCATACCTGACTCCCTAGACACAGTTCTTTGCTGATACCTGAGCTGATATTTAAGTTTCTTTATGAGCTCATCACATCTATTGTAAAAACAGATAGATTGTTGTGTCTTACAGATCATGTGTGCCTTGAGGTGAGGAATTACTTTCTGTCCTCCACCACTAGCTGTACTGTACTAGTTGATGCCTCCATGTTATATGTGTGTTCTCTCCTTTCTCTGACAGGGAAAAACATGCTGAAGGAGGGAGAGCAGCAATAAGTCCCCCATTCCATTTGAGTTAAGCTCTTCTAGTCCCTTGTGTAAATGCTTGTCTGCTTCCATCATTTTAATAGCCCATTTCTGCATCTTCTCATCCATTCCAAAGCAATAGTGTAGACATGTTGGATCCTTATAGGTTGCCAATAAGTTAAACTTTTTAATTTGCTATTTAACCAAAGCTTCTATTTTATAATATTTATTATTAAAATATTATTATAATTCAAATCCTTTTAAAAACAGTAAGTGAAGGATCTTTGTGGATGAGCATTTACCTGTTAAACTATAAGCAATGATTTTTTGGTACCATCTTAAGGTAATATTTTCATACTGCATTGATAGGCACACAAACTTGTGTACATTCTGCAGGATTTTGGTAAACAATCTTGATTTATTTTTTCCCTTGTGTGTCCTTTTTATCAGTGAAATTTATTTATTTTCTGAATCCAACCTGGCAGAGGTATGGTTTGACAGAGGTCTAGAAAGTTCCACTGGTTTCTGTTTCACAACATTAATACAATGACATCAACTAAAGCGCACATCCCTTGATGGATCTGTACAAAACTCTTACCTGGTTTGATATCTTGCTAACTGATTTTCATGTGGGCATCCTTTATTGCAATTGTATGGTTAATACAGTGCTTGTTATTGTTAATATTAGTGCTTATTAAAAGGTGGTAAGGAAGGAATAGAAGTTTTTATTAAAGCAGTGAGTCTTGAAAGGTCCATGAAGAACAAACCTAATCAACAGGCGTAGGAAAACAATCTTTTACTGTAGGATGTTTGTGTAAGTGGAATTATTTTTTAGTATGACCTGATGTTATTTGAAAAAGAGGCTTATTTTTTTTTCCTACTCTGTACTTGGCTCACCGTTTTGTAGGAGCAGACTGCTGTGGAGTGTTCCTATTACCAAATGCTGTTAATGCTAACCACTTGCTTAAGATTTGCTAGATCTCATGCTAATCACCATGGACAAACTTCCCTCTGCTTTGTTCACTATAGAAATCCATCTACTTAGGTTGAGAAGATTATGGGTTTGTGTAAGGCTCTAGTTAAACACAATTATTTGTGAAGCTGGAGTCCTAGTTGATCTACATGGGAGGAGAAACTTCTCTGGTTGTGTGAGGCAGGGAGACCTTGAACATTCATGTCTCGTATCACATTTATACTTCTGGAATTGGTGTACTTTGCAACTGTAGCTGTCTAAGCCTGTGTCTTTGAAACTACCCAAAATTATATCCAGATATACACGAGGAAAATGGATTTGCCTGTCTCTTGACAGGTGACTTCTAACAGTGTTTTATGGCTCCTGAGTTTAAAATACCTGTGCAGATACAAATTTTCTTTTTAAGCTTGGTTGCTTCCACAGCTTGGACTTAAATTGAGATGCGCTTCGGTTTCATTGCTAATAATAAGTGTTAGTGTTTAAATTGTTAATGGCAAACTAGCACCAGCACTGCATATCACAAAAACATTTCATAGGAATTGGCAAGGTGAAAAAAGATCACAAGGTTTCAAAAAAGATGTTGAAAAATAAGGAAGAGGTAACCTAGAAATGAGTATTTTGCCTGTTGTGGACCCTCCAGCTAAGTAGCAAAATGACATTCATCTTGGCTGTCTCTACACAAGTAAAGTAATTCAGACTCATGCTCTGTCCTGATAGTGATCTTTGCATCTCTGGCAGATGACTAAAAAGATCTAGTGCACTGCTGCAGCAGATGAGATGGAATACTTGAATTGTGATCAAAAGTTTCACATACCTCAGGCTTATCAAGCTACTCCCTTTGTTGAGTCCTAACCTTGCATTCCAGCTTTACACTCCTATCAGTGATAGTGTGCTTTGTCTCTTCTTCCAGGGAAAACAAACCTTCCACTGAAGCCTCCATTTTCTAAGCTGTAATGCTAACACTGGAAGGGGAGCAAAGTGCTGTTTAGATGAGGTTTTTCTTTTCACAAGTCACAGGTGTGTTTTGTAGAAGTCTGAGCAATCCAATATCTGCTGTTATGGAAAGCTTGTTCTGCTGTATTTAATAGCACTTCTGCTGCTGGGCTGAGAGTGGGATAGATATGAAAGAGTTCTATTCTGTTTAGCAAAAAAAGAAGCAATTTTAATTCTCTAAATATTCCTACATGTTTCAAGAAGAGCTTAGAGGGTTCTGTGTAATTTACTGTTTCTTTCCTCTGCAGGTATGTGCAATCCTCGCAATTACAGTGACACACCTCCAACATCCAAGAGCACTGTCGAGGAGTTGCATGAGCCAATTCCTTCCCTTTTCCGGGCACTGACAGAAGGGGATACTCAGCTGAACTGGAATATTGTTTCCTTCCCTGTGGCAGAAGAACTGTCACACCATGAGAACCTCGTCTCCTTTTTAGAAACAGTGAACCAGCCACAGCATCAGAATGTCTCAGTTCCAAACAACAATGTACACACACCTTATTCTAGTGACAAAGGTAATGACTGTAGTGTCTAAATCCCTAGCATCTCCTCTTGTCTCTTCCAGGAGCCTTCTCAGTGCATATCCTATGCTTCTCTGTGATCATTTCTTCTTTTCCCATAAGAATGTGTGAAAGGTTCAGCCTAATTTCAAGAATGACATAAGAGAAGGAGTGAGTCAAAGGTGTTAAAGAACGTGGAAGGTGGTGTTAGAATGACTGATGCTCTTAGGAGACACAGAACCACGTGAGTTTATCTCCATAATTACTCCTGTGGCATGAGGCAGTTTGTTCATGTTGTTTCATGTGCACTGGCAAGGTGTGTTCTCTGACATAGGAACAGTTACCTGTAGCTTAGGAGACAGGACAGACCAGAAACTGAATCCAACTCATGTACTGGTGCAGAGGTAGGCAACTGAAACATGGCTTAAGAGGTCTGAGAAAACCGTGTGCCATAAGCACTTGTATCTGGAATAGTTATTAATTTCTTTCATCTGAGCTGGGATAACTTGAAATCTTTAGAAGGATGTTTTGTGTGAAATCCAGGATTAATAATAAATCTAAGCAAGTTTAGAAGGATTGATGAAGGAAGGATAAGTGACAGACTGTCTTCAAAATAAGTAACTTGGTGGTGGGGGTTCAATTTACGGATTCATTCCTCCAATTTTATATGAAGATTTTTATATTCTTACCTTCAGTTTAGAGAACAGACTTCAGAATACTGTTTGCTGTGGCTGGGTAGAGGCAAGATGAGAAGTTTGAGGTAGTGTCGACAGTGGTATAGAAAAAATACTCCCTGTTTCTTGGTTTCCATACTAAACCTGAAACACTTTTCCCTACAAATCATTACATCAGACTTTAAAGAATCTCATAAACAGTTCAGAGTGAAATTGCTGTTTAATAGGGGAAAAAGAGCATCTGATTTATTTTATTGGTGCAATTAATGCTTTGCTTCCTTCCCAACATACCCTTGAAATATTCGTAACCCCATATATTGCTGTTGTGATGGCCCTTTTATCTTATCAATAAAAGATACCCTAATTGATGGACACGCTGCTTTGCCATACCAGTGTGAACCATTGACCTAGTTGTGTGTCTGACTAGGACTGCTGCTGATTAAATGGAACCGTAATGGCAACTTTTCTAATTTCCTTTGGCTAAGGCACATTAGAAAAATAAATTAATTCCAGAACTAGGAAACCAGATGGGCAGAAAGCATCTCATTCATATGTCTTTGATGTTATTAAAATGCTTGCTTGCCGTTATGAGAATAATGTACAAAGCCATGTAAAACTGAAAGCCCCAAAAAGCCCTGTGTGCAAAGACTACAGTACTTACAGTTATAAATTAAACTCAGGAAAAAAAAATGTTTAGTACAGCCTTGAATATATCCCACTGTACTTAGGTACTGCAATCCAGATGGCCATTCCCTGACAGTCCTTTACTACTGTACCAACAGGACGGGCTAATGATATTTTTGGATTAAACTTGGAATTTGAATTGCATCTCAAGGGTGTGGAGCAGTTCTGAGTTCAACAACAGACAAATACATAACACTGCCATTTTTTCTTAGTCAAAAGTCTCCTTCACTTATTTTACTAGGAACATATTAGAGATTAGGTTGAGAGAGCTCTTACTGGAATGATGACAGTCCAAAAACAACAGTTGTATTTGGAAATAGTTACCAAATGCCACTGGCTTTCAGGCCTCAGCAGACACTTAAAACAGAAATAAACGTCAGAGCTGTTCTTGTAATCATTGGCTGTGCTTTCTCCATCTTAGTGACCAGTGAAGAACTGGAAAAGACAGAAAATTACTTTCCACATCCTATTCCTGTGCTTTTAAGTATCTAAATACGTAAGCCTGCCAAAGAGTCTCTTTTCTTGGTCACAGTATAGATAACTTTGTAGTGCTCTGCTTTCTCAAAAGTCATATTAAATTTTGCTTATAGAAACGTTGGTGATTTGAACATTGAGAACAGAGAAGGCAAAATGTTTATTATGGTGGAAGCTGGGGAATCGTATTGGATGTTGTGTGAGCCAAGGGGTAGCATTGTTTCTAATACTGTCTTGCTGAGTTCATTGAGGAAGCCATAATCAAAAGGTGGAGGGGTAGTTGGTTGGGACTGAAGAGCCCTGTGAGCATGGGCACAGTGAGGTAGCTGAGGAAGTTCCTGGAGCCAGATGGCTTCTGCCTGTGCAAAGTTCAGTCACTGAATCAGGTCACTGCTTTAACAAGCTGGCAAGTGTTAGAACCACTGAAAGAGAGGGAGGGTCTGTGAATGTGTATGTGTGTTCTCAGTGGCAGTAAACACAAGCACTGCAGTGGGAGAAACAGACCATGTCTTTACCCTTTTCCTCTCCCCAAAAATGCTGCTGGGCTTGAGGGCAGGTCTTGCAAATGGAGATACCTTTAAGGTCACTTGTTAAGCAATTGTCTTTGGGGCTGTGACAATCAGGAATTTGAAAGAATATTTTTGTGAGCAGGAACACAGAGATGCCTTACGTTTTCTTTACAGTGCTGTGCCTTCTCCATTTTGTGTCTCTTCTCTGGCGCCTCGCATGCTTCCCTCCAACATGGTGTGCTGACAGCTGCCAATGGCATGGCGTGTAAAGGGAGAGAGAGGGGCTAATGAGACGTAGATTTTGTAGGGGGACAGTGGTCTCTGTGCTGTCTTCTGGAAGAGATTCCAAAATTTGGAAGGGCTGTTCTTAGAAATACCCTGTCACGTAGTGTAACACAGCTCTGGTTTTAGCTTTGCTGCGTGTTCTCACAGGGATCGCCGTTCAGCTGGCCCAGGGTGCCAGACTTGCTTGATGCAGTTCTGGATGAGTGCCAGGAAAAGCAGCAACAGCCACGGGAACCACGAGCTTTGTGCCTGAGTGGTGTGGAGCCACTGCCAGGGAGGGCGGCCGTGGGTCCGGGAGGAGGTGGGTTGCGGTGGGATAGAAAGCATTCCTTTCTCGCCCCAGCCTCCCCTGAACCCAGCTGCCAGACCTTGAACTTCCCCGTTATTTTCCTAATGAGTGTCTTCCCTTTCCTCCTGTGAACTGACTTGTAATATTTTAGCTGCCAAAGTTATGCATGCGCTGCTGGAGCTGCTGTAGTTCTTTGTATCAGTTGTTTCTGACACTTGAGCCTCTACTTCAGAGAGGATTGCAATAGTTATTAATCTGGAGCTACATTTGTACTTCATTCTCTTTGCTTTACTTATAGCTGATACCCTCAGTGCTCTGAACTGTGAGTTCAGAGGTTTAAATAAGCTCAGTTGTTTCAGATGATGACAGGATGTTGGCAAGAGGGAGAGGGGAACTAGATAATTTTTTGGCAGTTGATAAAACAAAATCTTTGTTGTAGTTAAGGATTTCTAGCTTACACTGCTTGGTGACATAGGGGATGGTGTCTGCTGTGCAATTCTCCTCCCCTCCAGTGCAACAGGAAGAGGAGAGCTAGAATTCCAGTGAAGAGACGGCTACCTCTGTAGGTAGTCTATGAATATTTTCTTTTAGACGTTTGTTTTTATTAATTGATTGACATAAAATTGACTTGTTAAAAAGTAGTAGATTATATAAGTTGATTGTTCATAATCAGTTGCAGGTTAATCTCCTTGTTCTTGTTTTCCACTCTTCTCACTAGACTAGTGTTTTTTCTAGTGGAAGGTGTATCCCTGCCAACAGAAGCAGGGTTGGAATTAGATGATCATTAAGGCCCTTTCCAACCCACGATGTTCTATGATAAAATGGTATGACTGCTGGATGGACAGTTACCTTTTTAAAGAACTTTTAGAGCTACCAATAAATTGGCCAGCAGACAGCTGAAGTTACATAGAACATTTAACATCACAGATCCTGTACAGCAAATTATCATTAACTGGGAAGGTTCTCCGAGTTGCTAAACTCTTCTATATTACACCAATACAGACAGTTTTATAACAAAGCCTGGTAGCTTCTTCTGTTCATTTTTAATTCAAACTTGGTTGTTGTTTCTCCTACACAACCATCACTGAGTAAGAAGTGTGATGGGGGAAAAGGTGAGAAATTAATGTTCTGGGGGAAAAAAAAGTTTACTGCTGCATCCTTCTCCCTCCCTGCATCTGCAGTCTGTGGTCCTTAGTGTGTGAAAATTGGCAAAATGCAAATGAGAAATCTGTTACTGCACTTAGTAATATTGTTTTT
The DNA here is from genome assembly GCF_009819655.1 of Sylvia atricapilla. Classification (NCBI taxonomy): domain Eukaryota; kingdom Metazoa; phylum Chordata; class Aves; order Passeriformes; family Sylviidae; genus Sylvia; species Sylvia atricapilla. The sequence continues at coordinate 101,336,469 of NC_089140.1, read as the reverse complement.
ATCTATACTGAGGGAGCCAAGTGATGACTCCGTAATTAGGTTTGTGAAGCAGTTTAAGTGCTCTCCCAGCTCCCAGCTGAGCCTGTAGGTATGTATTTTTTTCCCCTGTGTAACTGTCTTTCTGCAGTCCATAGAGCACTATTTAGTGCTTGAGGGGAGGAACTCTCCTGCTTTCAGTAATTCAGCCTCTACATGAGCACAGAGGCATTGCTGAGGAGAGGACCAGGAGTCCCCTGTGACAAACACAGTGCACCCTGGACAATCTGACTTGTTCAGACCTGGCAAGTCTTTCAGTGAGCAAGACATTGGGAACATTTTGGTAACATATGCATGGAGTGTGTCCTCCAGCTGCTTACAAGAGCTACTTGGTACGAGATGGATCTACTGCTAGCTCTGGCATGCCACATCTGCAGTCTGCTCTCTCCCCTTTGCAGCATTTTTGTGCTCATCCTTGAGAGCCTAATCCTCTTGACTTGTGTGCAGGTGGAAACAAACTTTCTTCTCCACTCTCCAGTCAGTCAAGATTACTGTCCCTGGTTGTCGCTGCCACCATAATAAAGTTGAATTTTAGCTTTGGCCCTGGGAGAGTGATTCAGGAGACTGGTCTCTGCAGTCTCACAGGAGCTGACTGATGCCACCTAGTTTTGCCAGTTATAGGCCAGATGCTGCTGCTCCTCTGACCTCCTTTACCCAGAGAGATGTCTCCCTGTTCAGTGTCATCAATCTTTACATCCTAGAAATCACAGACTCTCCTTCCCCAGGAAGTTTATTTCATTTTTGCAGGCATTAGCTGATGAACCGGGGGCTTCACCCAGACTTGTGAAGCAGTACTAACACTGCTGTCGGAGATGAGGTTAACATGAAGGTGAGCGCAGATGTCTCCTTACGCAGAAGGGGCTGGACATTCTCTGGTGTGAAAACAGCCTATAAGTGCTGGGAGCAGTTTGCACACCTCAGAGCGTGCACAGCTTTCCTGACAATTTCCCTGACCTACCTTAGGCTTTCCTTTGTGTGTTGCAAGTTGGAGTGCAAATGGAGACACTATGATCAACAGATAGTGGGCACTTCTGGCAACCCCTCGGATGGTTGCTTCCTTTAAAGAGCTGTTTCACTCCAGTCTGGAGACAGCCATGAACCATTTTGCCTTCTCAGACTTATCCAGAGACTAAGTCAGTTGGCTGGAGATGGCATCCCAAAGGGTGATTTTGCAGGAAGAAATCTTTCTAGGTTAGCCAGGATTGCCTCTTTTGAGGCAGAGGCTCTGTGCCTCCAGCTGACACCTTCTAAGACTATGTATGGAATTTAAGAACAAATTTAATGTAGCAACATCTCAGTAGAAAACTACTAAAATGGTATAAAAGAACTGAATAGAGATTAAGCGAAATGATATAAAGAATATGAGTAATGTTCAACAGAGTCTTCTGTAAGGTTCTTGTGCTTGAACCCCAGCACTGACTTGGATGACTGATGGGACAGGAGAATACTGCCTGGAGACTTGCTTCTACTTTCTCATCCCTATTCTTCCACTCAAAACTCTGCGAGGAGTGAAGTCCCTTGTGACTATGGCAATCTGAGCTTTTTGTCACTGGTGATGAAATGTCGCCTAGTCCTTGTGCATTCCCTATAAAAGCTGGAGCTGCTATCTGGCCTCTGAATGCCTTCTTGCCTTTTGAGGCTGTGGTGGCTGCATGTCCCTACTGCTTTCCAGCTTTGGCTGAGCACTTTAGGTATATATCTATCAGTCTTTGTACATGGTACCATAGCATACACTTCTGTTCAGCTCTTTGCTCTTACTCTGTGAATCAAACATCCTTACTGAAGCTGTAGATATGTTGGTTGTTTTCAGGTTGAGGGTTTGTTCTCTGAGAACTCAATTCCTCTGGTTGCTGTGCCTCAGGACACAAGGGCTTATAGAAATAGAAGTGCCAAGAATGGGACAGGGTTTACACAGCCACAGAGCAATTTGTCGGTGTTCCCAGCAGTACTTCAGGTACTGCAAGATTTTTTGGACAACTGCAGCTTTACTTGCAGCACAGATTTCCTGGGAGCAGAAACCACTTGAGCTCTGGGTCTGTCTCTCCTCACCAAGATCCCTATTGCCTGTTGCACTGTCTGTGGTGTCTGCAAGGCATGTACATCAGTTTGGAGCCTGACTGAGGCAGTGAATACTCTGTTGCTTTCAGTGGGCTGGCAGCACATCCTCTGACCTTCTTGCAGCTGTTTCGGTAATAGCAAGATAATTTGACAGGGGTAAAAATTGGTCATTAAAAAAAGCCCAAACCAAATCCACTGTCTTGATTTACTGTTTAAGTTTGGATTACTTTTTTCTAATCCACATTGGAATGTAGATCAGTGGGTTTCTCCTAGGTGCACCATGAGTAGTGAAAGCCCTTTGACATCTCCTGCTCACAGGTTGGTCTGATGTGTGTGAGAGAGACATTCCCATTTGCAGCGAGTTGTGCTCTTCCCAAAGCATGCCAAATTATGCTCTGGGTAAATGTTATGTAATCATGGTCCTTTGGAGGATGAACAAAGTTTTATGGTATAATCACCTGGTCAGTAGAGAAGAAAGATGGTGGAATTCGCCAGCTTGGAGAATTGGAAGTGGACTCGGGGGCGGGGAGGGAGGATGGTTTTATTTTATAGTTGTGATGAATTCCTTAGCTCCATTTTGATGTTGCAACACCAAACTTCATGGCATTTCAAGTAATTGCACGGGTGTTAGAAGCAAGAAGTCAACACTTACGCAGAAGGGGTTTTTTAAGATTAGTAGTAAAGCTAATGAAAAGGAAGAAAAAAGTGTGCAGTTTCTTGCTGATGAAAAAAGAATTCTTTAGGTCTGTGATTTAATCTGGCTGAAGATTTTTGTGGAGTTTGGGGCAGGGGGAGCAAAGAAACATTTACATGCAAATAAGTGGATTTTGATGGTTTTTTAAAATAACTTTTTAGAGAAGTGCAATTCTCCTCCCCTCCTGAAGTTTTTTGTGGTAGCATATTCAGAAGACACCTTCAGAAGACACATTCCTGTTTGTAATTTTGGCATAGCTCATTCTTACACTCTCATAACTGGGGGACAAAACTCAAAAACATTCTTGCCTGTGAATATAGAAGTAAATTAATCCAGAAGGAGATCAGACAACAGGTTGAGTTGTAGATGCTGAAAATTTGAAGTTGATAGATTTTACCTTGTCTCTCTGCTTTTACTGTCACTTTTTTTTCCCTTGTGCCTCATAGTCCTGTTGGTTTGCAATCATACTTCTAAAGCTGCTCATTTAATTAATTTCTAACTAACCTTTAAAAACACTTTAAGACCTTTTAAACCAATTTTTTCTTCGTTTAGAACACATGTGTACTGTGGTGTATTTTGATGACTGCATGTCAATACATCAGTGCAAGATCTCTTGCGAGTCCATGGGAGCTTCCAAATACCGATGGTTTCACAACGCCTGCTGTGAGTGCATCGGGCCAGAATGCATCGACTATGGCAGTAAAACTGTCAAATGTATGAACTGCATGTTCTGAAGCAGGAAAATTGTAATATAGCAATGCTGAGGCCAAAGTAATCTCTCTCGGTTAAAGAGAGAGGATTGCAAATACTGTGTTTTGGTGGAGTGCCTGCTGGTTGCAATGAAATGTACCTGGTTGAAACGAGGATGTATAAAATCAGTGAACTTTTGTTTTCTTTTTTTTTTTTTTTTTCTTTTTTGTTAAATTCATGTAAGCAAGGCTAACTAGTAGATGTTTAAACACTATGTTTTAAACTTATTTTTCTTTATTTTTGCTCAGATGGTACAGTCATGCTCATCATTGCTGTTCTGATTGTTTTCCTTTGATTGGGAAGTATTGGCTATACTGGTTTTCAGAACATAGTATTCTATCTTGTAGTTTAAGTAGGGAAACCTTTAGAATATGGTAATGAAATTTCCATTATCTAAGTTCAACAAATAAATAAATGGCTGCTAGGTTGGAGGGAGGGTGGATGTTGTTTAGGGACTGGGCTTTTGGGATTTGGTTTCTGGTTTTGTTTTTTAGCTTTATTATCTTCAGTTTTTGAGGTTAGCTTTTTATTTTGGAAGTGGTACTTGGAGAAAAATAAAACTTCTTGCTTTCTCCTCAAGTTCAAAGTATGGGCTGTCATGGATAAAATCCTACCTTCTTAGAAGGGCTGCCCAACGAAACACCACATACGGGACACTTTTCCTCCAAGTTGCATTTGCCCTGCTCTCTTTTCATTGGGGCCTATGATGCATAATTCATGTGTTACACAAAATGATCTTTTCAGTCTTCTCTTAGGTCCCAAAATAAAGCTGTTAAGTGCAGTTGCATTTCCTATCTTTTGCACTGTTGTCTAGGGTTGTTATACCTTGGACATTTAGTCCAGTAAAGGAAGCATGAAAGGCTGTGATGGATTTAATGACTAAAGGAATAAAGAATGAAATGACAGGAACAAGCAAGTGGTACAGGTTGACCAGCTGAGCAGCTGGCAGCAAGCATGCTCCCATTTAGTAATTACCTGTGCATATTTATTCCAAAACATTTTTATATTATTAAATTTATTTTCTTCCCCATAAGTTTTTGTCAAGGAAGAAGGGAATGTGTCTGCAAAGGCAAAGTTAAAATGTTGAGTTTAGAACATTGTCCATTTTTCTAAGTAAGAGTTTTTATATGTTGACAGTTACATAGCAGTTACTATGACCCATGTAAGGGTTCCACTCATAATGGTACTAAGTACAAGAATAAAGTGTATGAGTAGTTAATGATCAGCTTTTCGTATTTATAATAATGTGGGTTCTAACTCCTTGAACTTTTTTAGGGATATATGCATATGCAAACACAAAAAGGAATTTGACTATTCATTTTTCTCTCATTAACCTCAGTCTAGAGGGATTAATAAACTGTTTTCTAGTTACATCTGTCTATCTGTACCATGTACAAATGAAAGCGGTCATATTACTTTTATTTGGTTGAAAATTTTGCCTGAATGTTTTTTCAATTTTTTTCTCTCGTGATACTGTTCTTTCAATAAGACGGAGTAATAATAATTAAAATAATATTAATAATAATAATGGTAATAATAAAAGAAAAAATCTACTCTTATTAAATGTTACTTTCTTCAGTGTCTTTTTCAGCTATAAGGATGTATTTGAAAGATGAATGTTATTGTTTTGAACTAGTGGATAATGGAATGTCTTCATACTTTAAACTTACAATTAAGTGATAAAAGATCATAGACAAGAATAGAAAAACTTAGTTTATAACAGAGGAGATGTTCTTCCTGTATTTTACAATTTATGTTATATTTTCTTCTGCTAGAATTTCTTAAAATGAATGGAGAGGAAGAATATGTTAGAGTAGCTGTGACTGTTTGTAGCTGGAGGGTGATGCATCAACACTCCTGACCGAGACAAAGAGACAGGTTGCAATCAAGCAAGCAGGAGGTCATTAGCGTGCTTTGGATTTTTGCAGTCTTAAAGTATTGGAAGTATAAGGGTAGCTCAGAATCTTCTTGGGAGAGGAACAGGACTGATGTTTCTGGTCAGGCACCTGCTGCCCCATGGATCAGTGACACCGTGTCCATTTACATCCTCAGAATTTCACTGTGAGGTCAGTTCAAGGGGGGGCGGGAGGGATGGGGGAGTGGCCTACCAGGTGTCCAGGAAATGCTGTGGGGAATAGCATAAAAATGTAAACACAGTGCTTTAATGGCCCTGAGAGAAGGCAGTGCACACCTTCTGGGGCTTGCCTTACTTTTTGTAATTCCTGATGCTGTCTAGAAAATGTTGTGTGTAAACAAATGTCATGCACCCAGTGTTTTATGATGATGAGTGTTTTGAGAGGTATTTTAATAAAAAAGACATTACTGGTTCTCGTGTTTTCTTTCTCAAGAGTTTCTCATGGAAATGTTACCAAGGCAGCATATTACAAAAGTTGCTGATCTAGATGGGTAGAATAACACGGAGAATTAACTCTCCAGCAATTTTTTCCATACCTAAAGTGTTGCTTTGAAGTATTTTTCTGTACATAAATGATTAATACCCAGAATGTTCTTTCTGGGAAAACCTAACAATTTTAGAAAGTTATTTATTTAGTCTTATTAATTTTGCAGGAAAAATCATAATTTATTTTGAGGTCTGTTATTTCACCCTACATCTGGATAACCAGCAAACTATCACCTACATAAGAACATGTTTTTAAAACTTCTTTTAGTTAGGAATGTTCTCTGGGTAAAGCATTGGCCACATTTATCACTGTCCTTTGAGACAGAATTGTAAATCACTGAACATAAAGGAAAGCAAAGAGGGAATTCATATAGTAAGAAATTATACAATTCCCTAACATGTTGGGGATCTGACTGAAAAGGGGTGGAGGACCTTTGGCTATTCTTTAAAAGTAAAAGAAGTTCTTGTTTCGTTGCTTTGGGGTTTGAGTTTGTTTTGTTCGGGTTTTTGTTTGTTTGTTTATTTTTCCTTACAGGCACTTGAGTACAAAGGTCATAATGTGACATTGCTTTCCTGTCATTTCTTAAGGTTCTTGGCTTGCTTTTAGCATGCTAAATGGATTTCACATCTAATTCCTAAAAAATAAATATAAGAATACATGCTTTTGTCTTTAATAATATATCTGTAGTCACTCCAGTGTTCCTCCCAAGATTACGGCTATTCTGGTTTTCTGACCTGACTCCCAAGCCCCTCATCCTGCTGGCTGGAGTGACTTGAACTTTGCTGGGGATTGCACAGTGACACACAGACTCCACAACATGGATACGCTCCGGTCTCTCCAGCCCTGTTATCCATGGTGCCCTGTCCCACGGCTGGCACTTACACCTTCATGGGCAAAGCCTGGAGACTCAGAGCCTGGGAGGATTTAATGAGAACAGGGGACAGACCATGCTGATGAGGTACCTACAGCCAAACAACAACCTAACACTTTCCTGTTAGATGGTAATGTCTTTTGGGCTTGGCGAAAGGAACACCCTTACTAAGATTTGACACATCCCCTTGGCACGACATCTTCCACCAAATCACCAGTACATCATTGAAGTTTGTGCCACTCACATGGGAAAACACACTTAGATACAAAATCTTCCTAGAAACAGAGCAAACCTGATTCAGACAAATACATCTAGGATGTAAGGGTGCCCAAGGCTCATTTTCTTATACCCTTGTCATTGCTTAAGTATTTATAAATTTTTCTTCCTGCCGCAGAGAACTTGGAATTATTTGGCTTTAACCAACCTGCTATAGAGGAAGATGTTCCTGCCCAGGGCAGAGGGGTTGGAAACAGATGGTCTTTAAGGGCCATTCCATCCCAAACCATTCTGTGATTCTATGGCTCCATAATACTGCTCATAGGAGTTGCTTAGGCAGAGTTCAGTATCATATGCCTTTTTTGCCTCTGTTCTCCTGTCGGTGATAAATTCTATGAGCAACATACTTTCTCTCCCAAAGGCATTAACTAATTTACTACTTCTAGATTTTCCTGTTGTATCTTCAGGCTCCCATTGTTTCACTTGTTTGTTTCAGCACATAGCCAACTAGTTTCTTTCCTAAGCTAAACCTTTTTATGTCTGCTGTGCATTCTTTTATTGCTAAGGAGAATTACACAGCATGTCTAAAGTTATCCCAGAATGGCACAGCCCATGGAGACTCCCATCTTTCCAAGACAAACTCAACCCCAGAAGTGGCTTTCTTGAAGTAGTAGTAGAAGGAAGGAGTTATTCATTAACACAGCCATGCCTTTTCCCTTTACTTTCCCAGACCAAATGCTTTCTGAAGTTCCTCTCCATTATTATTTTATTACTTTTAGGAAGCTCAGGTACATCAGTGAAACTGATTTTCCAAGCAGAAGTAGAGAGCTTGCCATCTCAGAATCCTTGCTTCACTTTGTCTTAAAAGCAGTAAGAATTTACTGAGTGAATATGGGGCAAGCTGAGGGTGTAAGAAAGTGCCTCGGTCTGTGTAAGTTGGCCCCAGACCACAGTAAATTTTGCAAGTTAGAAATCATCCAAATGTGTTTCACATGGCAGTAAATTGGTATAGTCAGCACTGCACACAATCACTTGTTTGTCCTCAAAATCTGGGAGAAGATTTATTCTGGGTTCATTAGCTGATGGGCTCATTGTGCCTGAACTTTTGTTGGCAGTGGCCTGTAATAATACACATTCTTCAGAGCTGAGAGCCTCTGGCCACTGTCGCTTCAAGTGGAGATCCTCATGAGCAACCATCTCCAATTACTACGGGATGTTACAGAACTAACCCTTCTGTCTTCTTTTGCCAGGAGTAACGTGGCCTTTATATATAACAAAAAAAGAAACACATTAGCTGTGATGTTAAGTTAAATAGCCTGTGAGCCCTTGCTGTTACACTGTTTCTTCTGGAGAGGAGGGGGGAGACTGGAAGTTGCGAGGTTATGTAATACGTGGTGAAGACAATATCCCTGTGCTCCAACACTAATCGGAGTGTTTACAACCCTCCCTTTTGTAGCTTCCACTGAATAGCACAAATTCCTGTGGGGGACCTTTTACATTACCGCAGGAGGTGGCACAAAGAGCTCATTCGACAGGGACTAAGCAGCACTGAGTCTCAAGTGAATAAATGGAGCAGGTGGCACGCTGCCACAGTATTAATGGGTCCAATAGGCCGGGGATTATGCTTGAGGCTGTGGGAATGAATCGGCCCTGCTTCTGACTGAAACAAATTCCCCTGTTGATGAGCAATCCTGAAAGGGATTCAAATTACGCAGGTGCTCAACGTAACAGAAACTTGCATTGTAAGAGGCAAAACACCCCCCCACAAAATTCCTTATAACATCACTGTAAACAGGATGCATCTTAAGATGGTGATGTGTTCCTTGGCCAAGGTCACCTCAAGCAGCATCCAGAATGTGTCTCCATGTCCCTCGCATTCCAGACAGCAGTACAGAGGAGTGGGTAACTCCTCTCAGGAGGTCAGGGGGATGTTATGTGGGATGAAGCTGAAGCTGTTCTCATGTGAACAGAAGATGTGGAATTCTGTCAGCAGTAACATCACATGGAAGGTGGCCCAGGTGCCCCCACCTGTGGGGCTGTGTCAGCTCCTACACTGAGACTGATGGCTTGTGGTATTTGCTGACCTCCCACTCTGACAAGTATAATCTCATAACTCCTTTGGCCATGCCCGTCTTCAATCACTGCCAAAAGAATCTCAATATCACAGAATGGATCAGGTTGGAAGGGACCACAGTGGGCCACTAGGTCCAAACTCTTTGCTCAAGAAGGATCATCCCAGAGCACACAGCACAGGACTGTCTCCAGACGGTGCTTGAATATCTGCAGCAGGGGAGACCCACAACCTCTCTAGGCAATCTATTCCAGTCACCTGCATGAAAAAGTTCTTCCACATATCCAGGTGGAACTTCCTGTGAATCAGTTTCTGCCTGTTGCCCCTTACCCTATTGCTTGACACCACTGAGAAGAGCCTGCCTTCATCCTCTTGGCACCCTCCCTCCAGATACTTGTAGACATTGATGAGGTCCTCTCCCAGTTGTCTCTTCTCAAGGCTGAACAGGTCCAGCTCCCTCAGTCTTCTCTCATAAAAGAGATGCTCCAGCCCCTTAATTATCTTCGTTGCCCTGCACTGGAGATGCTCACATCTTTCTTGTACTGAGGAGCCCCTAACTGGACACAGCACTCCAGATGTGGCCTCACCAGGGCTGAACAGAGGGGCAGAATCACTTCCCTCGGCCTGCTGGCAACGCTCTTCCTACTGTAGCCCAGGATATCATTGGTGTTCTTGGCCACAAGGACCACTGCCAGCTCGTGGCTCAGGGACGCTTACGTTCCTTGTGATCCCAGACGAGCGATGGACCTGCTGCCTGCCAGCTCTCGGCGGCTGCTGAGGGAGCTTCGCGTACGTATCTCGCCGGTATCCCCCGCCGGGACGGAGGCTGGGGTCCCTTCGCACAGCCAGACCCCATTCCCGCGGGCCTGGGGGCTTCAACAGCGGTGGGGGCAGAGGAGCTGGAACCCCTCCGAGCGCGCTGACCGCTGGGAGCTGTAGTGCGGCGGCCGGCCGCGAGCTGTAGGGCCCTTGCCGGCAGCGGCCTCCGGGAGGAACTACAGCTCCCGTCGTGCTCCGCGCGCGGAAAACCCGGGCCCGCTCGCCCCACCTGCCCCGCCCTCACGGCCGCGCGGAGGGAGGCAGCGGCGCCTGCGCGGTGGCGTGAGCTCGCGCCGCTCCCCGCCCGTCCCTGCGAGCGCCGGGTGGCGGCGGCGGCGGGATGGGGCGCGAGGCGGGGCGTGCCCGCCGCGCGTGAGGCCGAGGCGGAGCCGCTGCGCGGGAGAGCGGGACCCCCCGACGGTCAGTGCGGGGCCGCGGGGGCGGGCGGGCGGCGCGGGCCGACGGCGCGGTGAGGGGCGCGGGGCCGTGCCGGGTCCGGCCGGGGGCGGAGGAAGGGGGGGCGCACAACTGGCGGCGCGAGCTGCCACCGCCCCGCGGCGCGCGCGGCTGCCGGGTGGGGGAGGGGCCGGCGCGGGCTGCTCGAGCGGAGGGGCGGGGCTCGGGAGGCCCCGCCCATTTCCCTTCGGGTCTGTGCTCTCCCTGCCCCGGTCTCCGCCGCCTTCCCTGCCCCTTTCCTTCTCTCGCCTTTCCTCCTCTCTCCTTTCTTTCCTTGCGTCTTCCCTTCCTTTCCTCCCCCGCTCCCCGCCCGCTGTCTGGCCCGTGTGCGATACTTACGGGCCGTGTTGGCCCTCCTGCCCTTACGGGGCCAGGCGCCTTGTGAGCCCTGTTTCCTTAGGCATTTGCTCCCTTTGGATGGTGCGGGGTTCGCTGCAGCTCAGTCTGTGCTGTGGGTTGGCTCTCTGCAAGGTCGTTTTGGGTTGATTTTTTTTGTGGGGAGGGAGAGGTGAGGGATATTTATTCATTTACCTTCACCTAGCGGTCTTACCTTAAAACCCAGACTGTTACTGTAATTTTTCTACCTGTAGTGTGATTAGCAGGTTCTAAGGATGTCTTGTTTCCTGATAATGTGTGTTACTATTCATCGCAGAATGGTTTGGAAGCGACCTCAGAGACCATCTAGTTCCAGCCCTTCTGCCATGAGCAGGGACACCTTTTGCTAGACCAGGTTGCTCAGAGCCCCATCCAGGATGGCCTTGAACACTTCCAAGGATATGTTGTTAGTGGGTGGTGTATGAGCAAATGCATCTTATTTTTAAGTGCTAACAGATGTCAAAACAAGTGACAAAGAAAATTCCAGCAATCCACACCAAAAGTATGAGAATGGTGTGGTTTGGATTTCCCCCATCCCAGTGTCCCTGAGGTTAATGGTATTTGTTGATGGGAAATAATCATTAAAAAAAAAACAACAGGCTAAGGCCTTTTTGCCCATTGCTTAAACCTGGGTGATTTGTGCATGTCCTTTGTTCTAGCACAGGAAAATGCCCTAATTGTGTCCTTAAACGGGTTTCTGACCTGGAAATAGCTTGAAGTGCTTATCATGAGTGCTCTGCATTGCTGTAACCCACCCTTTCAGGAATGATGTTAAGGCTTCGTTGGATATGATGCAGGATGGTAATGGATGTAAATTTATTAATGAGCTTGCAGGAGAATGGCAGAGGGATCCTTTAGATCCCTTAGGTTTGGGGTTTGATGTTAGTTGAGGTGTTGCATGCAGCTCGTGGTGAATGGTGCTGTGCTTCAGTTCATTTCAGTACAGTCCGTCTATAATCCATACAGTCAGCGTGACAAGCTCTTGGAGAGCTCTTTTCTATAAAGACATAAACAGGAATTAAAAAAAGCCCTTCCAAACTGTTGTCGTTTTGAGCATTTTAGTATCTCTAAGTGTGTGAAATTTGTTAACCCTCTTGCTGTAATGTTCGAGCTAATTACATCATGAATGAAGCGTCTATTATGTTGAAGTAAGGAACTTTACATTCCCCGTCCTAGGAATCTCATTTCTAGCTTGGAGAAAATAAGTTTTCTTTAGTAGTCCCACATCTGAAATGGAAGATAAGAACAGCTGCCTTCAAATCTTAATACTCTGCGTGCAACTTTGGCATTGTTCTGTCTTAGTTCAAGTGTATTCAGGGAGTAGGGAGGGCATGTTTTGTAGTTTGGATTGGTGGGGTTTTACCCCAAAGTAAGGATTTCACAGTGCAATCCCTAGTGTGATTGTGGCGAAGTTGTTTTTCTGTGAGGCAGATTATTTCCATTTCTGTTTGTGCACATCTACACTAGAATAGATTGTCCTGGAACTGCAATTACTGTGTTCCTGCTTCAGAGCTGCATGGCTCGCTTCTGCAGATGTCCTTAAAGCAAAGCTGACAGTCAAAAGCACTGCATCTAACTCTTTCGGGTTCTCATCTCCACTGTACCCTTCAGGCACTCTTCCCAGTAGGTTTTAGCTCTATATTCTTACAGAAAATGTTTACATATTTTCTGAGTAAAAACTGCTATTTCTTATGGGTGGTTTTTAGACCAATATGGAAGATGCTGCTGCTCAGCAATAGATACCACCAAATGCTAATTTACTTTCCTTCTGTAAAGCTTGGTGTCATTAGGTAGCCTCAAAATGCCCAAATATAATACGATATTTACCTTCAGTTTCTAGTAGTATAGTGTAGCATAATCTACCAAGTTTGTCTCTGAACTAATGTGTCTGATTATGTTGAATCAGCGAATGATTCACTACACTTACAACTAGCCATGGTTTGCTATGTGCATGGTTTGCTATCCTTCATCAGCTCCTTCTGCTGCTCCCCTGGGCCTCATGGATCATAGTTTTCAAATTGTTGCTAAAAAAAAAAAAATCTGCAGTTGGGCTGGAAGTACCTTATGGAGCAGGAAGTTTTACTTAGGCTGCATCCCCAGAGGTGATGGTGTTGAGGGGTGACTGCTGTCCAAATGAAGTTTACATCTTCTGCTTGCCATGGCCAAAACCAGAAGGGTAAAGGATGTGGGTTGAGTTTAGAAAAAGGAAGGGTATGACTTCTTTCCTGTCCATATTTACCCTTCTCATCCCAACCATCCCTCACCTTTTGGGCTTGACACCTGGGAATACAAACTTGGTTGAAGGAGTGGAGGCATAATAGAGTGAAGCAGACTTTGATAGCAACAGCCAGTCTGCCAAGCTGAACAGCAGCAGGGATCCGGTGCTCCCCGTTTTCAGTTTTCCTTTGGGCTGCAGTAAGAAGTGGGGAATAAATGCTTACCTGGGACAGCTGCAGGGAAGTGGAGGATTTATATGGGATTACCCAAGTAAGGTGTGGTGATGCAGTAAGTTGGCTCAAATGTATCCGAGGAATTTCTAGTTTATTCCGTCCTGTTACTAGCAGATTATGTACTGGGAAAAATTCATTTAGGTTTCATCAGTAAAGTGCTGTGATAATTTTTAACTAGTAGGAAAGAATTTTTGAAAAGATAAATATGAGGTACAGTGACTTCAGTGGATAATAAGAAGGTAAAAACAACACTTAATACCTGAATGAAGTTCATCTGACCAAAAATATTTGGAATGTACAATCGGGTCCTGACTGTTGTTTATCATTAGTTGTGCATTAAAAAAAGCCCAGAAAACAACTCTTTTTTATATCTAATGATGAATTTCACGTATACATCAGAGACTGAGATCTGCAAATTCAAAACCATGAGATCACAGCATTTAGAGCAATCAGTTCACTACCTACAAGCAGTATTTCCTTTGATAATTAATTAAGGTGTGTTTAAATAGAGAACATCATTTGGTATTTTTTTCCTTGTCTAGTTCCTGTGATACTAAGTAAACAAAAGTACAGATAATGAAGATGTCCTAGTTTTTTCCAGAAGCAGCTTGGTGTAGGATCCTGACTAAAAAAAGCAACTAATTATTTACTAAACATGTAATTTTATAATAAGAAAGAAAAAGTGATTGCCAGATGCTAAAACAATAATAATGTAAATCAGTACATATAGTGAATTGTTAATGTGTGTAAGTAGTAATGTGATATTTGGCCCAGTTAAAAAAAATATTTGTGGAGAAAATGTTATATTTTAAATAAGCAATTTTAGTATTGTTTTCTACAGAAATAGGAAATAGTGCAGAATAAAATAATGCAATTATTCTGGTATAATACTAATAATTGAAGAATGTCATATAAGTCACTTCATCTATGCTGGTGTGCCCTTAATTGTCAATACCTTGCCATCTGTCCATTTGTTGTAAGTGCTAGGAAGATAGGAAGAAATATAGACCTTATGCAATCAATGCAAAGAGAAAATTGCTTTAAAAAGAAGGATTATGGTCCTTGGTGTTACGCATTAATTTATGACACTATCTTGCAGGCGATCCCTGCCTTGCTTCCACCAAGGCTCTGTCTTCCCTGGAGGAAGCAGGGAATGGTTAATGATTCTTGCCAGCTACAGCCCGACAGGAGCACAGCGCTGGGGCAGAGCCTGTGTGGAGGTGCAGAAATGCCCCATTTTGGCTGCTGGAGGTTAGGCTGTTTCACAGGAATAGGTCCACCCCTCAGTGCAGTGGAAGGGGTCAGCTTCCCAAACAGTAGGAGCAGATTCCTCATATCCAGTCTGCTGTCTTTTATTCTCTTTCTCACCCTCAAGGAACAGAGCTTTTTTAGACTGGCTATTCTGGTCTCTGGAGGCACACAAGGAAAGCAAGGGATGAGTGATGGCTGTTTGCATGAGGTGGGAACGGCCAGATGGTTGCTGGAGAGGAAGAAAAAGGAGCTAGTGCTGAGTGGTAAGGTTTGACATTCCAAATCAGAATGAAAGTTTGGACCAAACTGAAAATTATTTTAAGGAAAATAAATTTAGTTTCATGTTTGTTGTTTTGTACATTTCTTAGCAGTGACTAACTCTTGAGTCAATTCCTATAGTTATGTATAGATAAAATCTATTTTTGTACATTTTCATCCTCTCTAGTGTGAAGATTTCACAGGTTTCTGTTGTCTAGGTGAAGGCAGCTCATGAAATTTGCTTCCTGTTTCACAGTTCAGTTGAATCTCTGGGCCTTTTTTATTACTAGAGGACAAGACATCTGGCAGAAAGGAGCTCTTGGAACTGATCACAGAACTGTACTACCAGAGCTCAAAGAATGATTTTTGAAAACAATATATGATGATAATTCTATAAAGTTGACTTCATGTAGTTGACTATGTCTTTCTCATTAAAAAATTAAGTAAGAATTCTTCAAGGGTATTACTTTAAAATCATACCTAACTTTGTAAAATAGGAGTTGCACCTATGAGTTTGAAGATATAATTTAATGTTTATCTTCTAATGGCTTTTGTGAAATTTAACATTTAGCTTACCTTGATGATGAGGCTTGTTGCTACTTTAACATTTCTAGCCTGCCCAGTTGTGTTTTGTAAGTACAAGGATCTGTGGTCAGGTGCAGAATTTTTCCAGGTGTTGCCATGAAGATAAAATTTCAGTGACTTTTATTAGAGTGAATTAAATTGAGTGCTAAATGTAAATTCTAGTGCTAAACAAGCCAGCAATTAAACTCCCTCATTTCATGGTAGTAATAGTGGTTTTCTACCATGAATACTATGCAAGTTCATAATTCTCAGTTATTGTTTTTGTATATCCAATATGCTGCTTTCACATACTTAATACTGAGTGTATAAATGTAGTGTATAATTACTGATAAAAGGTTGACAGATATTTTACTGTATTTGTACTACTCCAGGAGATTTTAGTATTATAAACCAAATGCTGTATGTAAAAATGTAATGCTAACCTGTACAAAACGCAAAATGCCTTTTTTTTTTTAACTAGATTCAAAGAGAAGTGTAATTTCCCTTTTTAAGTTTCAATTGTGGTAGCTTAAAAGGAGATGCCATTCTTTTAAGATAGCCTAAAGATCTTTTCATATATTATGTGATATTTTTAATTGATTGAATGCACTGAAAATATAAGAGCCTGGGGTAAAAATACCAAGTGATTGAACTGATTTACCCAGAAACTTCTTGTATTATTTCAGCCCACTGGTTTTAGCTTTTCTTGTTCTTTAGGTGTTTAAATCTTTACAAATGCTGTAAGTTTCCTTTGTGCTGGCCACTTGTTAATTCTAGATGCAGAGATCTTTCACAGGTCATGCTTCTGAAGTTTTCATCTTGAAATTTGGGGTTGCAGTTCTCTAAAATTCATGCAATGTGAACCACTGACGAGCAGATGTGTTTTAAGCAGCCAGGTTTTGAAACGTTGTTGGAGGAAACAAATTTCAGTTTTCCAGCTGAAAGAGGAAGTGATGAACATGTGGAGTTCTTTGCTGGTTCAGTAAATTAGTGTGACTGATATACTAGGATGTATATTTAAATGCATGTTCCTTCACAAAGATAGTTAAGAACTAATTTTCTGGCAATGGCTTTTGCAGATTTACCTTTGAATATGCCAGAACCTATATACACCACCAAAAAGCAGTGGAGAAGGCACATCAGTTTTACCTGAGTCACTCATTTTGTGTGCTGCAATTTTATGACATTTTATTTGGTCTATGATCAAATTTGTTTGCAATTTTCTGTAGGCTTCTTTTGGTTCCTCATTCTTTATAAATCCTTTAGGAAGTAAGTTTTTAATGTTATTTCAGTCAAACTTCAAAGACATCTGAAAGATACACAAACATGTCAAAGATGTTTGCAGTTAGTGTATCATTAGAACAGTCAGTTGTTGGTGGATATTTCGACAGGGTAGTTACATTTGGTGGGTTTTAGTACTTAGGTGCAAGGATTTCACCACTCTTAAAATTGCCTTACACTGATGGAGGCAGTTTATCTTCTTTTGAGGGAGGGATACGACAAAGGCCATCTTTCGTCTTATGTGTATTGGGGCTTCCATTAAACTGCTCAGATTTTAATTAAAGCAGCGGCGCGACTTACGTTTAGACAAGGCAACACAACAGTTTTGGGGATGGTAGTCAGAACTTGTTTGGTCATCTGCTATCAAATACCAAACTTCTTTTCCATCTGTGAAGCATGCAGTATTTTTAATATTGTATTTGTGTTATTATTCAGTTAATTTTTATTATATTTGACAAGTAAGTTGAAGACATCAATCAGTGTATTTCTTAAGGTTTGTGATATTTTCAAGACACAAGATTACTGAAAATTGCTGCAGTAGATGCTAAAGATTGAGCTAAGTGAAGCCTGTTTTAGAAAATGCATGTGAATTTCATTTTAAATTCTGAGGATGTTTATGCGTTTTTCCAGAAGGCTGGTGTTTCATGTAAGCTTTCTTCTAAGGCTGTTTGACTAGGTAAATTGGCATAGAAGACAAGGCAAATACTGTGAACTTCTGGGTCCTGCTGCTGTTCCAGTAATTGGCATTTCAATGGATGACAGATCCCTGCTTTCTCTGCAGAGACCAACAGCTGCCCCATGGTGGGTGGTGCTGCACCTTGCCTTGCATGTATTTGTGAATGTTTTCTGTGTTCACATGCGTGACATTTTGCAACATCTAAGCCCTGAAGGTGGTGATGTTAATCATAATTAATAATCTGCTGAACTTGTAAATATTTAAATTGACTTTCCCCTTGGGTATTGAGTGAATCTGGGGCAGACATGGAAAACAGAACTTGTTAATCCCATCTGTACATATGGTACTGAAAAAAATAACTAAAAATTCAGAAATTTGCTGAAAGGCTAAATTCTTCATGTGGTGTTGATGAAAAGTTGTCAGTGGCATTAATGGGAATATATCTGGGAAGAAGAGATGGTACAGCCCTACTCTTGTATGGAAACTTAACATACCATGCTAAAAATAAAAATTTTCTCTTCCATATAATTTTCATGAGTTTGAAAGACATTGACATCTATTCCCGCAGGTTCTTGCTGCAGACATAACATGGATCAGCAAAACAACTATTTTGCTGGCATGTCTCAAAACAAGTCATAAAACAAAACAAGCTACATCAGAAGAAACCTTTTGGTGGGTAGAACTGCATCTACAATAAGGCTGTGCTAAAAACTGGCTGTGCTGGGAGCACAGAAATGTTACGCATCAATCCATTACTGTTAAGTTGGGAAAACATTTGCATGCAGCCCAGTCTGTGCTTGATTTTACTCAAATTTGGCTCAATAAGGCAACCAGTGAAGGCTGATTTCCAGGTCAGTATCCACTGATGTTAGCTTGATAATAAACAGGACTCTTAAGCCAAATGCAAAGGTGATGCAGATAGACATAGTTATCAAATAATCACTAAAAATAATCAGAGAAGCTGTTATATAAACAGTGTTTCTGGATCAAAGTCTTTTTTGGCTTTTCCTTTCTGCTGTTATGGTAGAAGTTTATCTCGACCACCATAGTTCCATTTAATATTCACTAGAAGCTGAACATGTTTTGTCATTGATGCACTGGAACATGCAGGATTTTAAACGTGAAAAGGATCATACATAGAAATTGATCATCTGTGTCATGTATCACACTATGAAGAGATCCAAACAAAGCTGTTCTTCGCTTCCTCATGCTACAGAGCTGTCAGTTCAAGTGACATCCTGTAATTGATAGATCTGTTCATCTGTGTTCAATACATGGCAGCAAAAATTCAATGTAAAGCATGAGAAAGTTAATTTTCACAGTCTAAAACCTAGAGATTTGTGTGTCATTGATATACTTTCAGAAATTGCTTCTTTCTGGGAATGATAAGGCCACAGAATTGAATATTCTTTGCCTTTGGTGAGGTAAACTGGATTGACCTTCCAGTTAAAGGATTATGAAGTGACTTCTGCAAAGTTAATGCTATTTGAAAATTCTATGAATAAAATAAAGATGACAACTCACCCAGTTCAGTGAAGAAGCATGGTGCTTCTAATTGATTTTATTCTGTTTCCAGTCTGAAAGATGATATCTCAATACTGGATTAAAAAGCCAGACTATCTGGACTCAGCGTGCAGCTCTCCGTGCAGCACCTGTGCTCTGCCATTCCCTCTACATGTTGAGCAGGTCTGTGCAGTTTGTGGTCTGCCAGAGTGTGGCAAGGCTGTGTCCCTTTGGCACTCGTGTTGGAGAGTGGCAGCAGGTGATTCTCAAAGAACAAACCAGCAGACACCAGTGAAGTGATGTTTGTAGGGGCACACACCTGCACTGGTTTCATTGGAATTAACATGGGTACGAAAGATGTTGGTGATGCAGCAGCAGTGACACCTGCCTGCACATGTCAGCTGAGTGTGTTCCCAAGAGTTCCACAGAGCTTGGATTCTACTGCTGGCAGGAGCCTCACAATGCCTGACTGCATCTCCAGTGCTGCTGTTGAATTTGCCAGGTGACTTACTGCTGTTACAGAAAGGCCAGTGCATTATAGTGCATATTCCTGGTGCGTGGGCATTCCCAGATTTGTTACCACTGTTAAATCCAAAGCCATTTATCCTTGCCATTTCTAGTATTTTAGCATGTGTTAGCTAAGACACTCTTTAAACCCCACAAAATCCAAAATCAGAATTTTTATAGGCTTAGTTGTTTTTTACTGGGTATTGGAACTGAGTGTGCAGAGCTCTGGCCTCCCTGGAAAACTAGATTCTGTTCTCTGTCGTTTAATCTGTCATGGGTAGTCTGCAGATGCTCTTGGAAGAACAGCAGAAATGCTTAAAACTCCTGTAAAATATTTTATGCCAAATCCATTGTTTTTTCTTCTGCTTCATTTTGCATTTTTTTACTCTGAATAGCACTTGCTTTTTTAACAGCATTTGTAGTACATTCAGCTCAACCAGGGTTTAGGATGTTTGGGTTTTTTCCCTGACTCTGCTAAATTGACAGCTGTTCTCAAGCTGGCTGCATTCAGGTACTGGAGTGTGTCTGAATGATGCTGTAGTTTAAATCTCTGATCAGGGGAATTTGTCATTAAATAGATCCAGCCCAGGAACTGATTTAAAGTATAACAATTAGTATTAATTTGCTAAATCATAATCGCTGTACAACTTGCTGCAGACATTTGGAGACTAGACAACTCTTTGAAGGACTTGTCAGAAAATGTGAATTTTAAAAACCTTGTATACAGTCCTCAGGGCAAACAAAACCAGTGGTGATACTGTGTTTATAGTGATTGTTAAGAAAGTAAACTGTACACCTTTTGTTGTATTTTCCTGCCTTCCTCTGTTAAGTAGTAAAACTTTCTGTTCTGTTTTACAAGCATTAGCGCTGGTACAAGTGGGAATTTGGAGAGGTGGACGAGAGAGAAAGGGCAGGGTTTTTACCAGGAATTATTCTAAGGCCAGTCTAAGCCATAGTGGGTATTATATATGTTGCACAATGTAGTGGTTTTCAGAAGTATAGGAGGGTTCAGTATGTTAGCAAGACAGTTGTAGTGTTCTATTCAACTCTCAGTAATTCAGCTCTTATCAAAAGCTACCATATTTTAAATTGGCCTGAAAAGTTTCAGAGACTGGTACTTGTATATGTGTATTCAGCACTAGCCAAATCCTTCAAACTGTTTCTGAGAATTCAGCTAGCAAGAAAATACCTCTTCTGTAATAACGAATATTTTGATAATCAGGCCAATCTTTTTAGTGCTACTTGGAATTTAGAGGGAAAACCTAAATTTGGCTGGAGAAGACCTCCCAGATTGCCTTGCTTATGTGTGGCCCATATTTTGCGGAAGTTTTAATGAGAACTGAGTGTGGGAGAAATAGAAGGTGGTGAGGGAAACCTGTGAAACAGCGAGCAGCCAAGAGGTGAGGTTAGATGAGACACTGGGTGTGGAGAACAGGAATGGTGAAACTGGAGTTGCACAGGTCTAGGTTGTGAACACCTGCTTGGTGAGGAAAAGATTGTGAGATAGAGGAGGTGCAGTCCTGATTGTGGAGGAACTGGACTGCAGGAAAGAGGGTGAGGAAGCAAATGGAGAGAGCCTGGGGAAGAGTGTGACTAAACAATGGTGAGGCTGGTGAGGGTCTTGGAACACAAGCCCTGTGAGGAACAGCTAGGGGAGCTGGGATTGTTTAGCCTGGAGAAAAAGGAGACTCAGAGGTGACTTTATCACTCTTTACAACCTCCTGAAAGGTGGTTGTAGCCAGGTGTGGGTTGGTCTCTTTCTCCAGGCAGCAACTGACAGAACCAGAGGACACAGTCTTAAGATGTGTCAAGGGAAATATAGGTTGGATACTAGGGAAAAGTTTTTTACAAAAGGGGTGATAAAGTACTGGAATGGTTTGCCCAGGGAAGTGGTGCAGTCATCATCCCTGGATGTGTTTAAGAAAAGACTGGATGTGGCACTCACTGGATATGGTTTAGTGGAGGTGTTAGGGCTGGGTTGGACTTGATCTTGAAGCAAGTGTCTTCCAACCTAGTGATTCTGTGTGATTCTGCGTGAAACCATGGAGTGGGAAACTAGCGTACTGGGCTTGAGTACTATTACTGGAGGTATTGGATTACTTTGTGCTGACAAGACCATGGGATGCAAGAGCAAGGTTTACTGGGGGTAAAAACAGAGAATCCTGAAAAGTGGAGTTTTGCCAAGAAGTTTGGAGAATGAGATTTTTCTCAGGGTAGGTGGTGGCAGTTGCAATGCAGGTGGCTGATTAGTCAGGATACTCCTGCAGAAGTCTGGGTGCAGCGCCCATCTGTCTCGTGGTGCAGAGCTCAGGCCTTCTGCTTGTTACTTGAGAAAGCTGCGGTGCAGAGCATTAAACAGCTTGTTAGCTGGACAGTTATTTGCAAGAATGCCTCTTACATACTTGGTTGTTTTCATAATGTAGTGCACTGTAGCTGCTTCCATGGCATTTGATTCAGCTGGGGAAAGACATGTGGAGGACTTGCTGGGATATCCCTGAAGGATTAAATGAGCCACTGGAGGGGGAGCCACATGTGGGGCATAGTTTGTGTACCCTCTGTATAGGGCTTTGGTTGTTAACCTGTAACAAAGATCTGTGCCCAGACTTTTCTTGCAGACTATTGCTTTGGAGAGGTAGTGGGATATAAATTGTCACAGCCTGCCTCTCCAGGGAAGGAGGATGTTACAGCAAATTAGGAGTGTGGTGGTATAGCCAGTGCAAGAGGCTGCACCATGGGACAGGGGCTTTTCCTAGGCAATTCTGGTCCATCTCTTTTCAATGTGCTTTCTCCTGGAGCAAAGCATTCAATCATCCATCTCCTTCCAGGGATCCAATCCTTTGTTTTTTCCAAAATGTGTCTCTTGGAAACAGCCTGTGAATTGCATCCTGATGGAGCTCTACAGAATTTTGTAGGCTAGGAGCTGTAATACTGTTTTTCCTGAAGTGAACCAAACTGGAAAGCACGTGCTGCCACATATCTGGAGATTTTATCTTCATGCAATTGCAAGACTTTATCATAATGGGATTGGAAACCTTGTTTTTGATATTTCTAAAATGTCTAGGGTATTATTTAATTATTTAAGGCTGGCTCCCTACTGATAAGATTATTGAAGAGCTGGATTACCCTCAATAATAGGGAGTATTCTGGATACAGCTGCATATTCTAAATGTGAGCTGGCTCCTCCAAGAGCCCACTCAGATATGGATGTTGTCTGCAGCTCACTGAGTGTTGAGAGCTAAGTAGTTTTGTCTGTTTGTATATCACTCCTGAGCTGGAATGGACTCTCAGAGCAGAACTTGAAATGCTTTGGATGGTGCTGTAACTGGCAGACTTTATCCATCTACAGGTAAATGAGAGACCACACAAAAGCTGGTTTTGTTACTTTTAGAACTGATCTGATGCTGGCATGATCTGAAAAATGTACAGCTTGCTCCTATGTGAATTCAACTGTGTGATTATACATCCTCCTTTGAAATAAATTTTCCAACATTCTCATGGCATCACATATTGTGTAAAGTAATCTGAGGTTTAGGATCTGAATTCTGCTAAACAGTTTGTATTTTATTCTTTTTATCCAAAAAATTCTGTGAAGTCCCTTCTTGAGGCTTTAATTTTTGCCAATTATGAAGAGTGTGTGACTCACAGGGGAGTTACTCCATGCTGTGTTTGTGTGATTACTCGTGACTTGTGAAATTTTAAACTTGCTTTGCCTGTCTACATGAAGTACTTCCCTATTCCTTCTCCTTTCATGGCTTTGTTGCCTTACTGAAGAAAGGAAAGGGCTCTGATTTATACTTCGCCACTGCTTATTAAATGAAACAGACTGAAGTGCTGCCATGCAGTCGAATGTCAGAGTTACATCAGAAACCATCTAAGAAGTGTTCAGAAAGAAACAGTGATTTGTATTAAGCTTTTCAGTATGTTGTAAAAAACGCAATAGATACAGAACTTAGATGTGACACAGACCTTGTATAGTCTTGGCAAATAAATTCTAACTTGATCTTCTCATCCTATTCAAAAATCCCAACAGTTATATGAGTACCACTCATGGTTTCTGAAGTGTTTTGGCATACTTTGTCCACAAGTGATAGTTTTTATTCTTTCTTCTTATGGTTCATTACTTTCCAAAATGGAGCTGTGTTTGTTACTAGGATATTTTTTGTCCAAAAATGGTGTGCCTCATTTCTGCAAGAATCAGTTCCTTCATGCATGTCCAGATCTTTTGGACTGAAGGTCTGTGATGATGGGTGAGGTACTGCTGTGCTCTCTGTCTTTCTTTTGGGCAATTGTGATAGAGCAGGTAGCTGAGTGAGTGTGCTCACTCTGCCTCCATCTTTGATTAGTGACTTCCTGGGACTATTTTCAGTGTCACACCCAGGTACTCAGAGAGTGTCTGTTTGTGGCAAAATGGAATGACCAGGGGACACCCACTGTGCTTCAGATGTGGTCTTGCATAATACTTGTTGCAGAAAAATTCCACATCCTCCATTCCACCCAGAAGCTTTACAAAATAACATCTGTGCAATCACCTGCTCTAATTTGCTTCTGCTATTGCAATTGGTTACAAGGCCCAAAGTCACAGTACAGACTCAGTGCAAAACAGAAATAATGGAGCCTTCTGTAGTGAATGAAAGAGCTATGGATTTGGTCTTTCAGACTGTGCCTCTCTTTATTGTGTTCATGCTGACTTAGATGATACACTGTTGAAAGTGAGATCTGTTAAAGCTGGCTGTCATGTCTCTCTGTCTTCCCTTTTCTATGTTTTTTCCAAACCTCATCTTTACTTACCAAATATGCAGTTCAGACTGAATTTTTAAGGAAAGCGTTCAGTTATTTTCAAAAATGAGGCGTGAAAAAACACATTATTTTGCTGGTGCAGGCATCTTCCTTCCTTTCCCCAACCCACTTTCCTGTGCTTAGTCTATGGTCTAGAAAGGTGGTGATGGCATGGTGGCTAGGAGATTTTGTGTTAATGATGTACTTTCTTTCCATGTTTAAAATGTCGTATAATTTGGTCTTTCCTTGGGGGATAGAGGAAGGGTCACAATTCTGCCCATGTACAGTGAAGTCTTCTATTTGACATTCAGTTATTCTGAAGGCTTGACTCAGTGTTGAGCAGGTAGATGGTTCAAGAAACTGCATTTTGAGAGTACTTAAAAAAGTAACTAGGTCTAAGAAGGTGCAAGGAGCTCTCTGATGCTGTCATGTAACAGCATTTGTGGCTCCTGTGGAAGAAGAGTCAAATGTCAAGTGAATGAGAAGTGGTGGGAGTCAAGGAACCTGCTGTTGGCAGGGAGGTAAGCAGGGACTCCTTGTGTTACTGGGGAGAGACTGAGAGCCAGTGGGAGAAATGGGGACAAGGTGAAAAGATGAGGTAGGTAATGACGAGGTAACAAAATCCAGCAGCAGAGAACATTCAGGAAGAAGCAGGAACTGGTAACTAATCAGATAGAAGAAACAGAGGAAGAAGAGAGAGAACTTTATCTGCTAGAAAACTGTGTGCAGCAGGGAAGTAGGAACTGCCCAAATAAAAAATAAGATGAAGGGAAAGTGGGAAACTGAGCTTGAGTCACAGAGACCAAAGCAGACAAAGATCAGATTGTCTATGATACACTGAAGGTGAAACAGAGTAGTAAGTCAAGACAAGGGAATACTGACACTGAGTGGTAAAGAAATCAGAGCTTGAAGTTATAAATACTAAGAAATAATTGAAATCTGATGAGATGAAGCAGTGTGTGTGGTATGACAAAACAGAGATGCTCAGAGAGAGAGGTTGCACTCCTGTCATTGTGTTTCTGCCACTTCTCTGCTTTTCATTGTTGGTGCTTGTTGAGCTCTTCCACAAGCCAGCTCAGCAGCAGAAGCCTGTTGGAGCAGCTAGCAATTCGAATCATCTCGAAAAGATCAAACTGCTGCAATTGGAGGCAGAGGAGAGTTAATGGGGGGAGTAGTGTGACCTTCCTCATGTGACAGCAGTGAGTTACTGAATCTCCTGGTGAATGAGAACTGCACAGGTGAAGAGAAGCAGTTTGAGGGAAAGGACCTGCTGCAGAGGAGAGGCAGGACTGAAGCAGGAGCAGATTGGGAAGAAAAAGTCTGAGGGGGGGAAGTTGGGAGAAGAGCAAGCCTGTTAGAAATGTTCCTTCTCAAAATTCCTAGAAGGCCCATGGTTTTTTCAGTCTTGCTTTTTATTGCTGTCAGAAGAAAATGGTGAAAGACAGAGGAAATGTAAAGATTTATGTGGCAGTAGGACATTAACATCCATTAGTAAAAGTGGAAGAGGTTTTTTCAGTAGGCTTAAAAGCTCTCTTCTGCTGATAGGTCTTGATATAATTTGGGCATCATAGAATTTCTCCCTTATTTAAAGGTCTGGGAAATGATACATATAGGAAACTAATGCTTTCTTGAAGCGGTAAAATGCAAAAATAAGAAACATAAGTGCAGTCTTAAGTTGTTGCATTTGCAATTACACCCCCCATTGTCTGAATTTTTAGCCAGTGCCTCTGCTTTAGCCAGGATAAGGAATGAACAGTATTAAATAATAACTTCATTAATATTTTCTCATCATAATTCTGTGTCTTACTGTGCCCTATTCAAATTCTGATCTGAGTAACTGGTAATTTCCATAAGCAGTGTGAGTGATCTCCTGTAGGGAGATACTGTTGCATACATACTCTAAAATTTCACTCTTATCTGCATACAGACAGCTGAAGGATGGGAATTAAAAAAAAAATAAAAAATTAAAATTTCAACCCCAAATAAGGTGAAAAAAACCACCTGCCCCAAAGCCCACTTAGCAGGACTCATCTATAATTATTAACTGGGCAAAATACAACACCATGTCATATTTTTTCTGTATTCTACCAATCTGTAAATAAAAGCCCAGGAGTTGAGCAATACTGCTGAAGAGTGTTGTGGAATGTATCCTTTGTGACTGTTTAGACACAAGGGGCCAAATGCAGCCAAGTGGGCTCCAGAGGTGTGGTGTGCCATACAGCATATCCATTCTGTGGAATTTCTGAAATTTATCTGTGCTAGGAAGAGTTTTTTGCTTATGAGTTCCACTGCTGAGAATTTATGCATTGTCTTGCTTTATCAGTTTTTGTATAAACTTTTATTTGGCCAAAACTCTCAAGCAAACAGTATACCAGCATCTTTGTACAGATGACCTAATACAGCCTCTTCAGAGGGGAAATTGTATACCAGAAAAGCATAATCATTACTTTTTACCTTTTTTAATTTGCAGTAGCATAATTAAAAGATGGATTTGCTTTAGCTGTATTTATTTTATTTTTCCCTCTTCTTGCAACAGGCTAGGCGAGTTCTTATTTGCATCTATAAAATATGCTTGGGAAAGAAGAAAATGATCTTTGCCTTAAGGGCAGTCAGTGCACACAAACACCCTGAGCTTCCAGGCAAATCTATCTGATGTCAAAAAAAAATTAAAGTTAGCAAACTAATATGTAGTAAATGCTACCCATTGGTATGAAAGCTGCCTATGAATTTTGTAAGAATTATTTCAAGAGGTAAAATGTTCAGATACTTAATATATATGTTTTATATATCATCAAGTAGAAAAATGGCTAAAACGGCAGAGCTCATGTTAATATGGCTCAGGAGTTAATGAACAAATTCTGCAAACACTGAGCTTGAGACCTGATGTTATGTTACTGTGTCTTGACAGAAGCTGGAACTCTCATTGTAGAGGGCATTGCTGTTTATGATTTCAGGGTAGAGCTCCAAAGAAGGTGTTCCGAAACCCATTGCTTAAAATCACGTGGGTTTTCTTTTTGCTTTCCTCTGATGCAGGTGTGATGGACAGGTAGCAGAAGATTGCACTTTGATATTCAGGTATCAGAATGACCGAGTGCTTCCTGCCTCCCACGAGCAGCCCCAGTGAACACCGCCGGGTAGAACACGCTGGGGGACTCGCTCGTACTCCCAGCTCTGAAGAAATCAGCCCTACAAAATTCCCTGGATTGTACCGCACCGGTGAGCCTTCACCACCTCACGACAGCCTGCATGAGCCTCCAGATATAGTGTCTGATGATGAAAAGGAGCATGGGAAGAAGAAAGGAAAATTTAAGAAAAAAGAAAAAAGAAGTGAGTAGATGACTTCTCTTTTTAATTCAGTGCTTTCAAGTTCTCTTTCCTTTTTTCTCTCTCAAAATTGCTAAGTATTCCCAGTGGGTTCTTTTAAATTTGTTTCAATCTGGAGGAAGTTAACTTGCTACAAACAGACTTTGTGCAGCGCCTGTTTCTCTTGCAAAAAACTCCACACCTTAACTATTTTTTGTGGTGCAGATACAGGTGCCAAGCGTGTGCCCAGAATTACTAATAAGCACATTTATCCAAAACCTTTCATGATGCATTGGTAAATCCGGGCATAAGGTTCTTCTTCATTTTCTAAGTGGAGATTTTAAAATGTGTTTCCAAATACATCCATTTTTAATCATAGCTGAGGTGCTAGCTAGAGTAAAACTGTGTCTGATCTCAGCTGTACACTTGTGCATTTGGAAGAAGCAATTCCAACAACTGTGGCCCTTTTCCCATGTGTCTCCTTTATTCAGTGTTTGCTTTTGTGTACCATCCCAAGTTTTCATGTGCACACTCGCCATTAATCCAGCATTCATAAAATCTCTGTCCTTTTTTTTTATTCTAGCCTCTTAATTTAGTCTGATCATGCAGTTTTCCTCCAGCAGTGCCAGAGTATTATTGCTGAGGTCAAAAATGTGCAAACCAACACTGAGATCTGAATTTTCCAGAACTCAAAGAGCAAAGGTTAGAAGAAAGTAAAGCTTTGACTATGGAGTCCTTTGTCAGTGTATCGGTGTCTGAAGTGGAAATTTCATTTTAAAGGCTTACCCCTCCTCCAAAACAGCAGAACAATTAGTTGTGACCTTTACATTTGTGCAGAAAATTTTGGAAACATGAAATACTTTTTATTCAAGAAAGTTTTTCTACATATTCTGAAAGAACAAAGCACTGGGAAATACTAAACTGATACTGAGCACTCTCAGAAAGACCCTTCCTGTCCAAGTCTCTGAAATCTAAATATCACACCCCAAGTGCTAATACATTGTAAGTGACATTGGTTTTAGCAAACTTTCAAAATGTCTGTATCTCTATATCCTGCTACTTCTTACATGTGGAATTTGGAAGATCAGAAACAGTGAGACAGCACACAGTATTCTGCTAGAATTAATATGGTGACTATTTTTAATATGCATGCAAATATTTAAATAATCACTCCTTAAGAATCTGCTGGC
This sequence comes from Sylvia atricapilla, assembly GCF_009819655.1. Lineage (NCBI taxonomy): Eukaryota > Metazoa > Chordata > Aves > Passeriformes > Sylviidae > Sylvia > Sylvia atricapilla. Next base: position 101,307,962 of record NC_089140.1, on the reverse strand, counting down.
ACTGCACTGCTTTTAATCAAACCAGTTGCCTGGAATGCAGGAATTCTTTCTACCACAGTTAAAAAGGACTCTTGCTATTTTAACTAAAAACTGCCTAAAGAACACTGTAGCCCAAAAAATGCATCCTATAGTTAAACTAACAGCTGGAATTCCTAGAGGTTTTAAGAAAAGTGATTCCTTTGGGGTTTTCTGCAATGTAAACAATATTGACCTAATACACATTACTGGATTGGCAGTGAAAATAGAGTATTGATTGGATAGGTCTAAATTCTGGCTCTCAGTTGTTGCTTTTTTACTGTCCAGCTTTCTGTTAGAGCTCTGCATTGCACACCTCTAAATCTGGAACTGATAGATGCCAACATTTTGCATGGCGTGTATTTCTTGGTATGGGATTCAGGGAGTCTCATGGTGATAGTGTAGCTGAAGGCTGTTGTTGAGGAGGAAAAACGCTGCTTCAGCAAATCCACACAGGTCTGTGCACATTGGCACTGCAACTGTTTTTTCCCACAAGAGATTGCAACATTTTATAGCTGATGTAAAGCAATTTCTGTTACTTAAAAGAAACTTTTAGGTTTGAAAAAAGGTATGAAAAAATCCTTAAAGAAGACTAAAATGCAAAACGTGGGAAGAACAAAATCATCTCTTGCAGCACTAATGTAAAAGGCATTTAGCATTTCTTGGCCCTAATACATGTCTGTCATATAATTGCCAGACAGATATGAAGAGTAAGTTACATACCAAGCTTTCAGTACATCTCATACACTCCAAAAATAATCAATATTATACCTCAACAGACAGTTTAGACAACCTGTCTAAATGACAAGTGTTCTGTACAGTTGCTTATCATGGTTGATTTTAAGTTTTCCTTCCAGATTTGACCTTTGTTATTCCTCCCATCCTTTTGATTCTTAATTTTATTTTTCAATTCTGTTGTGTGTCTTCAGATTGCCTCTCTTCATTTTTTCTGGCTCTCTGCTTTGGTTTTGAACAGTGCACAACCTGCCATGATCATGCAGATTTGGGTCTAAACAAATATAACTGAACACGTCAGTGAAAGAAAGACAAGTTAACATTATGTTATGACAGAATGAGTGTTCGTTGAATTTGCAGTATTAATGAATTAATGACAAGGTCATTCTAATACCTGAAAATGTATCTAAGTTTAATCCCACAAAAATCTTGAGCTATTTTGATAATACTCTAAATGTAAACTCAGAAGTGCCTGGAGAGCAGCAGGGAAGGGAAGGATAAATATCCCAAGGACATTTAGTTTGTTTTTTCAGGTAAATAATTTTTGCAAGAGTAATGTACTCTTAGCTTCATTATTATCACCTATATCAAAGAAGCATTTTTGTGTGCTAGCAAAAATCCTTTTCCATATTTTTTATATAGATATTCAATGATTTGATTTTTTCATGTTAGTGTCAGTAACCTAATAATACACAGCAGCTATTCTGGGGGAAAAGTGCTAAAAATGTTTTGGAGCTAATAGAAAATTCAATGGGATATTGTTTTTTATATGGAATATCAGCTACTGGAAAAATGTTTCAGCCACTAATTTTTATTCTCCCCTGTTCTGTGATAGACTGGGTGTTGGTTGGCTGTACAGTGAGTTAGATTAGGGGATTTACTAAGGATTAAAAGGAATTTTCTTTTTACTGGCATAGTTTTAAATCAGATCTATTCCCTGACTCAAACAGAACTTGTCCTGTGACAGCAGGAGAGCAAAAATGGATCTGTGTTAAGCAGTAATGGATTATCTGAGACAGCGACCACTGTAATTGATTTTTGAAAATGTTTAACCACCTGTCACTAATCACGTGTTGATAAAGCCATAAAATATGCAGTTCCTTGCAGAGGAAAAAATGTTATGATAAAATACTTCTGAAGAATCTCTTCTGCCCATTAGAATTTCTGTAGATAAGCAGTCTGTATGTAGTAGATCTTACTCTGCATATTCATTTTACTTCTGAGATTGATGCCGGTGGGCAGGATGGGTTCAATATGCAGCTAGGATTTTTCTGTGTCCAAGAATCTTGATTTTCTTTGTACAGTTCTTGGGAAAATGGAGAATTGTTGGAATTGTACTAAACTATCACATGAAAGGTTAGTAGGATCACTGGTATGAACTCTCCTGAAAATTTCAGGAAATATTTTTGAAGACCAGGTCCTTAATGTGTTGGACAGGGCGTCCTGTACGTTCGTTTGGAATGTAGATGAGGATGGAAACCAAACCACTGCTATTGCAAACAAAACATTATTTTTTCTGTCTGGTGTGTTGAGAATCTCTGAATACAGTTTTCAGATCTACAGACTAAGAAGCTATTAGAATTTTCTACATCTAATAAAGATTAGAGACTCTTCATATCAGAGTTTATCTCTGGGATAAATAGGGTGCATTGCTGCATCCTGTTCTGCTGACAAATCACTGTGTATCTCTATATACCACTGTGTGTTTATCTAGCAAAGCACCATTTGCAGATAGTTTAAAAGTCTGCCTTCCAATGCCAGTGATTATTTTAAATCAAAATAAAGTAAGACAAATTTCTTATTTCAGCTTCATTTACTCTGCTGGCACGGTGCTGTGGAGTAATCTGAATGCAGAATCTGTTTGGGAGTTGCTGTGCTGACATCAGTGAGTCAAGTGAATATTAAAGACAAACTGATCTAATTGAAAGTTGGATAGTGAGTGTTGGTAGCATCTGTAAGGTGGAAGTTTCTGTTCACAATAAAAATGCATCTTGTGGGCAAGGAGAGGAAGTAAAAGCCATCTATCCAAGCTCATTGTGCATTTGTGTATCTTAGTTTTACTTAGAAATTATGTACAATCTGATGACAGTCCCTCTGACAAACTGACATTAGGTAACTAATACTTGCAGCACACTTAAGTCATATTTGACCTACTAATTCTTTCATATGTAAAAGCTGCCCATGTTTTCTCTCAGTGAATTAATTACAGATGCTGCAGATTTCCCTGGAGAGCCAAATCAGCTGTAGAGTTATAAATTACTTAAAAACCCATCAAAGACCCAATGGACAAAATGTCTCTTGCAGTAGGTTTGATAAGTGGCAGTTCTGAATAATGCCACCCTTGGAGTTAACAATAAATACTACAGCATGATTTTAGTGCTTTGTTGTGAGACCACAGGAGAAGTATTCCCAAGTATGCAAACTGATAGAGACAGTGGACTTGCTGCATGACCAAGATTATTAGCCTGTAAACTAGATTTTTCCAGAGTAACACTGGAATTTTTCTATTATTATTTTCAAAAGGGTATTTCATAATTCTCATTAAGATAAGGGCTATACTTGAAGCATTACATTTAAAATAACTGCAATGAAGGCATGCTTATGGAAGGAAGGTCTAACAATAGGAACTGGCTGATTATGCTGTGTCATTATGCTGGTGAAATTGGAGTATTTGTTGCATTAGTACTGTTCTCATATAGATGGAGAAAAATGTCAGTGACATGGAGTAGAGTAATGGGAAAATGGGAACTATTAGTGCTGGAAGTCTTGAGGAAACAGTAAACAGAAATACCAGTTAACTATAGCCTAGGTAATACTCTTTCCGTATTTAAAATTACCTGATTTGTCAAGCACTTCTGGTAATTTTTGTTCTGTATAAATTTAAGATGTTTATATTCCAATATATTGTATCACTGGTGAAGGGGATACAGCAATTTTATAACCAAAAGTATAGTAAAGAAAATCAGGCTATTCTTGACAGACTTGCAAACCGTATTCTTTGTGAGTCTGTATTACTAAATGTTTCTAAACTTTGTTGATTTATGTTGCTGAGACAAATTTTAAAAGGCCAGGTTTGTATTTAACTCGCTCCTCATGTCTTCTCGTGAAATCAAGAAATACCAGTTCCAGTAATGTTGTCTTGCTGGTGACATTACCACAGATGCAGGAAGGCACCAGGGCTTGTGTTGCACTGAGGAGTGTCTGAACACACGAGGAGTGCTCTGTTGGTGGCACTGACCTCCCAGCTTGGGCCCCAGTGCTGACTTTTCCTGATGTGCATGTGGGAACCCCATGCTGTGTGACTGGGAGCTGTCACAGCTACCCAGGAGGAAGGACAGATTGTTCTGGGCTATGTCTGGGGAACATCTGGCTTTCTGTTTGGAAATTACGTCTCTAAGTTCATCTTGAATCTTGGTGCCAGCCCCACCTCGTTCTCATAAAATCCAGTGAAGGTGTGTGTCCTGTTGCTTCTGTAGAGAGTGAGATTTGAACCCTTTTCTGGGCTTAGTTTACAAAAACCAGTAAATGACACAGCCAGTAAACACGGAGGAGAAGACCTGGCTGCTGGTTGACCTTCAGTTAATATTTGAATTTTTATGTTAAACTCCCCTTGGGCAGGAACAGTTCCACAGTCTTTTTCAGTCTTCTAGGAGAATGTGTGGTAGTCCTAGGGAGGAGTATCAGCTGCAAAGACTGAGCTGGTCCAACAGTTGTAATTATTTTATGGTAGTTCCATGCTTTAATACATTTCTTGTATTTGTTTGACTATAACAAGCTATCTTCTACAGAGCAGTCAAGGAGGCTTCAAAATAGAGACAGTTCTTTTATATGCTGAAATAATGGTGAGAAACTCTTCTGTCTGGTATAGTTCAGAATTGAAAAGATGAAAGACTGAGTGCCCCCTGGTTCTTCTGCAGATATTCCAGAAAAAAATTATAGCCTATAGTCTCGTGCATGATGTGCTCACATATTATCTAAGGAGGTAATTTTCCTCTACCCAAAACTATTCAGGCAGCAAGAGCACTTGGCTCTCAGTGCTGCCTCACAAGAGCAGAGGCTCTGCCTGTATGTAGTGGAAGAGCCTCAGAGGGTCTCTATAAGGGGGCCTTGCTGCCCACTGCCTTTGGGAGGCTGGCTGGTGCAGATGGCGTGTCAAATGTCATCTTTGTTGACCAGGTTTCAGAATTACTTTTCCAATATGGGGTAATGTCTGTAAAATTAGAATTAGTGGACTTAGAAATTGTGTTGGATTACATGTTGCTGGGTTTGTTTGTGTGTTGTTTTTTTTTGTTGGTATGTTTGCTGGGGTATTTTTTGTAATCCACCTTTAAAGACTTTTGTGTTGTTGCCTGAAGGTGAGGCAGGGCCAACTGCAGAGGCGTAGTGACTTAAAAGCACCTGGTGCATGTTTTAGACGGCACTTGGACTTCTGCTGCTGGAGTGGTGTGCTCAGCCCAGGGACTTGTTTGAATCTCTCCCATGTGCTTTTTAAGGCAAATCTGCACTTTCATGGGCAGGTATTGTTCCAGTGTTACTGGAATTGTGTTATTCATCTAGTGAAAAGTAAGTGCTAGTGCTTGTTTTGGTTTGGGGTGGGGTTTTTGTATTTTATTTGAGGCTGAAACTTTATTAACTTCACACTTGTCTTTAAATTCATGATATTTTGGAAAAGGATTGGGGATTTAAGTGGCTGGAGTTCTGTTTGTTGTTAATTGAAATTTGTTAGACTTCTGTGTATGCAGTAGATGGTCCTTAACAGCAACTCTTATACTGTTGATTACAGGAACATAGAGAAGTTGCCAGACAGTTGTTTTTATTTTGCATTTCCTTGACTATTAGATGGGAATCTAGCCCATAAGATGGACATTGCCATTATGAGTAAGTATATAAAGTATTCATTGTTTAGATCGTTCAGGAGCTCTGTGGCTTATCTTTGATGTAATTATACAACTTGATTTAATCCTCATCCTCTCGAGCATGTAGCAACTAAAGAAAACCTTCTGAGGAGTCAGACAGGCACTGTTTTTTAATTCATGTTGCTTCTTCCCTCTCCTCCTTACATGCAACTCCTTGTTGTTGCTGTGTGGAAAGTAAACAGACTCACAGCTGTCCCCTTCCCCTCTCCTGCTTTGCCCAACAGCGGAAGGTTACGCTGCGTTTCAAGAGGACAGTTCCGGCGATGAAGCCGAAAGTCCTTCCAAGTTGAAGCGGTCCAAGGGAATACACGTCTTCAAGAAACCCAGCTTTTCCAAAAAGAAGGAGAAGGATTTTAAAATAAAAGAGAAGCCCAAAGATGAAAAACACAAGGAAGAAAAACATAAGGAAGACAAACACAAAGAGAAAAAGTCAAAAGACTTAACTGCAGCAGATGTTGTAAAACAGTGGAAAGAGAAGAAGAAAAAGAAAAAGCCAATTCAAGAGACAGAGATACCTCAAGTGGATGTTCCAAGTCACAGACCCGTGTTTGGCATTCCTTTGTCTGATGCAGTAGACAGGACCATGATGTATGATGGCATCCGCCTGCCAGCAGTTTTCCGTGAATGTATAGATTACGTAGAGAAGTACGGCATGAAATGTGAAGGCATCTACAGAGTTTCAGGTACTCTGGGCACACTGACATGCAGGTTCCTAAAGTCTTTACTTGCAATTTTCTTATTATTTTATCACTTCCAACATCTAGATACACTGATTTTAGCTCCATTAACTATCAAAAAAATAATCAAATGGCCGAAGTTAAGCAAACTTATAGGTCTGAAGTACCACAAAAATTTTGTAATGTGGTGGTACTGCTTAATGGCAGTAAAAACACACCTGTTTTGGCCTTTTGTCAAAGGATGGTAGCAATGAATAAAACACGTTAGTATGGCCAACTTGCATTCTTTTTCTTCTCCTTTAGAAATACAATAGTAGCTGATTGCAAAAGCAAAGATGAGCTATAACCGTTTAATTGCTTATGCTTCCCACTAAATTGCTTTTTCCAGTTACTCCCATTGTGGGTTTTTTCTTGAAAACTTATTTTCTTTCAGCAAATTTGCTAATAAGCAGAAAATGCGAGTTTCAGTTTAACCTTAGCAACGGCAGCTAATTAACTGTGGTAGTTGTGTAACACCAGCTTACATAAGTGAAACCTCCGTTTTAGTCATGTTAGACAAAACAGTCCCTTTGTTTGTGAGCTCACCAGAAATGCAGCTCCTGTAAGTACTCCTGTGGGTACATTGGAGAGGACAGGAACAAGCAAGGAAAGGAATTTTAGGAAAAGCATTTTGAATCCCGTTCCCCAGCACTGTAAACTGGTAATGAGTGGTTCTAAAAACCAGTAAAATTATTCTAAAGACTTCATTAGCTATGTTCATGCTGTCCATCCACCAACATGCATGGTGTTTGGTAGGCATGCAGACATGCTGCAGCACCTTAAGCAATTGCTTAATCCTGCCTAGTGAAACATTTTGGTTGCTTTTTTACGCACAATGTCTTGGGAGTTTTCACAGGTGTGTTTTCCTTAGTTTCTGCTGTGTCCTTTGTAGGTGTTCTCCAGTGCAACAGCTCCCTCTTGTGCGTGTAGGATTGTTGAAATTGAGAGCTCAGAGAGGGCTTTGCCACGCCAGAGCAGCCTGCAGCTGTTGTGATGGCTCGTTTTGGCCATGAAACTGAGCATGTTTTCCTGGCATTTTCCAGGGGCTGAGTGTGCCCAGTTGTGCTCATTGGGTATGGGCCAAGCCAGGGCTGTGCACTAAGTTGGTGTAACCCGAGCGGGTGTTTGAGCTGCAAGAATGAAATTTCCCCAAGCTTAGGAAGATTGGAATGCCACTGAGTTTATAAAAACACCTTGGAGAAAATCTTGGCTGGGTAGGATAATTATGTGAACACACTTCTATTCATGTGGCTCAAATCAAAGATCCTATGTGAGATTCCTTTGCTGAGGAGGGCCAGCTGGAAATCTGGAAACTAAAAAGCATGGGGTTTGTTTAGACAAAGGAAAGCTGTTATAGGTAGAGCTTGTTGCACAGCCTCTGAACTAAAAACATATTTGCTGCCTGGCTTAGGGATGGATAATTGAACAGCCAGAAAGAAGCTTAATGCAAATACACAATTGATCTTGAGTTCCCCGACCTTTCTTCATCCTATTTTATGTTCCTTGATGAAAAGGAATGCTGGCACCAGTTCTGATTCAGAGCTCTGTAAGTGCTTTGGTTTTGCTTCATAGGAGTAGCCAGTGCTTTTAGAACCAGTGAATTTTGAGTCACGATTTTCACTTTGTTACATGTGGGTAACTTTTAAAGTTGCTTCTCAATTAGCTTAAAAAAAAAAAAAAAGTTTAAATATAACTATCAGACATTTGCAGTCAAATTTTCTCTTATTTTTTCATCTAACTATTTTCAGGAATAAAATCAAAAGTTGACGAGCTGAAGGCAGCCTATGATCGTGAAGAATCTCCAAACCTGGAAGAATATGAGCCCAATACAGTCGCCAGCTTGCTCAAACAGTACCTACGGGAACTGCCCGAAAATCTGCTTACCAAAGAGCTCATGCCCCGCTTTGAAGATGCTTGTGGAAAGAGCACCGAAGCTGAGAAAGTTCAGGAGTGTCAGAGGCTGTTGAAAGAGCTGCCAGAGTGTAACCATCTCCTGATTTCTTGGCTGATTGTGCATATGGACCATGTTATTGCAAAGGAACTGGAAACAAAAATGAACATCCAGAATATTTCTATAGTGCTCGGCCCTACTGTCCAGGTATGTGCAGCACGCAGCAAGGCTTAGAGCAGAACTGCAGCCCAGGAAAGACTTTTTTGTGGGAATTCTTTTGCAGGTGGGAATTGGTTATTGCCTGATACAGTTTAGCTGAATTACAGCTCCTTTTTATGTCTCAGGATTCTGAAATGCTGGGAAAGGGGGTACAAAGACTTTGTACACATGGGCTTGCACACTGTGGGTCTGATATTTGGGTTATGATCAGAGCATTACAAAGACTGCTGTGTTTCAATTCTGTCATGAGTTCAAGTCATTTAATGTTGAATTAGTTCAATAATTCATGCGATACACAATTTCTGTGGGGTTTTGATTCAGTGAAAGTTTAGTGAAAATATTGTTGCTTAATTTAAATATCAAGCTAGTGAACCCTGTCCTGCATATAGATCTTCCTGGTGCAGTAGTGACTTTGGTAAAATGGCTTTGTTGTCTGCAGCCAAATGGCTGGGGAGTAACAACTGACTTGGTTTTCCAGTAAGATTTTGTGGTTTCTAGATTGCTTGATTCCTTAATAGACATCTTGGAAATATTTAATTAAATACAGCTCACAATTAGTCCTGTGCATGATGAAAACGTTGCATTATTGGGTGTGGGTCTTCTAGAGCAACCCCCACAAGTTAGAAAAGCCTGACTTTATAATTAAGAGTCCAGGTGGACGCCCAGTAGCAAAAGGGCTGGGTGTTATTCCTGACTCTTTTGCTGTGCCAGACACCTCTCTAGCTAGAAAAAGAAGTAACAATTAGGGTAAAATAATACAGGCCCAATCATGTTTTGTTGGTAACTAGATCTTAGCAATTGAAGTGCAGGTAGTGACAGAACCCTAATATTTGTTTCAGGATAATTTTTAAAATCTTAATGGAAGATAAAGCATCAGAATAAATATGCTTGCTTCAGTCTCAGGTTAAAACAAGGAATATAGTGAAAGATGCTTTCATACCACTTTTTTTCTACTATATTAAGTCATCTGAGAGAGAAGCTGTAGAGAATACTTAAAATTAGGGGGAAGAGAGAGAAGCTGTAGCCAGCCACCAGGTACATCACAGTAGGGTTGATGTTCCCTCTTACTAACTGCCTTTACTTGAGTACAAAGAGATTTAAGGCATTTCTGTGTCTACCAGTGATGGAAATAATTCTGGTAGGTTAAGAGATGTGAAGATGCCGATTTTAGTATGAAAATGCCTCAGATGAACAGGTAAGAGACACAGGGAAGTGCTCCCTTGAGGCTGGCCATGCATTGTTGAAAGTAAATTTTCAATCCAGATTTTAATCTCTAAAGACAAAGTGCCATGACTGTGGCTCACAAAAAGGTGTACTAAAGGCTGCTGTTTTTGAAGGACACTGTGCTTTACAGATAACGACGTGAATAAATCATCTTAGCCAATGTCCTGTCTGTCCGTCCTTTGCAGATCAGCAACCGTGTCCTGTATGTGTTTTTTACACATGTTCAAGAGTTCTTTGGAAATGTGACCCTCAAACAGGTGACAAAACCTCTTCGCTGGTCAAATATGGCAACAATGCCAGCACTTCCAGAAACACAGGAGAGCATCAAAGAAGAAATCAGGCGACAGGTTGGCAATTACTTGAGCGTGTTTCTGTTTATCTTTGTCCTGGCTTTTATACATTCAGTAGAAAATTCTCCTAAGTTCGTTTCTCCTAACACATGCTTTAATTCCGTCACAATTATCCTATCGGTGGAGACCACTGGGGAAGAGCTTGATGATTTCCTTTCCTTATTCATGTGTGGAAAGTTGTTATGGTCTTGTGATGCTCATAGCTGTGGAGTGCTTTGCTATGTAGGTCGATACTTCTTTTGTGGGAGGGAGGTCAGGAGAGCCCAATTAGGATGGGTGGTTTCTTTAGTACTGCTCTTCAGCTGGCTCTGGATCCGTGCTGGGTGTGTGTTCACACTTACCATGGACATGTCACGGTTTGAAACCCAGAACTCCCAGCCCATTGCTACAAAGCCAGAAAGATCTTCCTTTTCAATCTGCCCTGGTACAATGTATTTAAAGACAATTTCTTTGGCAATCTTTCTAGGAGTTCCTTCTGAACTGTTTACACAGAGACTTGCAGGCAGGGATAAAAGACTTATCCAAAGAAGAGAGGCTCTGGGAGGTGCAGAGAATCTTAACAGCTCTTAAGAGGAAACTAAGAGAAGCTAAGAGACAGGTGGGTAACTTTCCTGTTTATTGGCCAGACAGCTAAATCATGGATGCTAATTCATAACAGTGCAGAGGCACACAGTTAGATCAAAACACCTTTCGATCTTTGCTGCAGATTTTCTCATTTTATCTTTACATGCCTGACAAGCAGTTGTGTTTTCTGCTTAGCTGGCTCTCCCTAGGGACAGGGAGATCTTCACGGCTGTTCACGAAAAATGTGTATGTGATGAAAACCCGAGTGTTTGCTAGGGCACATGCTCATGACCTTCTTAAAACATTGAGTCCTAGAGTACCAAGAGGAATTACTGGAAGACTGGAGGTTAACAAATCTGAGAAGTGTATTTTAAATTATTTTATGTCCCATAAAATGTCCCAGACCATGCTCAAAATTTGGAAGACAACTGTGATGGTGGTTCTAAATTTGGAAAATAATGCATTCAAAAAAACCCTTTTTAGAGTAAATACAGTGACCAGGGAAGCTGTCCTTTTAAATGTTTTCTTTCTCTGGCAGGAGTGTGAAACAAAGATTGCACAAGAAATTGCTAGCCTTTCAAAGGAGGATGTCTCCAAAGAGGAAATGAATGAGAATGAAGAAGTTATTAATATTCTGCTTGCACAGGTACCTGTTTGCTTGATGGTATTTTATATTTCAGATCTATTAAACACTCCTTTGTCTCTTCTGATGCAGAGGGGACATTGCAGGCTCACAGGGGTCTGTGTGTCCATTAAAACCACAAGGCTTTGTTTTAATGGTCAGTGAAGCAGGGAAAGAATGCTGGCTGCAGGAGTGAGCCCAGAGCCGAGGAGACTCTAGTTAACGGCAGAGACACAGTGAAAGAAAAAAGTGGCCTTTGTTGTTCATGTACATAGAAAGCACCACTTCCCAATGTTGCCAGGTTCAGTACTGCTAACTGCTTTACTACTGATCAAAGGAAATAAGGCAGCTATTTTGGCTTTTTTTTTGCCTTCTGCTGCTTCCCCCAGTAGCTTTGAAAATGAATACGAGGAGGAAAGTACAGAGGGGAGAAGATCAAAGACATATAATTCAGTTTTTCTAGCTATTTTACTGGTTTGCCAGAACTTTCCCCTGTGATTTAAGGAAAGGCAGCCAAACATGCCAGGATTTGGTGTGTCATCTCCACAACTATTCAGTATGGTCATTATCTTGAGGATTTAGAACAGACGTTGTTGGGTTTGAACTTTTTATTTGTCTTGAGGTCTTGATGGATCAAAGTTCAAAGCAGACATGCTAACCACTGCCACTGAAAGTATTTCAGAGAACAGCATCATCTCATACTTACTGTATGTTCCTGTAGGAAATAAAGTCAAGGCTTTAAGTGAACTAACTGATCATTGCAGGAGAACGAGATTTTAACAGAACAAGAAGAGCTGCTGGCCATGGAGCAGTTTCTGCGGAGACAGATTGCCTCCGAGAAGGAAGAAATAGATCGGCTCCGAGCAGAAATAGCTGAAATACAAAGGTAAAGGGGACAGCTCACAGCAGAGCCCAGCCAGGACGGCACACTGGGATTACAAGTACATAAATGCTTTGCTGAAAGAATATTCTAAACCACACTTAAAAGCTCACCCAGTGAACATCACAGTTGAAAGCCACTTGTTTTTAGTAAGTCTCGACAAATTTGAATCTTGCAGGATATTTCCTATTGTTTTAACAATAGTATTATGATCTAAAGGAAACTTGACCCGGTGCACTAAAAAAAATCCCCCTAGGAAATCACTACTTTATTAAGTTATGCTTTGAAAGGACAGTCTGATTTTGCTCTTTAAACCACTGGCAGATGATTGAGAGGATGCAAGTTAAGTCTCTTATGTTGCCACAGTTCTGGCAGACTTGAGGAAGTGTTTAAAGTGTAATTTGCCCTTGGTCTTTCAGTCGCCAGCAGCACGGCCGCAGTGAAACCGAGGAATACTCTTCTGAGAGTGAAAGTGAGAGTGAAGATGAGGAGGAGCTGCAGGTCATCCTGGAGGATTTGCAGAGACAGAATGAGGAACTGGAGGTAGGATTTGGTTCTTAGCATTCGCTGGTTCTCTCCTGCGGTGGTTACGTGATTGCACAGGTGGTTGTGTGCATCAGTTTTGCCCAGGCTTGTGACCCACACACAGCTTTTAAATCCCTGCTCTGTGTGAGTCCCTGTTACTGTCTGGGCCAGCAGTGCTAAACCCCCCTGAGCTACAGCCCTGCCGTGTCAGAGGGAGGAGCCCTGACATTTGTTTCCCTTCCCTAAAAGATCAAGAACAATCACCTGAACCAAGCGATTCACGAGGAGCGAGAGGCCATCATCGAGCTGCGGGTGCAGCTCCGCCTGCTGCAGCGCGCTAAATCCGAGCAGCAGGGGCAGGAGGAAGAGGAGCCGGAAAAGCGCGGGGGCGTTTCTCAGCAGCAGAGAGACACTGTCCTGGAGACAAAAGCAGCCAAAGAGCAGCCAAAAGCAAGCAAGGAGCAGCAAGTCAAGCCATCGCCAAGTAAAGACAGGAAAGAAACTCCAATTTGATCCGGCTCCTTGGCTATGCATAAAATCAAGCGAACTGTGCAAATTACTGTAATTTGAGTCAAACTGCACAAATTATTGGTGGCTGTGTACATCCTGTAAAGAAACTTTTCTTTTAAGCCCTGGAGACTTTCGTCTCTAATACTTGTGGCTTCTACTCATCAGACTCAGGTGAGTTTGGAGAGGCCAGAAGAGTTTTCCAGTTAGTATCAGATTATTTCAAGACTGGTTTCCTTCAGGTGATTTAAAATAATTCAGTAACAGTTTTATTTCAAACCAAAATCATTATTTACATTCACTGGAGCAGAATTGGAAGATCTCATTTTCAGTAAACAAAACCCACCCACACTTATTAATGATTTGCCTTGTGAATCTGTTCATCCTCATTCACCATTATTTCTGCTTATTAACCTAGTCACTTCTTGCTTGTGCCTTTGATACCTTTCTGATGCAGATTATATACAAGGGAGCTTTAAATTTATTCTGGGTTGGCTGAAACAGTGGGAGACTGTGGGGTATCGTGTTTACCTAACATGCCCTTAAGCTTCATTTCTGTTCTGAGATGTACTGAGTAAGTGTAAAAACTTGAGAGATGTTATTTATGTCCCCGTATGATGGAAATGTCCGTGTCCTTTAGCGGTGTAGGTAACCCACTGACTCATCATTAACCACCCTCATCACACCTATTTGAGACAGGCCCTGTTCACACTGCTGCCATGTAGCCAAGAGCTTTGTCTTCATCCATTTTAAATGTTTCCATCTCTTGGAAAAAGCCACTGCTTGTAGGCAGGGATGGGAGTGGTTATGTCTTTAGGACAGATCTGCCTGAGCAAGCAATACAGCGTTTCCCCTGCACAAATGCCAGTCACTTGTGTTCCCAAACGAGCCCGAAGAGTGACGCCAGCGGGAGGCACTGGGGGTTCAGCAATAGCCTCTTGTTGGTGGTGTTTAACAAACCAACCACTGCTGCCTGGGACTTGGGTTTGGTCTGGCTGTTTTTAATGCTTCTACCCTTCAAAATCCTCCACCCACACTGGCATTTAAGGGCCCTTTAATGTTTCGGATATGCTCATTGGACTCAGCCCTCAATCCATATATAGACAGAAACTCCACAGAGTGCATATAGGCTATCTTATTTTTTAATCTGGATATTTATTTTCAGCACCTGTTGGATGTGGTTGTATTCTTTATCTATTGCACTGTTGTGAATCATTGGCCATGATTTGATTTTTGTACAAATAATGCTTTGATATGTTATAGAAAAAAAACAGCATAGTATTTTTTTAAAATTTGGAAAAAAGTTTATAAACACAGAAAATGTGATCAGATTACAAATGTAAACTAAAGCATTCTCCCTTGCCTTCATTACATACATTTTATATTTGCTGGCAATATTTAAACTTTTTGTTTGTTTGTTTAATTCACACTAATTCCTATTGAATTGTCATGAATTTTTCTAATGTTCTTCAGACAAATCTCTTAATATTGGTTAACTTTTATTTTGTTAGGATTGTATTTATCAAGCAAATAAATTCAACAGCCATTTGAAAGTAGTTTCTCCTTCATGTACTTCATAATGCAGATCACAGTTACTCTTCTTGGGTGGGTGCCTGCAGCTGAGAAGTTTCTATGAAAAATTACTCAGAATAAGGTCTGAAACAGGAGGAGCTGCTGCCCCTGCAGCAGGGCAGTTCCTGTAAGCAGAAACTTGGTGTCAAACCACCTGAGGGCTGTTTCTTTGAATCGTTCTGTGCCTCAGCACAGGTGGGGCTGGGCACCTGCTCTTCCCCTGCAGAGGAGCCTGACTACCCCAAGCACGGAAGCAGCTTTCTCACCCCAGTGTGAATGCCTGCGGTGAAAAAGCCACAGAGCAGCAGCCATCTGAGAGCCTGCATGTGGCAGTTGTGAAGCATTAGCCAAAAAAAGCCAAAGCTAATTTCAAATAAAGTGGAAAGTAATTACAGCACAATAATCTGAGAGTGCTGTTCAGATCACATTATAAATTTCTCAATCCCAAGGGCCATAGAACAAAAGCTGAGCAGCCTGGCCACCTGCATGAGGCACATACACGTCCTGAAGGATCAGGTTATCTAAATCACCAGCGATCAGGAAGCACCATATGAACAAATCATTGGGATTCCTGTGCCAATGTGAGCCAGGATACTAAGAGGGGGCTTGCCCACAGCAAGTTACTGAAATCATGACAGCTTTTATACCCATTGAAATCCTGCAGCTGTACTTGGAACAGCCTCAGACATCTGGCACACCAAGCAGGATTTTTCCCTCCCAGTAACTCTTTTTACCCTGAAAAACAGCAGCCTGAAATGAACTGGTATTGTCTCAACAGCTGAAAAGAACTAGGGTTGTTTTATTTATTGAAAGATATGAAAAAATAAACAATGAGCAGTGCTGCTCTCAGATCACATCCCCCCCACAAGTCTAAAAACAAGCTTGTGTGCAAGGCCTTACAGGTTTCCTGGGCTCTGTGGTATCCCCACAGGCTTCCAACACCAGCTCAGCTTCACTCTGACCAAAGCAGAAGCCGCCTGTGCTGGTGTGACTGTAGAGGTTTCCCTGCCCAGGGCAGTGAGGTACTTGGAAATCTCTGATGTGTAACACAGGGAACCATAAACGGGCCTCCAGAAATTCACTGTCCTTCACCATGGACATAAGGACTCCTGTACAGAAGGTTTCCGCCTCTATTCACCATTCCTGCACTAGCACTGGGGGAATTCCTTTTTATCTCTCTGTCCCCTCAGATTAATGAGTGAGGCAGTAATTTTTAAAATCTATGTACTGAAGCCAAGAGTTTGATACCTGAACATGTAAAGCTAATTTCTTTCAATTAAAAAAAAATAGATAACAATTAAAGCCAAAAGGTCTGACCAAATTTTATCTGTCAAGGTTTTCATTTCTCAGCAAGCAGCTCCTACTCCCAATGCTTCATCTGCACAGGGAAAAATGTCTCACCCAGACCAAACATGGCTTATATCCAACAGCACAAGTTCTCCACTGTGTTCTTTAAAACACGCTCCAACAGCAGAAGGCACAGCACTGTGCCCTGGGCCAGAGTGTGGCCGTCTGTCCTTCCTGTCCCTCGGGCCAAGCCCGGGGCTGCTGCCCCCTCACAGAGGCAGATATCCACAGAACCTGTCAGGACAGGCCCCTTCCTGGGGCACTCCAGCTCAGCGCTGGCACTGCCACTGCTGACACAAAGGACTTGCTGCCACGTTTCCTCTGGAGTTTCTTGTGTTGCTGCCTTAACAGCGTGAGCTAGAACGTCCGCCAAAGGATTACACTGCACAAACATTATGATTTTAAGCCAGACAACCCCACTCCCACACTGGAAGAATTCCCCATCCAACCACAAGAGTTCTCAGTACGGTCACGAGGGATGCGCTGAGAGGAGGCAGACCAGCCCTGCAAACTGGATCTTCCCAAATCCCTCTTCTCTCTGAACTCCCTGGTCCAGGAGAGGAACCACAGCTGGTCCTAAGGCTCCCCCGTTGGAGGGGGAAGGGAGCCTTGAGCACAGCTGTAGCCTTGTTCATCTACAGCTCAGCAGATCACCATGGAGGTCTGCAATCCCAGCATTTTGATTTGAGAGATGAGAATACTGCATCCCAGATTTTTGCACCAATGAACACCACTTGCTGACACACAGGACATGGGCCTGGCAGTCTCGATGAGCTCCTGCTGCTGCACACTCCCACCACTGAGAGCCACTGCCTGGTGTTATGCCAGCACAGGGCCTTGAGGAAGCTGGGGGTAGGACATTCCTGCAGGCAGCACTGCCTACAGGAAACGGTGTGGGGAACAAAGATCCAGAAGGTGACTGGAAAAAACTTAAAAAAAAAACCAAACCTAAATCCTCAGTCAAGAGACCAGAAGAAGAAACCATGAGATCAATGACCAGTACAAGAGAAATGGCCTGGCCCCCATTTGTGCCTGTCAGCACCTTACTCAAATTGAGTTGATTTGGGTTTTTCTTACACCGCAAACCCAGACTGACTGAAAAATAATTGAAACTCCTTTTGATGTTCAAAGAGTGCATCTCTCCTCCTCAGCCTGCTAAAAAACATGCAGAGAAGTGTGCTCAGTACCTTCACTTGTCACAGTCACGATCCCAAAGCACCTGCAGGCAATCCCTTTAAAGCATTTCCCACACAGAGACATTACTACATGTCTGCAGAAATAGGTCACAGAATTTCAAGCAGACGATGATCAGAGAGCTGTAGCATGTTTAAACATTTGGTTATTTCTCTCTGCTAAGTGGCAGGGTATTTTAATCAGCTAGATGTAGTCCAACCTCAACAGCAACTGAACCCTAAAATAATCCCATTAACTTGAGGTCTTTATTTTTCCAATCTAAATACAATGTTAATTAAAACTAACAGGCAGAATCTGAAGGCACTCAGGCAGGGGGAGAAGATTATGCACACTTTAAATGAGGTTTTCTGTCATACTTTCATATTTTAAGGCAGTCTATCAGTAAGTCATAACTCTGCACATAAAGAAAGGATTAATCACTTTAAATATCCTTTCCCTGCTGGCACAGACAGGGAGACAAGCCTTTCCCATCAGTATCAGGGAGGACAGAGGAAGTGGAATACTTACCAGCTTCTGTCCACCTGCCTGCCTCAGACTGCTCTTCCCCTTCCCAATCTTCACAATAGAGGGATCCTCAGGCTGAAACCAGGACAGAAAACATGAGCTGCACACCAGCTTCCCCAGCAAAAGACAGCAGACTAGCAGGAGGGAACTCCATCAGAGTGCCTGAGCCATGGGACAGACTTTGCCCTCCTGCCCCTCCACTACCATTTCCAACCAGCCAGCTCTGCAGCCTGACCTCGGCAGTGCAGGACAAGGGGCCCAGCACTAACAAGGCTGTAACAAGTACCCTGCTGTTCTGCTGTCCTAATGAACCCACCGGGC
Source organism: Sylvia atricapilla (assembly GCF_009819655.1). Lineage (NCBI taxonomy): Eukaryota > Metazoa > Chordata > Aves > Passeriformes > Sylviidae > Sylvia > Sylvia atricapilla. Next base: position 101,289,860 of record NC_089140.1, on the reverse strand, counting down.
CAGGAACTTGTGCAGCAGCCATCTGGGACTTTCAGAGCAGTAAAAACACAGTTTCCAAGCCTTTCTCATGTCTTGGTTATAAACAAATCTCCCCTCTACAAAGTTCCAGACATTTGCCAGTTTTATTGGCATGAAATCTGCAGGAAAAGTGTGGCGAGGAAATAGGTCCCTGGGGAGAAACAACTTAAGGGGGAGAACCTGCTGTGGAAAACAGCAAGCGGGAGTAAGGCAGTGCTGCAACCAGGACATGGGAATAAAAGGGATTTCTTGTGAAGAATTCTCATAAAGAATATGAAAGGTGAGTGAGCCAAAAAATTAAACAGCAAACAATGCAAAATGGCCTGTGAAGAACCAATCTGGTAATCTACCAAGCAGGTGGAGGTTGAGCAGTGATACAGCTTTTGAAAACCATGAACCAACAGATGACAACTGGGGAGCGACCTCCCTTTCTGCTCAGGAAATCCTGACCAAAAGAGAAGTGAACTGAGGTACAGAGCTCAAATCTTTCCTCAGGCAATGCACCCAGGAGGTAGTTCAGCAGGATCTCTGGCAGCATCCACAGACACAGCGCCACAGAAGGAACAGTGCCCTTCAGCAGCGCTCAGAACAAGGATGCACATTTCCCCAAACCCCATATCCTTAGGGACACTGTGAAGATTGAATTATTTACACTGCTAACATGAGAAAATCCCCTATCAGAGTTCAGCAATAGAGTCCACACCCCTCGGGCGGTAGATCAAATGCTCTTGGGAAACACTCAGAATAAAGCAAGTCTTTCTGTCTCCTCTGCTTCTTGGGAATCATCAAACGGAGTGGAAAAGAAGGGGATGGATCCATGACACGCTGGGTGAAGGAGAAAGGACAAAGCCATTTCTCCATCACTGAAGATGATCTTCAGATGTTACATGAAAGGGGAATTCAGCCACTCTGAAACTGAAAACACTCAAGTCTTCCTTAGGAAAAGCTTTAAACTCCCTCAAATTCCCAGGCTCGCACCACTACTGCATAAATAAAGCATCCAGAAGTTCTGCCTCATTTTTCAACATAGAAGTGTTTTACCTCTAAGTAACAAGAAAATACCTAAACAGATCATGAACAATCCTTCATTTTACTGGACTAGTGGAAGAGTACATGAGTACAGTGGTAGAATTAGGTTGGGCTGTGCTAATTCTAGACTCCAAACACTGGGATTTAAGCCCCAGTACTCCTCCAGTGAATACTGTGGTCCATTCACAGTCAAGAGGATGACCTGAACTGTCCTCTGGTCTCAACAGGTCCTGTTCACCTCAGGAACTGCACACATGATTCAACTACAATCTAAACTTCATTACACTTCATTACACAGGCCAAAAAATTTTCTCAGATGGAGGAATTTATACTCTCAACAAAATGCCAGAATCGTCTGGACTTCAATGCATATTGCTAAAATATCATCTGGTGTGGGAGAAGATGAGTCACTTTCAGGTGCTCTCCTTAGGGCAGGAGGGAGGGCTGCACTGCTCCCACACAGCCTGCTGCCATCCACAGCAGTGTCACCCTGCCTAACCCTCCAGGGATTTTGCCAATCTTGAAAAGAAAAAGGGACATGCATGGGGAAAATAAAAAACAGAGAAATAAATAAATATAGATATAAAAATCCACACCAAAAGAAGCAGGTTAAAAACACACACCTACAAAAAGTAATAAATAAATCCCATAAAAATCTCCAAGCCTAAAAGAAAAAAACCCTGCAATTTAAAAACTCAACCCTACCCCAAAGATCCCCAAACCCACCACACTTCAATGCAAACAGAATTGACTCTGCATCTTAACCACCTTCATGGCTGTGCTAAGGAGTACAAAAGCAGCCTTTGGGGAGTAAATAGCAACTTTCTGTTTACAAGAGAAGAAAGTGCAGAATAATCTATTTTCCAAAAAAACAGGAGGTGAAAAAAGATATCCCCCTAAGGCTCAACTGCCAGGGCATCAGGTACCTGCCTGATAAGTGAAAATGTTCTGCTAAAATACATCAAAGATAAGCTGTCACAGCCATTTCTACTTCCTCAGGGAAAAAAAAAGCTTCACATGCTTTGGATTCTGCAGGGTGGAAGAAAAGTGACTTAAAGAAGTTATCCCTGGAAGACACAGAAGGAGATACTGGATCAGTAATTTTAAATGAGAGGAAAGGAAAGCAGTTAATGGACTGCAGGCAGGTTAAGGGCAGTTTGAACTCACAGTTTTCTGTAAATCTGACTCTGGTAGATGTTAAGACTTACTTCCAGCCAAGATGCCATTTCACCTTGGAGGCAACAGGTTCCCAAGCTAAAGGGACACTTGGAAGAATCCAGCAAAACCTCAACAACATGGTCAAAGTACACCTGTGCTGTAGCATATTCCACCTCAAAATACAGAATTCTTCACAATCATTAAGCAAACCCCTTGCCCCTAGAAATAGCCACCAAAGTGTAGAAAACTGAAGGAAAAAGCCCACTTAAATTTCAAACTTCGGTTTTTTTAATGTCTTAAAAAGGTCACAAGATTTCTTTCAATCTTATTAATAAATTTTATTTGGACAAGTAGAGAACAACTTGTATCACAACAGCTTTTAAACAACATGATTAAAGACTGCAGCACTCAAGGAGGCTCACAGATATGTACAGTATATGAAGAAAAAAGTTGCACCTTCAGAGCTGATCACGATCAAGTTAAAAATACCTGACTTAAAGTACATGTGCTAATAAATTTCCTTTAGGTCATGACCAGCATGAAAATAATTAGAACACAGGTACTCAGCAAAGTCTTCTGCTAATGGGTACAGCAATATGCTGCATTTAAGGATTAAAATCAGATTCTAGTTTAGTGTTAGCACTGAGCCCTTAAGAGAAATCCAAATTTCTACTTTTTCCCATTTACAAACATCAAAGCTATTCCCATTCAAGGGTGTGCCCAGCTGCACACAAATCAAGTCCTTGACTGATAAAAACTTTAGCGCTAATACTGGAGGTCTCAGTCCCTGTACAAACTCACCTCTCTGGCCAACCCGCCCCTATCAGCTGCTACAGAAAATACTTGCTAAGTTAACTCCTCAGGAGAAACAATGCAGGTCTCTGGAAATCATCACATCCTTTCTACAATGAAAATGATCTGCCAATTCAAGTTTCATTTGTTCAGGAAGACAGAAGATTTAAGGCTTCGGTGGCAAAAATAATCCTCTGAGCAGTGTTTTTCTAAAGTCAAGCTGACACAGGTATGTTTACTTTGCCTTGACTTAAAATCCCTGGTTATCAGATTTAGATAACATCCACATGTTAAATCTGGCAAGAAATCCCTCCTTCCGAAGAGGTTGCTCTAAATCAACCATTTTAGAAGCATTTGAGGATAGTTTGTTTAATTTTTTTTTTTTTTTTAATTATAGCAACATTCAGAACTTAGTAAGTTGATGAAGCAGTGCTCATGGCATCATCTGCAATTTTGGTACTGGCAGGGTGGATGCTCGCAAAATACTTGACGTCACTGTCACCATCCATTTGAAGAGCCATAATTGTTTGTTCCACAGCTTCTTGGTGAGAGTTGGCGGAATTCAGGAAATACTCTGCAAGAGAAAATGCACAACACTTGTGGGAAGAAAGGACAGCAGATACTTCAATGGCAACCTCAGCATACCCCATGAGATACAAAATTTCAGATGACAAAGCACACTTACAGTCCCACTGGAATATCTGAGCACACAAGACACTTCCAAATATACCTATGAATTCATCTTAAAAAAAAAAAAAATCATTCCATGTTTCAGAGCACCATTGCTCTAATGATGCTGTTCAACCACAGGATATCTACAGCCCTTCAGGATAAAAGGGTGACAACCTCCATGGCCAAAGAGGAAGAAAAAGTCTGGAAGCAACTCCAGATGAGAGTGCTTGTATTTGTGACAGAGGAAAGAAACCATCAACCCAAGGCCATGCCACTCTATTTCCCTACCCGCCTTGCCAAGTAATTATCAAATGATAGAGCTAAGATAACAGGAAACGGGAGCACATTTGACAATTTGACAGTTCCAACATTTGACAATTTCGATGAACACAAGGTGCATAAAAGAAACTAACTACAAATGGCTCACAAGAAGATTAGTTGGGATCTGAGGTTTAAAAACTCCTGAACTGATTTTTTAAATCTGCCTTTTCCAATCTATCCACCCTCCCTAATCATACACAGAACACTTTGAGGCAGGCAACCACCTGTGCCACAAGCTTATGTAGTGGCAATGCAGGACAGAGGTGCACCATCCACGTGGGGGACGCAAAAATACCAACGCCACATGACAGCAGAAAGAACAGTGACATCTTTGGCACAGTTAACGTAAGATAAATCACTGCTCATCAACTGATCCATCTCAACTGTCTCCATATGCTTCCTCAGCGTGAGCACGCACAAGGCAGCTCCCAACAGCCCAGTGCTCAGCAGCCCTCAGGCCAGTGTATGGTCTTGAGAGTGGAAGTGACCAGAAATGGATGAAGTGTTCAAAGTGTGAACACTCTGCTGTTTTACGAAATAGCCTAATACTTCTAATGCTGCTTTCCTTTACAGTGCTTTGGACTCTGAGCACTGCTGACTCTTCTGGCATCTGTGATGCACCAGGGATGCTTTCCTAAGCACAGTCTGCAATTTGAGAGTTGCACATCTTATTTCCCTGAAGAGAATCCAGAGAAGCTTTCTTCCCCACTGCTACAATAAAATATAAATCCCAAATAACAGCTTTCTCTTCTCCCCCAGTGAGAAAACAAATGGTGGTTTGTATTTGTATCATTTTTTTTCTTACTCTTATTACACAGAACATCAACAGATTTTTTTTTTTAGCTAAATAAAGGGCACTGTTCAACAACTTCACAGTGGCTAGCTGCCCACTTGTGTTTTCTGGTGACACCTCTACAAAGTAGCTCACTCATGGAAAATGACACCAAAAGAACAGGCTGGCATATGAGCAAGAACTCATTTCCTCAGCACTACACAACAGTAGGTCAGATACCACAACGGGGTCATGGCTTTATGTCAGCCAAGGTAATATCTCACACCAAAGAGACGGTAAAAGCAACAGCAGCCCACATCTGACGTTGCTTCTTCTGTCCAAGATGAATTTAGGAAAACTGAGACACAGAAAAACCCCACGCAGCCACAGCCCATTGCAACCCCTTCTGCCACTAACCTTTCTCTAAAAGGGTTTGCTTCAATGTTTTTGCAAGCAGAACTCGAACATTTGGAACCTTGTCAGATGCCAAGTGTAGTAAGTGTGGCAACAGATGCACAGCAAACTGGTCCATGGGCAGGCAGTCATCTTCAATGATAGTCTGGCAGGAACACAGAGGCAATTTCATTAAATTTCTGCACAGGGAGGATGGAATCTCAACACATAATCAGAGCTAACAGATCTTATTACCTTTGTAGCACCTATACAGTAGTAGTATCCACAAAATTTTAAACTACTGTACAGTACTTCCTAGCACAAACCCAGACACAATCAAGCAAACTAGAGTTGAGGAAATTCAGGCTCAGTTAAAAGCCCACTTTATTTCGTATGAAATTTGAAACTCTATTTTTTCTTTTTTTTTTTTTTTTTTTCAAATCACTGTACCACTTTAAAACAGGAAAGGACAGAAAAGAAAAGTAGAAGACCTTTGCAATCCTTCTCACAATTAATTTAGTCTTTGTTTAAACCTGATACTATATTAAGACAAAAACAGTTCATCTCCATAAACACCTCCTCTACCAGAACATGTTCCTGTAAAAAAGCTCAAAGCTCACATTTCTCCAAATGCTTCAAAGAACTGTCCACCTGGGCAGCAGCCATGGTGGCTCCCAGACTGCACCTCTACTACAGCCTCCAAATTTGATCATTTCCTTGGGATCCCAGCTAGTTTCAACTCCTGTTTGTTTTGCTGAGAACGCATGGTTTTGACCAAGATGCACAACTTGGCTAAAGAGGTACAGGCAGCACCTACTGATTGATTTCTAAAGATTTATTATCTCCCTTCATGCTGAGCAAAGCAAGCAGCTTCCCAACTCAGAGATTATTTTGCTACACTTGTGCTCTATATTCAGTATCAGATTTGATGACCTGTTGCTAATATGCTGAGCTAAAGATGAAGTCAAGTTCATCTATGAAGAAACAGAGAAGAAAAACAGCCATGAAACTATTCTCTTGGGAAAAAAGTTCTCAAATATTCACCAATATAGTGTCAATAGACAGCTGGAGAGTTCCAGTCCCCTTAATTCTGCACACCACCACCCCCCAAACAGAAACAAAAACCAGACAAACAAACAAACCAACCTCCTCAAAACCCCCAGAAGATAAATGAAAAGACATTTCACCTGGCAAATAAAGACAAAAGTCTGCCGACCAGACCATTTGTGGCATCTACAGAACGTTTCAACAAGTTCATTCATGAGGTCTACCACGAAGGTTGGTGTTGAAGCCATGTACAGCTTTTTTACCATTTCACTAACCTTGAACAAATGAGAAGATAAAAAACCCAAGTAAGTACACAAATGACTCCTGACCACCAACACTCAGAAGTCTGACATTCCTAAATGTATTTCGATTGCTTTACCAGCTTGTAGGAAATCCAGCGGACAGAGGACACTTTGTCTGCACAGAGTCTGAAAGCAATGGGACGCAGGTAGTCATAGATGTCCCTGGCACTGTACAGGTCTAGAAGCAGAATCAGCTGCCTACAAGATGGAAGAACCAAGGGTATCACAGCAAGAAAAAAGGCAGCTTAACTGAGTATCATCATTTATATGACAACACTTATCAAATAGGCAATGTGACCATAATGAAGTTACTGGGAAGCAAAATCAAAAGTTTTCAGTGCCATCAGCTTGACTGTGGGTCACTTGCAAATATTAAACTGTCACTTATTCACATTGATGACAATACAACTACTGGGAATTTTTAAGCAAGGGAGACATGTGGAGTAGGAGAAGGACCATCTACTAATGAAAAATGAAAGTAAGAATATCACTGCAAAGTAGCTATTATAGGATTTTCAAATTTTTAAATATCCACAGCAATAAAAATAATCATTCAGAAAACCACATACTCAGCCAGCTCAGCACGGAAACGCCAGTTCCTGCTGTTATCAGTCACCAGGAATTCCTGAAGCTGATAAAGATACTCTCGTCTTTTGTCAACATGAAGAAGCTGTAACAGTAAACACAAACTTACATAAAGAACTACAGGCTACAATCAGCAGACAGAACAAGAGCTTTTAAATACAACTAATGAAACATTCTTTTTTATTTAAAAACCTTAAATCCTTAGCAACAGTGTTGCTTTCCTGAGCTAAACCCTGTAATGCTTCAGGCCGTAAAATCACATGGGGCACTACTGAAAAGAAAATGCGACAAGTCCCTCCTCTTTCTGTAAGAAAGGAGGCATAAAGAGTAAAGACAGTTTTAGGATTTGTCTCTCTCAGCTCCAGAAATGAGGCAGTTACAGAGAAACTTCTACAAAAATTTGACAAGTTGTGTAGGCACACTAGAGACCTCTAAAAAACCAAACCAACCAACAAAAAAAAACCCCAAACACCCCCCCAAAAACCAACCAAAACCACCACCACAGAACAACCACCACCACACCAACCAACTGAAAAACATTCATATCCTGAATGAACAAAGCTTTTCAGAGAAAAAAAAGTAGCAGCAACACAGATCTCCAGCAACATATATTCCAGTATTCAACAGATATCTGCAGAGATTCCCACAGAGTTACATGGGTGTTAGGCTAAAGAGCAGGTGCATGCAATGAAATGAAGCAAAATCTGTCACTGCACTTGACCAGAGCTGAACACAGACATACCTTCAGGAAGTCATGCAAGTGCTTAAGCACACCTATCCTCACTTCATCTAGGTCCTTCAAAAAGCCATTGAAGACAGGAACTAAATCTCCAGCTGTAAGTTGGTCTCCAAGGATGACAGCAAGTTCATGTATGGAAAATGCTAGTGTTCGCCGAACCTTCCACTGCAACATAAATAAGTAAATCAATGTCATTGATCCAAAGTGCTCCAGGTGAACCTGGAGGATCAATATCCAAGCTGGACTCCCAGCAAATCCCACTACTTAAAAATATCTTTACAGTGTCTCATGTAATAACTGAAAATTACCCTGGAAATTTAAAATGAGGAAAAAAAGGAAAATGGAAGAGAAGACAAATGACAAAGTATCATTTCTTTCACCTGATTATCAAGGAACTATTCAAATGTAGAGTTCTAAAAATATTTTAATTTTCCAGGTGCCAGGAAGCAAAACAGTCCTGACATCAGTGGTCCTGCATACATTACTTTTTTGCTTTAAATTCTTTAGCATAAATTAGTTTCATGCTACTACTCTCTCGTTCCGTATTTAAAATTAAATGAGTTAGATACGTATCCCACAGTATTTTAGCTGGGATATTTTAGCTTCCATAATAGGTATGGAAGCTAAAATTCTTCCACACTTAGTGCCCAGCAGTCCAAGGACCAGTGGAGCTTTCAGACACCCTAAATTGAGGGGACGTAGTTTAATTCAAGTAATTATTTCAAGTAAGTCTTTAAAAATAGCATCTATTCTTTAGCCAGCACTTTCCAATTAGCATGGGCATTGTTCTTTTGCCCTGGTTTGGTGATCCAATCTTAATTTATATTAGACTGGTGATAAATTCTGGACACTTCTGAACACAGGGTAATTTGGTTTTACTTATGTTTTAAATTAATTAGCTGGTTGTTTTTAATGGCTGTAAAGGAGCCTGGAAAACATGAGCAATAGCCATGTATAAAATTACTCACTATGTATCACTGAGAACTGCTGCTCTGACAGAGCAACCAGCAAGTTCAAGAGAGGTGAAGCAGTCTGAGAATATTTTAAAAAATAGAAAAGAGCATCTCCAAAAAAGGAAACAAAGGAGGTCTGAGAAACAACTGTAAACCAATAGCAAAATGCAGAAAGCCACCACCTGACAACAAGGAAAATGCTGCTATTTCCAGGATTTGTTTTTAAAGCAGCAGTGCTGCTGCATGGTGATAGGGATGTTATTCCTGTATGACTAACTGGATGTGGCACCAAGGCCTGGTGTGAGGCTGACTCACTGAGCTCCAGACATGCCTGCAGGGGCATGTCTGCTCGCACAGCAGCACAGCCCAGATTCTCAAACCTAGGAGACAACTCCCAGTCACTGCCATAAGATCCCAAGCATGCAGGAAATCGGAAACCTCTCTTCATTTTCCTACTGGAGATCTATCTCCCACTCTCTAACCAGCCCATTTCTTTACCACCTGAGCACCACACACCCCCTCCTTCATCAAAAACAACCACTGCACCTTCATTTCTCATAGGATAACAGCAGCAATGGAAAGCTCTGTATAAAAAGCACAGCAGCCCAGCTGTAAACATGAGAAACCACTACAGAGGTTGCAATTAGTCTGTCACATCACAGCATTTCTGCCTGCTCACTGCTCGAGCTCACCTGCATGTCAGATGCCAGGGTCTCGTAGGTGTCTTTCAAGCAGTGCCAGTTCTGCCTGCCCAGGGTCAGCGCCACGCCGGGCAGGCTGTAGGCGCAGTGCTTGGCGATCTCCGTGTCCACTGTCTGTGCGCGGGACGGATCAGTCATGGATAAATACTGATCCAGCAAGGCCTGAGGTACAACATCCTGCAGCAAGAGGAAGGCAGACCATCCACACTTTTCTCACTTACTCCTCATACAGCTCACTGTAATTCCAGGGCACTCTTTTCCCCACAACTATAGAATATTATTTAATTACAGCATCTTAGTAAGAGCAGAACGGTTCTGTATCAGCTCAGTTCCATCAAAAGGTTCCAAAGAGACAATAACATGACTGGGGGCTATTAGAAAATACACAGACCAACGTAAGAGAGGAGCAAGTGGACCAGTCTTATTAGGGAGCCCAGGAAACAGAAAGACTACATTCTACCTTTCTGCAAAGATTGAGGCTCACATGTTGTGCAAACTGGCCATTTTATGTCATCCATAAAGAATGACAGGCAGAACAGGCAGAACAGCAAATGACGAGACTTGCTAAAAAAACCTTTCTGAACTCTCTCAACGTCTTGAGAAGATGGAGAGAAGACATTAAAATGCCTTCAGGAGGCAGGGAAGGAGAGTGTGTTCAATACTGCTTCCAAACTCCCTGAACATTCAACAGGGAGGAAGAGGCTTCTCCAGAGACAAAGAGATGTCTGGTGAAGACAAATCCTTCTGTCCACTAAGGAATTAAAGCATCTGAACCAAAGTTCTGTGAAAACTTCTTTGTGCTGACTTCACTACTGCCTTTGCTTCAGCTGTGTCAGGGACTGACTCCATTCAAGGGTGCGCAAGAACATTTTCCTAACACAGCTGCTGCATAGTTCCGCTGACAAGAACAAGTGAGGGACCAAGGTTCCCACTCAAGGGATGCCACGGATGCACAGTGGCACCATAATACCAGACTACGGAACAATAAACATTTGATTTTTTTGGAAAAAATACCAGAGGCAGTTCCAGCTTAATGAAACACTTTCAAAACTGTTCTGCAAAAAGTTGTCAAGAGGTGGGAGTGGTTCCTCTCAAAACATGCAATAAAAAAACCATCATGTTTCCTCAATAACCTAATTCCCATTACAGCATGCTTTCCATAGAAAACTAAACTAAATTAAACAGAGCCTGAAGATCTTTGATAACTGTTATCTCATGTCAAAAAATACTGTCATCTCTCATGCATAAATGTAACAGAAGCAACTGCTAAATGAAGCCATTAACTTGGAAACAAGGACTATTTTAAAACTACTTAATTAAGAGTTTCATTAATAGAAACTATATCATGTCAGAAATGACCAAATGAAAAAGGGGATAAAGGAAATCCCCATATCCATAAAAAAAAATTCACTTATCTGCTACATATAAGAAAACCAGAAGTCACTGTAATTTACCTGTACTTTGGATTTTCTTTCTTCTTCAGGGCTGAAACTACTGTTGGTACTCAAATCTGAATCATTATGAATATAGTGAAGTGTAGAATCCATACGCTGTGAAAAAATGAAAATAAAAGGTCACACAAAACACACTCTAAGATTAAACACAAAAGTAATACCAACATCAAGAAGTGCTGTCCTCGCCTCAGAGTCTATTTCTTAGATTAAAGGAATAACTGTTTTACTATCAAATACAATTTTGCTGCCCAAAATCAAAAGGTCTGCAAGACAAATCTGTTTTCAATTTCAGACAGAAGTCCCTCTTACTCTGCTCCATTTTGGTTCTTATGGAATGAAAATCACAGGAGAGGAGTACCTTTAAGACTGCATTAAGGAAATTGTAACTAACATATGGGTCCCATTGCTTCTCCCAGAATGGAAACTGAGAAAACACCTGTAGCTGATTTTGCTGGATTTGTTGCTTTGGATTTGTGCTAGAAAAAGGTCAAAACAAAGCCCCCCTCACACTAAAGAGTAGAACCTGATGAGACTCATGCTGTTGTACCCTTCCTGGAGGTGATTATTCTATAATCCTTTAGGGATAAGCTTCACCTTATAAAACTGAGTCCTACTTGGGCATAGCTGCTGACAAGAGTCATCATCTCTCTCAGCAGTCTTACTGAAATCATTCTCAGCAATCATTTCAGCACCCTGGCCACACATCAGGGACTTGAGGATAAGGACTCTGAGAACAGTGGCAGAGGTGTGATGGGCTGCAATAAACTGTGCTGCTGAGGGGGATGCAGCACTGACCAAGTGCAGCTCCCCAAATACAATGGGCACTGCATAACAAACCATGAATTTCAAGCAGTATGCAATGAATATCTGAAAAGTAGATCAGGCTGCTGTGTGGTGAACAGGACAAAGGCATTTTTGCTATATTTGAGCCAAGGTATCTATCTATTCACAGATGCTGCAGGGTGAGCTCCTGGGGACAACACAAACAAGAACATGCCTACTTCCACCAGCTGTTCAGATAATTTTGATGAGAATTTTCCAGCAGACTATAAACTTCTTAAAAAAAAAAAAAAAAAAAGCCTTCAGGATACAATCTGTCTTGGTTTGACTTCAGACAGTTGCTTTTTCCTTCTCCATGAGCTGCTTTCATCTAAGCACTGGGCTGTAATTTTAGCTGCTGAGGTATAATTACAGGTGATAAAGAACAGGCAGAGCTGTGAGGCAGTTGCATATCTCTGGCACAGCAGTCCCTGTCACCTGTCAGGCTTAGGAAGCAGCAGCAAGAAGGTGCTAAAGAGCCAAGGAAAGAACAGATTTGCAGCAACTCCATAACTAAATGTGTCCAGCAGCACACAGCTCCAACTATAAAATCTCCAGAGGCTCTGAAAACTATCTCTACAGGGTTTTTAGTTTGACAGTAAATTCCTCCTTCACTCTTTTTTAGCCTTTTGTTGAAAAATAGATTATTTTCAGCATTGCCAGTCACCAGCTTTGATGTCTTGCAAATCAAGGCATTATGAGGCAGCCAGTACACTCTAGCCATAGTGCTTTCCATAAGTTGCCAGTTTGCACGGAACCAGAGGTTAGCCTCATCCATTCTGTTCCAATAAATATGAAAGGACTACATCTCGCATTCCCTGCTACCTCAGTTCCAAAAGCTTAAGCTTAAAAAATCATATTTTATGGATAGAACCAAGTCAAAAAGCTGAATATAATGGAGGGTATCACAGACGGAAATGTTTTTATCCAGTCACTTTTAAAGTCAAATATGCATTCCAGAGAGGAAGAGCTTCAGCAGAGAAGACAGACAGCCATTAGTCAGTATTTAGGTTACACAGTATCTCTACCCCTGAAAATGAAGTTCCATCTGTACTTCTTCCATGCACACACCAAACTGAGCATTGCAGAGAGACAGGACATGCAAAAATCAGCAGAGTTTATCCTGAAAGCTTCTTGTGTACTAAATGCAAAATCACTGTCACAGCCTTACAGATCTCTAAGGTTAAGCTTCCCTTGGCTGTGTAACAAGAGCTCTGGAGTTGTGCTCCACAGATCCCTGCTCTGTGTCACGGGTTGCACACCAGGACAGCTGGTGCTGGTGCTTCCTGACAGGGCACCTGGCCCAAACAAAGAAGAGGCCAGTGTCAGGGTCCACCTCCTCCTGGCATCCATCCTATTCTTAGAGAGAGGTACTTATGCCAGACAGGAGTGAGAAGGTTTTAGCCCAGTTTCCTTTCTCCCTCTACCTCCAAATAAAAACAGACTCCAATACCCATCCCCTTATCAAACCTTAGAGAGAACATACAACCTAAAGAAAATAAACAGTGCCTCCTGAGAAAAAATAAACAGCTACCCTCAACAAACGAGTCTCATCATGTCCCAAAAATCTTACTGCTCCACTCTATTATCCCATTTATTTTCTTCTGAATAGAGAATCTCTCTTTAACATGCAACACTAACTCCTTCATGAGCCAATACAGCTGCCAAAGGACAAGCAAACTGTGGTTTTGCTTAGTGGTATATATGCAGAATTGTGCAGGCTGCATTCAAATATAAAATGCTGGAGAGGTTGATTTCTCTCAAATCCAGTACCCTACTGACACACTGCTATGCTGAGACTTAAGAAAAGACAAGAAGAAAAAAAATCACCACCACAACAAAACCCCCACTAAACTAAAAAACCTGAACAACCACCTGTGAAAATCGGAGGTCTCTTCACTGCTAGGGGCAACATTCCACTTGCTCAACGGATCACAGCTTGATTCCCAGAATTCTAGGTCACCTCTATAATATCCGCTCACTTGTAAAATGAGGACTTGATTCAGTGCCAGTAACAAACAAGGAACTGACAGATTAAGAGCATCCTTTTAAATCATAAAACTGAAACATGCAAAATCAACATAGACCAGCTATGCGACTGGTTCTTAAATTTGCTGTCAGCACTATACTCTGTATACAAAAACATAAAATGCAGGACAGGTCCCTCTGAACAACCACCACCCTCATCTACCCCCAATATTCTTAAGAATGGAGGATAAATGTACACTGTCACTTTAGGTTAGCATTAGAAAGAAGAGATCCTATAATAAAAAACATATTGAGCCTGACATAATGGAATTGGGAGCAGGCTGGTGTTTTTGAAACAAACCACATTTTTAGAGTTAAATTAGGATTGTGTATAATCAGCAGTATCCAAGTAAATGTCACATTCCTGAACTCCTCATATGTTTTAGGTCTAGATGGTAGTCCAACAGCTTAGAGAAAAAGTTAATTAAATGTCATCAAGAAACACTGCTCTAATTAAGGAAAGATGAAAATGTTTGCACTAAACTGATACGAACTTCTAGACATTTCAAAGATGTTTGTCAAAATTTCATCTGGAAAACACGATTTCAGTAGTATGATTCAACAAATCACTTGCTCTGGTTTTATGGAGCCTATTTTGGAACCACTGCTTTCTGCAACTGCAACAGCATTTAATAGTACCTGATCTTGTGGCATTATATGCAGTGAATGTAGTGGGTTTGGCCTGACACAGCAGACAACAGATAAGAGTATCAAATGCCAGAACTACAGCCAGGCAGGGAGTGGGGAGCGGGGCTGAAGAAATAAGTGCAAAAAACTTCAAGATGTTACTGACTGCTAGAATAACTTTCTCTTTCAGCAGTCCACACAACATCGCAATTGCAGCTCCTGAACTTCTCTGATGCAGACCAGTAAACCACAATAAATCAATTCAACAGGGAGCAAAAGGAACAAAGTATCTCATTCTCAAGATTCCGGGAGGGGCACTGGAGAAGACACACTCATTTATCAGGAGGGGCTCTGTTTTAAGCAAGGCAAGTTCACATTAATAAAATGTGGTAGCATTAAAACATCTCTGAATGCAATAGTCACAACAAAAATTTTTAACAGAAACAGTTTCAAGAATTTACATGGACAAGCACAGAACTGGCAAAAACAAAGGCACGCAACACAACTCATTTTATTTTAGTAGCTAGCACTTCAGTACCATCCAACAAAAGGGAATGCCACACCAGCCCAAAGTGGAAAGCATCTGGCTGCAATCCTCACATCAATGCAAATTCCAGATCTGTTACTGGAGACCTGGAAATCCTAATGGGGAAAAAGAATAAAATGAAAACTCTCTTCTTACCTCAACAGTGTCACCAATTAAAGGCACAATATCACCCAGTATAGGTTTAAAACTTTGTTGGTCATTGATGGTTAGCTCAGTCTGTGAATCTGTTCCCTTGCCAACACTGGCCATTGTCTCTTCTTGAGGATCTAAACTGGATGCTCTGAGTGCAGCAGACAACACCTCCACTTGTGCTGCAGTACATGAAAGAGAAATTCATGAGAGACTAACCTACAATAAAACTTTTAGCAAGTCCACGATAAACTTTTAGACAGTGGCTAACTAAGTAAAAAATGGCGGAGGAACTACAGGAGAGGTACCAACTTAAGATCATTAGCTGTTGATAAATCCCAAACTAGGGACCAATTAAGTCCTAGATTAACACTCCACTCTTTTCCTTGGGTACTCAACCAAACCACAGTCCAGTGAAATCTGTCCCTAAAGCTAAAATAAACAAACCTCATAACCCAAGAAGAATAAGGAGACTGCTGCTATGGCTGGACTGGTGCTTTACCAATTTTAGTAAATATTAATGGTGAAAATAGTTATTTTGGGGCAGAACAGCCCATGAATATTAACTTACAGACTGGGCCATTTGTGGGAGGTAGGACTAAGAGAAAGAGGGATAAAGTAATTCAAATAAAGAATTGGTTAACTGGAGAACAAGTTTAGCAATATACAAGGTATTTAAGTTCTGAGAGGTTGTTCCTCCCTTTTATACATTAAATTCTTACATTTTAACAGCAACTTTGAAGGAAGATCTATATAGAATGATCCCAGACCTGATACTTCAGCCCCTTTGGATCCTCCAAACAAATAAGAAGATTGCATTGTCTGATGTTCTCTTACTCATCTAAAGAAGCCATTAGCACTTCATGCTCTGCTGTCCACTCTTTTGGAAAAGATCCAGCAGTTCTGAGGCTGCCCTGCTTTCCATCCCTCTGCTTACTGCCAATTAGAAAAAGCTTTGTTGAGCAATGCTCCTTGGATATAGCCTGACCTGACATCAGGTATTGCAGGCAATCTCAGATGCAAGTGACACAGAATTCAGTGCAGATTAATCTACCCTGCCACTCACCTCCACCACTTCTTTCCAAGAAGGCAAGGAGGAATAATCTCCTCACTTATTAAATTTACCCAGCCATCCAGAAGATCTGTTCCTCATAGATTTTGCCTTTTCCAAGGTTTCTTAAATGTTCACCATGAAATTACACAACAAACCATATGCTTGTTTCTAATCTCATACTGTTATACTAAACTGCAGAATTCTGAATTTCTCCCTCCTTCGAATATCACTGTTAACAAGAACTAAACAAAGAAAGTTGGACTCATTTGCAGATGGAAGAAAGAGATATGAAATACAACTGTTACATGAAACAAAAATTGTTAATTCAGCAAAATCTTAATTAGAAGCCTTAACAAAATCTAGCAAAAACTGGAAAACACACTGTGGGTTCACCGGTTTGTTGGTAGAGTCTAATGAGCAGGAATAAAGACAGTTCTTTACAATATGCAATACTAACTCTCTAACTGTGTCCAGTTTCTGATAAAATAACCTGAAGATATCATTGCTATATTACTGTATTCCTCAACAAGGAGCAGGAAAAAACACACTGTTACAAACTTAAACGTATAACCAACATTATCCTAATACTTCCACTATAAAACATGTGAAAAATATAGTTTAAATATATATAATATATATCTCAAATACATATAAATAGATAAAGTTAAGGAATTTTACACTTTTTAAGATTAATAAGAGACTGCTGCAACCTTACTCTTCAAGTATTACTTCACTGAAAATAAACTTATGTACTTTAACACCCATGAGAATAAAAAAGATCAAGGTTAATAAATTTTCCCAAAACTTAAATGTTAAACAAATCACCCCCAAAACCTGGCAAAATAGGTGGCTATGCTAGGGCAAGAAATGCCTGGCTTATTTCCAAACTATTTTCATTTAGGTAAACACATAGTGCTTCAACACTGCTTATGTATTTTCTGAAAAACCCACAGAGAGCTCCAAAGATTACTTCTAGTAATGAAAGTATCTACAGCAGTAATTGGGAATTTCCACCACATATTCCCCACCCATGCCCCACTGTCAACCTGCGCACCTGGACCACCCTTGCTTAGGGGCTCAACAGGATGGAGACAACACCTATCCTGATTTCCTCTGCCTGATCTAGAAGAAATACGACAAAAATGTGCATTTCCTCAGCTTCTTGTCAATTCTACAATCTCCAGATGTGGGGATGAAGGACAGGAGAAGCGAAACTCCCAAGGATTTCATTGACTGGCAAGTGCCTTCTTTCTTCTTTCAGTGCTCATTCCTGACTTCAGTGCTGCCACTCACTGAAAGGTGAATGACCTGAAGTCTATAAACATCTTAAGGTTTAGCTAAAAGAAGAGCCAAGCAGTGCTGCTGCTCCTCATCTCTCACGAAGAGATTTCCTACTGACATGAGACAGGCAATGGTTTCCAGAAAATCATTTCAAATTCAAGTAAAGGATAAAGCCCCCATTTCATGAATGACAGAGAAATGCATCAAGAAGGGAATCAGCTGGCTCACCAGCTTTCACAACTATCATCAGTAAAAACTGGAGTGTAAAGGTCAGTTCTGCACATAGCACAGAACTCATGTAACTGCACTGCTCAGATAATGTCAATGTTCACTGGATCTTGGACCATCAATTAACTCTTTCTTCAACTTTTGCTTCAGGTGAGATGTATTTTTAAGTAAGAAAGTATTTTGTCTTGGCTACTGTATCTGCATCCTAAAATAACGGGTACAATCTGTAAATTCTAAACCACATTTTATCCAGTTTTACTGAATTTCCTGGTTTTCAGGAATTTCTGTCCTTTCAATAAACCTTATTTGTTGTTTTCCGTTTCTCCTGATGGTTCACTAGAAGACACTGATGTTCCATTTATTTATTTATTTTTCTTTCTCCTTTCTTTTTTCTGAAAGATGTGCCTTGCTTAATTTCACTTCTTACTCAGAGGCAAAAGCTATCGGCTGCAATAATGGAGAGATAAAGTAACTGAAACATAAGAAGAGGGTTTCTTCTCCACTTACTTCTCACCTGTTCCATTAACAACATATTTTAGACTTTTATTGCAAGCAGTGCCAGTAACCTAACTTACAGTTCTTGTAAGGGAATGGGAGCAACTGACCCCACATTTGGGCTGGTTTGTCCCTATTAGGTCTCCTGGCAAAGCAGCTTGTAACTGGCTTAACCCACAGTTAGCCTCAGTAGCCTGCAAGTCAGGCTTCCTCTATTCCCCCAAATAACATTAAGGAAAGCTGACATTTCATGATTTAGCCCTTTCTACGCAGAACATAAGATAAAGCCAGTAGAACAAAGTGTCTGTGGAAAGAAAAATAAAGAAATAAAAACATCCGAGGAAAGAAAAGCAATCTCCGAAGGAAGTAAAGACAGCAGCAGCCTCAGAGAACTGGAAAAACATGACCTGAAAAAAGACCCTGTGATAATTTTTAAAAAGCTGGCATACTTCACAGGAACGTGCAGATTCCTATTTCCCAGTCTGAGATGTTCCAGATGTCTGGCCAGTGGATTGGAAAGGTCCTTTTAACAGAGATTACAATGCCAGTGCTTAACTTTGCACAGCCTGTGTAGTTCTGCTAGCCAGCAGTTTGCCTGTGAGAAGAGAGGCTGTCTTTATCTCAGTTGCTGACTGCACAACCACCTATTACTCGGATTTCTCACCAGCAATAAGCTAGTTCTGGAAAAAAAGCCCCAAGGTAGAGAATGAGATTCAGGTGAAGCAGTTGATCCTTTTCTGACTACAAGATTAGGGAAAAAAATATTCTATGAAGGCCATTATAATATTCTATGATTACCACTAAAAATTGTTTTTGCTGGAGATCTCATCAATCTCCATGCCTTGAAGCAAAGATCTAAGGTTTGAAACAGAAACTGCTCTACTGAGGTGCACTGCAGAAAACCCCAAACAAACCAATACCAACCACTGCCCCCCCCCCCCCCCCCCCCCAAAAACCCAACGGAAAACACCACGCCAAAACCACATGACCATGACCAGTGTGCATATCAACAGTAATTCCTTAGTGTTTGGCATCCAAGACATCTGGAAGATGGGGATATGCACTGAACATGCCATACTCTGGGCTGCACGACCTGGTGATGCCTTTCCTTTGACTCTTCCCATTGGCATGGTACACTCAGGTACTCCTCAGATAAAAACTGAGTTCTTCTTCCTCCACACTTCTCTAATGAGGCAAGCAGGTGCAACTCACATAACACATAACACATGTGAAGTAGGGGAATGCCAAACCCAGAAAATAAATGAAAATAAAAGAGGAAATGGGAGGGGGAATACATGTGGAGAGGAGGGGATAGGGGTACAAAGGTACAGTAGCTGCTAGCAATGAACATACAGTGCAAAGCAGAGGGTGAGGTGGGAGGAAGGAACAACAACAACAAAAAAAAAAAAAAAAAAAAAACACCAAGAAAACCCCAACAAAACTGTATTTTTCTGACTCAGAAAGAATCATTGCTGGCTGAACTTCAGCACCAAATCTCCACATCTGCATCAGCTGTCAGGAACTGGCTCTGAAACCAACTAGCAAAATAGAAATCATCAACCTCCTCTGACTGAAAAGTGAAAAACAGCATCCTATTACCATCCCTAGGTATTCTGCAGATTCCAGTAATAAAAATTCAGTGTGATCTTAAGAAACTTCAAAAACCTTGTGCCATTATGATTTCACACAACAGGAATTAATTTTCTTCTCATAAATTTATAAAATGTAAAACCAAAAAAAACCCAACCAAAAGCCCATGTCAGGAGAAGGCTGCTGAATTTGCACAGTCAAGCATGGAGAGGCAAGGTACAGCCAGAGACAAGGTCATCTGAACAACTTAATCTTATTGACACATGCAAAACATCATACACCACAGTCTCATTCCCAAACCACACTTCACCACTTCATCTTGTCATGCCTTCAGGATGCTTGGCCAATTTGCTACAGAAGCCAGAAGATGTGTACCCATGGAAGCTCTCCAGTATGGCAGGCCTCCACTTACCAACCACAGAGAACACAGCATCTTCCACTCCCATCCCTTGGCTGGGAATGCAGCAATAAAGACAGGAGCACAGCATGGAAGCAGGAGTCCAGGACTTAGGTGACAGCAAGCCAATGAAGAAAATAAGTGCAAGAAAAAGATCACAGGGATTTAAAAAGAAATAAAGAGAGGAAAAAAAACCCTCCTAGCCTGCTGTGAAAGCAAAGCCTACTCACAGTACAAGACTCAGAAACAATGGCCAGCTTTCCAGAGAGGGGAAGTGCAGGCAGGGAAAGACCCTGTGGACCATTTGGGACATGGGCTGCTTGGCATACATTTGTAAGCCATGTATACTGGAGACAAAATTATCTGTGAAATTACGTAGTTTCATAAAATTTCTATAAAACAAATTAGGATAAGCTTTTGACTGAATATTTATACCATCTGTTTGCAATAACAGTTTTAGATTACACTGTCATGAGTGAAGAGTCAGGGCTCTGATCTTCTGGATTACCCCCAGAGCAAGCCTACCTTTTGTCACTATTGAGGAAGTATAAGATTCAAAACACAGTCATTAAGTCAGCTACTCAGAGATTAAAGTCTGGATATGTATCACTTCTATGTGTGCCACAGTCTTTGAGACAAGCATGCAAAATTCATACTACTTGCACTTTCTGCAAAATTAAAATTGCAATATTACTAAATCAAAACAGGCATGTTGTTGAATTCCAGCTTCTCAAGTATTTAGACCGAATAATGAGAACACAAGCAAGAGGAAAAAAGAGTAGAAGATTTAGGAGGAGTCTTATGGGGCTCCACTACACAGCCTTGACCAAGTCAGAGTGGGGGAACCCATGGTGTTGACAGCCTAGTAACACTTTTCTTCTACTGGAATGTACAAATGTTGGTCAACAACTCCACACAAAACCTCCTGACAACCAGTCAAGAGAGCTTAACAAACAAAAAGAATTCCAAAAACCTGCTCTGAAACAAGACATGAACACACGATAAACAAACTCATCTGGATATACAACTACATGCTTACATAAACCACTGTAATTCATGTGTTAAGGTATGTTCTCTAACTATAGACACAAGAGTTTTACAAAGTAAACCTACACAGCAGTGCAAGCTTCTGCACTTGGCTTCAGAGATGGGTTATATGAAGACTGAAGTCATTAGCAAGGGTGAAATTTTTTCTTACCTCTTTCCTTAGTGCCCAAAGCACTCCTAAAGCAAAGTTTCATCTGCTGACTTTCCAAGTGATTAAATAAAAGTACAAAATGGATTTAAGAAAAAATTATTAGCATATTGACCTACTAACAGTTAAAAGAAGTTGGAAAGCAGTATCAGTTTATTCTGAAATAACAAGTTTTTCCCCAACTTGCCCCTTCTTTTCCTCCTCCTGCCCCTACTTTTTCTGGTATAGAGGCATGCTTCCTTTCTAGAGATTCTTCAGCTCCAAAACAACATAGCTTCTTCCTTAGTGGTACCTCCAGGCTTTTTGACTGTGACGCACAAGCCCAATGCGCCTTAGATTTTTTCACCATATGAAGAAAAACCTATTTCCAGTAACTATGTGTAGAAGAGCCAAGTCCTTTTAGCTCAGGAAGTGTCTCTGAAGTGCTGCTCCACCACCTTGTCACATTTATAAAACCCTTCTCCATTCCTCAAGAGCTTTTAAAATGGAGAATGTGTTCTCACTTCAAGAACTCAGCTTGGATCAATTATCAGCCTGATCTGACAAACTTGTCACATTAAAGCTGTCAGCATGTGACTGCAATAACAAAGCAGAAAAAAATGGAGACTATTTCATCCAAAATCACACAGACAAGGCGTAAAAAGAAAACCATTATTCACACTGATAATTAAAAGAAAACCTAACCTCTTAATCTGCCTTATTTTGCATGTATGCTAATTAGAAATAAACTAGCTTATCAACAGCTTATGCCTTTGAACCATCAATTTGATTATAATGTCAAAACAGGCAGTCAGAACTTTATTCTGCTAACTACACATGCATTCAGTTTATAAAAGGAATTTTGCTCCTTTTAAACATCTTCACACAAATGCAAATTCCCTTTTAGTTCACTATCAATTTTCCTCAATCTCTTTAAGGATCAGGAGAAAACAGTACTTCTGACTTTTAAAACAACTAAGAGGTTAAAGCCCAAACTGCTGAAGCAACATATGCATATCTCCAAACACTAAAAATGCTTCAGTATCTTTACCATACCTTTAACATCTGGGTCATCTATATGGGGTTCCAAATTTTCTATCATTTCTTCTAATTCTTTCCTTGTTGCCATAGGAATGCTCGGAGACACTGGCATAGTGAGTTCCTGAATTTCTCTATCGAGTTTTATATCAGAAGCCTGCTGAAGCTCAAAGTCAATATCTATTTCAGGAAGTGGAGTCCTCCAGAAATGGAAAGAGTTGTATAATTCCTGCTCTGAAAGAAAGGTTTCCTGTGAATTCAGCCCAGCCTCCTGCAGATCTGTTGTACAGCAATGAGAACTTTGCTCATTCTCATCCACCATTTCCCCACAAGACTCTGAAGGCAAAGTGCAATGGAAGGATGATTCAGTCTGGAAATCACTTTCCCTCTTGGAGTTATTTGACACTGTATTTTGACCTTCTTGATCATTTTCAAGTTTTGTTGCAAAATCATCACTGTCATCACTATGTGAAGTCAGATCCTCTGTCCTGTTGTGCTCCTCATCTGTTGCAACATCTTCTGTAGTCCTGACTTGTTCACTGTTGAGTGCCAAAAAAAATGGACATTAAAAAACCAAATCAGACTTATGCTCTTGAAAACTCACACACATGCTATAAACTTGTTATTTGTCAAAGTAAATTTACTTACATCATATAAAACCAAACCACAGAATCACAGAAGGGTCAAGGTTGGAAGGGATCTCTAGAAGCCACCTGGGCCAACCTCCCTGTTCAAGCAGGTGACAAGCAGAACCAGTTGCCCAGACTTGGACTTGTGTCCAGACGGGTTTTGAGTATTTCAGAGATGGATATTCCACAGCCTTCATGGACAACCTTTGCCAGTGCTCAGTCATCGTTACAGTAAAAAAAAGCGGGTTTTGATGTTCAGAGGGGACCTCCTGTGTTTGGGGTTGTGGCCTTTGACTCCAGTCCTGTCACTGGGGATCACTGAAGAGAGTCCAGCATCATCCTCTTTTCACTCTCCCCTCAGGTACGTATGAACATTGGTAAGACCCCCCACATGAGCCCTCTCTTCTCCAGGCTGAAGTCTCTCAGGCTCTCTTGACAGGACAGATGCTATGCTGTCATTTTGTGGCCCTTCACTGCACCCTCTCCAGCGTGTCTAGGTCTCCCTCTGGATGGCAGTGGGTGAAGCAGCCACTCCCCCCAGTTCTGTGTCATCAGCAGACCTGCTGAGGCTACCCCCTGCTCCATCATTCAGATGGCTAAAGAGGATGTTAAATAGGACTGGACCCAACACTGACCCCTTCTCGTACACCATCAGTTAGTGACCTTCAACTACGTGCAGCTGACCAGTGCCCGGGGGCCCACCCAGGCAGCCAGTCCTCAGCCCACCCATCTCCTCACCCGACCCAAACTTCAGCAGCTTCCCCACAAGGATCTTACAGGAGACCATGTCAAAAGCTTTCCTGAAATCCAGAAGCACAGTATACGCTGCTCTTCCTTGTCTATCAAGTCAGTCATTTCACCACAGAACATACATCCTAATTCTGGTCTATGAAGATGAGAAAATCCTGATCTTTCCTTTTACCAAGTATTCAATTTACCCAAGAAAGTTAGTTTTTCTAAAGTGCAGTTCATGCAAAAGAAGAACTAGAAGGCAAAATAACTTCTAGATTCAGCAAATTTACCCATTTTCCTGTGCAGAATCACAATCTTCTGGGGTTTTACCATCTTCTTCTTTAAAGTACTGGCCACTGCTGGATGGATTAGCAAAAGTTGATATGAAAGGCCCCAGAGACTGAAAAGCCGCTTGGCGAACCTAGTGGAAAGGGTCCAAGGTGAAAAAACAAAATTATATATATAAATCTTGCTGTCCTATAAAACATAAAATGCCTGCTACTAAGAATTGAAAGGGTCATGAGCCTACTAAGAAAATCAAGAGCAGAGGCTCTAGTCTGGAAAGAATCAACCAGATGTATACAAAGTGCAAAGTTTAAAAAAAATGTTAAGAAAAATGGAAAAGCAGTGTGAAACCAGTTAAATCACAAGTAACCAAATTGACGAGCTTATTCCCCACAAACAAAGGAGGAAGAATCTGTTTAGATAATAGAAGCAGGTAAATTTGAGAGTTCAGGTCAGAATTTTAACAAGTCAAAAGGAAAAAAAAATATCACATACGGTAAACAGACATTTCACTTTCAGAAATTTGACTGATAAGCATTATATTTCTTTCCCTTTCCTATTTGGCTATGCTGTGCATTTGCTCCTCCTTTCTCCTACTATTTATTCTCCTCTTCTCAACAATTCTCCATCTCAGTTTTTGTCATTTGATTAATTCTGCTGGGCTACAACTTGCATGACTTTCCAAGATCCACGAGCTCACACTCCTGTGTAGATGATCCTTGGCTCTTGGAAGTAGTCTCCTCAGTAACAAACTTAAGGTTTAAGAGTAAATCTTCAAAATAAGAAACAACCCCTAAACAAACAAAAAAGCCAACCCAACCCCTCCCAAACAACAACAAAAACAGTCCAGCTTAACCCCCCCAAAAAAACCCAAGAACAAAAATTCATCACCTATGAAACAATAAAAATTTAATTAATAAAAAATTCCCCACCACCAACACCAAAACACCCACAAAACCCAAAACCATAACCTCCAAACCAACCACCACCCCCCTCCCCCAAAAATGACACGTTGGTAGGAAACCTGAAGAAGTACAAGTATATCATAATTAATTTTCCAGTCTTGTTAATGAGTCTCAGCAATGTTACGTCACAGACAATTCTGTAGCTAAAAAAAGCTACTCCACTGACAGAGTTTTTCTTACATGCTGCAGTGAAAATGTGAGGGACACCTTACACCCATCAATGAACTAACCAGTCTAAGAACAATTTTGCTTGATGTGCACGAAATTAGTCAGATTATTCATACCCATGAGAACTTCTAAATGGAGTATTGCAGTAAAATCCCTCAAATATGACAGCTATTCAAAAAATAAAAAGCAATTCTTACCCATCGTGAAGGATCACTAATCAAATTAATAAAAAGGGTTGACAATTTTGTCCTCCGAACTTCCTGTGATGTTGCACAAGAAACTGCCATGAAGCACTCAGCACAGGCTTTCCTAACTCCCCACACATTATCAGAGCAGAGCTGGAAAAACCTCGGCAGCTGTTAGGAATATAGTGAGTGAGTTTGCAAGTCTTAACAGGCAGCACTTGTTTCAAAACAAGTTCTCTTTTCATCTTCATTTTCTTCGCCTGGTTGTTCACCTTCATACTCAGATGCACAGTTTAACATTTGCAAGACAACACACATTCAGCAGCCCCACGCTTCTAATCTGCTGCTTTCACATTACTTACGGACACAGATAAGGAAAATTCACCTGTCTGAGGAATAGCAAGGAAGTACTACCTCTTAAACCTGATTTATACCCCCAAAACTGCCCTCCAAAAGCCCAACTTCAAAAATATCCCCAAGACCAACAAACCTATCATAAGACAAGACCTCATGTCTACAGCATTCTTTTAAAGCAGGGACAAGAAAAATAATACTGGTGCATTATTAGGAAGCAATTCTTCACTGCAAGGGTGGTGAGGGACTGGAACACATTGCCCAGGTAGACTGTGGATACCCCAAGCCTGGAAGTGTTCAAGGCCAGGTGGATAAGGCCTTGAATAACCTGATCTAGTGGAAGGCAATCCTGCCCATGACAGAGGAGTTTGGAACTAGATGGTCTTTAAGGTCACCTGCAAACCTTGACATTTTTTCATTCTATGATTAACATTTTACCTATCCGAGACCACTTCGTATGTTTTGTAAGATTCTTCCTGAAATGCAAAGAAACACCATCTTCAGAAAGAAAACCTTCCTTTTCTACTTCTCATTGCTAGATTTATCAATCTCTGGAACACTCTATCCTACAATGCAGGACATGAACTGCAAAGAGGAACAGGAGAATGAAACAAAGACTACATTTGCTTAAGAGAAAACATATTTGAGCAGAACAGTGGTTTTACTAATAAAACTGAAGCATTTTCAAGGTGCTCAGGTGCTTGGGCTTTTTGAAAACATTAATGGTAAGGGTGGACAGTGCAGGTGAGGCACAGACATGCACAGCTGCCTTGGCTTGCAACAGGTACAGTGACAAAATACGAGTAATCCAATGGCTGTTGCTACAGCCTTGTTCACAGTTATTGATGTTCAGCTGTTCATACTATCTGCAGCCAAGTTTTCTGAACTTTGCCTCCAATCAAAGAAAGCTTTTAGGTTAGAAAATGAAGTTTTATCATTCAGCTTTTTACATCCATCCTTTTTCCTAACAATAATCCAAGAAGAGCAGAAAATGGCATTTTGTTATAGAAAGAGAACCCCAGCTGTCCTGCCACATGTTATTGCTTTCATATTAAATAATCATCACTTTTTTATTTCATAGTAGTTTAATTGCACCCTCTACAAAGTTTTAATCCAAATTCATTACGCTAATCACTAAAAAGGCAGTTGGTGTGAGAGAAATCAATTTACATCCCAAATCAGGAAGCATATGGGATGCAAATCCACAAAACTAAACTTCACTACCAAATGATTTGAATCACTCAATAGCTAGAGAAAAATGCAGCAAATGCTTTAAGAGCATAAGAAATGGCCTGAGAGCCACAACAGGCCTAGCTGTCCCAACACCACAACTGCAAAAAGCTGCAGAGCCTCTGGCTGAAGTCATGACTGCATTTACACTGTCCATGTAAGTCTCTT
This sequence comes from Sylvia atricapilla, assembly GCF_009819655.1. Lineage (NCBI taxonomy): Eukaryota > Metazoa > Chordata > Aves > Passeriformes > Sylviidae > Sylvia > Sylvia atricapilla. Next base: position 101,262,801 of record NC_089140.1, on the reverse strand, counting down.
GCTAATTCAGGTCACTGATTCAGCCTCTGCTGGCTGGCCCTCAACAGGCTCACTGTCCACACTGCCAAGAGGAGAAAGCTTGAAGAGGGATCTCAGAGACTGCCAAGCTGATTTCTGCTCCCTAGCCTTGTCACATCTCCATATCTATCAACATCCACTAGCTCCCTGGACCCACCATGGGAATGTGGGCAGAGTTAAGTATCCTCTCCTCAACTGCTCCATCCAGTTCCCTGCTTTTCCATTTTAAATTACTCTCTCTTCGCTTTATTTAATTTTTGATTTCTAAGATTAACTTCTTTCTTTCACCTTTCTTTTTCTTTCCCTCCTTTTCAGGAGGCTCTTTGAGGCAGGAAAACTGACTTGAAGAGATTAAATCAATACATAAGCCTCACCACTCCTAGCACTTCATCCCCCCTGCCACACTCTCCCCTGTATCTCTAATCTCTCATCAACTGCCCTTTTTCTGTAGCTTGTCTGGCTCCACTGCTAAATTGTATTAAGAAGAAAAGCCATTTAAGAAATGGCTTACCAGCATTTCTTCGGTGGCTTGCTGTCCAACCACACTGCAGATATCTCCAAAATTGGCTGCACATACCTTGAAGACAGAATGCAAGAAATAAAGACTAAGACCACAGTCTGAATACAACAAAATCCAAGCAGAAAAAAAAAAAACCTTTTAAAAATCAGAAAAATGTGTTTTGGTGCAAACTCATTATAAGCTACTTTCCCATTCCATCACTTTCCCTGTTTTTTAAAAAAGAAATAATTTTCTTTTTTGTCAAAATTAGTCAGTCTTTTTTAATCATAGAAAAACTCCAGAACTTGAATGAAAAGAAAAGAGGATAAAATGTATTTGAAGTGCTGTCAAATTAAAGAACACATGCAGCTATCAAGGGAAATAAGCTATTCAATGGCAGGATGAGACCAAAGTGCAGCCTCCACACCTAAACATCATGATGGAATACTGGTTTACTTTATCTTTAATGAAGATGAGCATCTTTAATTCCATCTGTGCAAACAGATATGAGCTCAGGTGGCTGATGCTGTATTAGCCACAGTTGGTTCATGTTTTCCTGGCTACCAACACAACCATAAGGACATATACCAAATCACACTATCTATAGCATAAGAACAAGCAGACTCTTTCTTTGTTCCTAGTAATGAGGGTAGTGATTCTGGAAAAAAAATCTCAGTGTCAAATATTAAAATCTGTGGAATTGAGAGCTACAAAAACCTCCACACCTTTCACTTATAAGTTTCACAAATGTGATCTACCAGGAAGTTTCTTAGTCACATGCAAGTTGCAAGCACATGACACGTTGTCCTACCTTACGAACATGAAACATCCTGCAGTCACAGCACATCTCGCAGAACCTGGGAAGCACAAGCCTTTCCGTGATGTCCTTTCCAACCATGGAGGCCATTTTGCACATAATCTAACAACAAGACAGACACTAATCAGAGATGCTTGCACAATGCACCATTCTGTGTCAGCTAAGCAGAGGCTTTTTACATCTACTCTTCATTCTGATGAACATAATTTTACTGAAAACTGGAACAAATGCTGGAAACCAAACCCCACTTGAATTGAAAAGGTTTAGCCACTTTTCCAAAGAACTGTGTTTCCCATTTCCTTTTTGTGACATGACATAGGTGTAGAAGATGGCACTGATCTTCCAGTAAACTGAATCAAATTCCCAGCTAACAAAGATAACTGGACTCTTAGAAATTATGCTCCTAGGTTACCCAACAGACCTCAAATAAAAATTACATGATTCTTTTACTATTTCTACTTTCACTATACAAAATGTATATATGTACAATTAACAGAAAATTACTGACAATTAATATGCTTCTGAGTCCCATATGGTTAAAAATTAATTACAACATTACAATGCATATATGCAACTCCCAGACATAAAATCCCCAAAGAAATGCATCACACCAAAAAAGAACTCTTTCCTCTAACTGCTCTTTCATTCTAACTCGTACTGAAATACATAAAAAAAAATTAACTTTAAAAGGAAAAAGAATTTTATATTTACCTTTCCCAATCATGTCAGTACAACTACTTACATTCATTCCCCTACAATAACAAATGACGGCTTTTCTAACCTCTAGGGGGTTGATGAGGTACAGAAATTTCTGTGAAGTTTCAGTACTTTCAAAACCATGAAGACAGACAAAACTAATCTGCTTACACTTTATTCCCTTATGTAATTATAAGCTTCATCAAGAAGCACTAGAAATTTGCTGCCAAATGCAACAGTGCTGGAGCCTCTTTATTGTTTATCTGTCCAGATACTGTAGGAAAGTAAAATATTAAATGAGGTTTCTCTCAAGCCAAAAGAAAAGAAAAAAAATTCACCCAGCAGAAAGTATCAGTTGCAGAAAAACAAAGGAAACAGAATGGCACTTCTCCATTATAAATTAACTAATCTGCTTACTATTTAAATTCAAAACATACATTTTAATTACGAAGGTTGTGTCTAATGCACAAAAATCCCCACCAACCAACCAACCATGAGTTAATCAACTCAGATGCTTATTACTTTCTCCAATAAAACACAACAAAATCAATAAAGAGAACAGATATGCAGTAAGGAGCAACAGAACTGAGGCATTAAAGCTTTTGAACTGATGGAAATTTTCCACACAGGCAATTTAAACTTTCATAAAATAAACAGACAAACCTTCAAAAAACTAAAAAGCCAACACAGCAGATGCTGTAGGAGTCAATAAAATTAATCCCCTGCACTGTCTTGTCTAGTTGGGTTGTTTTTTTTACAGCATATATAAGCTATTGGATTTACATCTCAGCTTGACCAGAGTGTACAGCACTGACACAGCACAGAAGTTGTTACAGATTTGTTACTGAGAGGGACTATAACATTTTCCTTTTAGCAATGGCTGTGCAACTTGGAAACACCACCACCACCACCGTGCTATCAAGCACTCAGGCACACGTTTGGCTGTGTGATTTGGCACTGCTGTTACTTACAGCCACAGCTTCTGTCTTCACATCGTCATTGCTGTCTGGAGCTGTCAGATCTATCAGCACAGGGCACACTTTGGTCTCCACATCGTATCTCTCGATGAGTTCTTGTTCCAACAGCACTAACAACGCTGCCTGGCTTGTTTTTCTTACCTGCCATAAAAAGACAAAAATGGAACTAAGCAATTCAAAGAGTGTTTTATTTGTTGAAATACATGTGTCCTGAATTTTGGAAGCGATATACCAACACACAGCAGTACTAACTGCACACACTGAGAGGACAAGTGCTCCACAAGTGCTTTTGCAAGTAGTTCATGTTTGCTGTCCTGTGTTTTGGGATGTATGGAGGTGGACAGCTGCCTTAACTGACAATGTGCAGGTATTTCTTAGGTTCACATGCAATGTGTTTTCATGTCAAAAAAGAGCAGTCATGGCAAATCTCACACACATGCGTGAAGAAAAAGCAGCACAATTAATGGAGAGTAACAAATTTCTAAGAAGATGAATTTTATTGAACAACTCCTCTTTTCCTGAGATTAACAAGAAACAGGCTGGCAAGGAAAAACTGTGCTTATTTCCAATGTTTTTAAATTCTGAGACACAATTTTGCTTAGTTTATTTGTAAAAAAAAAGTTGTACAAAAATAAGATACCCATTAGTGACTTCATAGCTGGCTAACCCCTGCCTCTAAAAGGAGTAATTTCATCAGAAGAGAAAGCATTACATAGATGAGACTACATACACAGCAATGCAGCAATTTTGGAAACACCTTTGAGCTCTTTGTTTCAGCAATTCGCAGCCCAATGAACTATTCAACTGAGGTTAAAACAGTGAAAAGAATCGCTGAATCTTCTAGCAGGAGAACATCAAACAAAAGTAGAGTTGTTGTATTATACATGAATTAGCAAAACAACTACTAAGAAAAACAGGTTTGGGTAGTTGTTTTTAACTATGCAAGCTTCTGAAAAAGGAAAAAAGAGGCAAACTCAAGAGGCCTAAAATCTTGAAAATAATCTATCAACTAGCATTAATCTAGTCTGAAATGACTGGGGAAGCCTCAAGAAAGCTTTGGACAAGCTAACTTATACATGCAGAGAAATGTGAGAATCACATGAGTTAAATCCAAAACTTTTATTGGACTCATATACAAACAACTGGTAATGAAGGTACACCATGCGGTTAAAAAACAGAATTATACAAAGGACTCAGTTTTTCGTTACTACTGTTCCTTTTTGCCAGAATTTAAATTATGCAAGCTTGTCTAAATGACTGATTTTGCCCATATGAATACAATACCCAAAAAAAGGCCCCAAGTCAGTACAGATCACATTAAACGTAAAACTGTTATGAAATTTTTCTTTAAAAGCTTTTCTTTAGTATTTTCTTTAAATAAATTCATAGTACCATGTATTTCACATCCATTCCAAATCCTTATACCCCAAAAGATAACACACTTGAACAATACTCAGTTTAAGTAACTTGGCCTCACAACAGTATTTCAGCAGCTAGTAAACTACCCCTACAAGACACTTACCTGGTTATTCTGGTCTGCGAGGTACCGCACCACAATAGGCAGTAGGTATTTGGAGAAAGCATAAGGGATTGAAGGTCTGTTTTCCTGACAGAACATAGCAATATGAGGCACCTGTTCCATCAGTTCTGCCCGCACTGTTGGCTCTGTAAGGGTCAAAACAAAACCAAAAAAAGCCATCACGTATGTTTACAAGCATGCTCCCAGATCCTGCCAGAGTAAGCTTCTTACAGTACTCTACATACAAAGTGTGTTCTCAAGGACTCGTCAGCGTGTTTGTCAAGCTTTATTTTTATCATCTTTTTACAAAACCAGATAAA